>NC_135542.1:17393554-17693554 GCF_045843805.1 Urocitellus parryii
GTTGTAGATGGACAGCATGCCTTTATTTTATTTGTTTATTTTTATGTGGTGCTGAGGATTGGACCTACTGCCTCCCATGTACAAGGCAAGCACTCTGCCACTGAGCCCCAGCCCCAGCCCGTGCATTTTGCTTTTTTGTACTAAATTTCTATATGTAACTTGTAAAAGCACAATGTTTTCATTTGATACAAAATATCTCTAAAGACTTGTTATGTTTGGACTTTAATCAAAGCAATATGTATGATCAACAAATCAAGAGCATTGTATGTTTGCCCAGCCCTTTCTGAGACAGGGTCCTGCTAAGTTGCTGAGGCTGGCCTTGAACTTGCGAACCTCCTGCACAGCCTCCAGAGCAGCTAGGATTACAGGTGTGTGCCACTGCACCCAGCACAAAGAGCTATTTTTAAGATTGCACCTCATTTTCTTTGTTGGCTTAATAGCTACAGCTTTGTGTAACTCTAGTGACTCCTTTACAATAGGGTTTTAGTGCACATCTTTACCTTAACCAGTGCACCTTCAAATGATCCTGTTACTTCACGTGCAAGAATCATGTGACCCACTTATTTCCACATCTCCTACCTGGTCTCTGTGTTGTTATCAAACATTGCACATCTACATGTGTTAAAAAAATGTTGCATAATTTTTGCTTTAACCACTCCTAAATATGATAAAACCAGGGGGAAACAGGTACATGCAATCCTTCTAGCATGCAGGTGCACCTGCCTAGTTACCACCTCGAGTTCTTCTTTCCTTTGTGCAAATCAAGGTTTCTACCTGTAACCATCTTTCTTCTGCTTGAAGAATTTCCCTCACTGACTCCTATGATAGAGGTCTGCTGATTCTTTCTGATTTTATGATTTCTGGGAAATCCTTCATTTTGCCTTTGTTTTTTTTTTGTTTTGTTTTTTTTTTTTTTTAAAGAGAGAGTGAGAGAGGAGAGAGAGAGAGAGAGAGAATTTTTAATATTTATTGTTTAGTTCTCGGCGGACACAACATCTTTGTTGGTATGTGGTGCTGAGGATCGAACCCGGGCCGCACGCATGCCAGGCGAGCGCGCTACCGCTGAGCCACATCTCCAGCCCTTGCCTTTGTTTTTGAATATTGTCACCAGGCGAAGAATTGTAGGGTGGCTGGTGTGATGGTGCATGCCTATAATCCCAACAGCTCAGGAGGCTGAGGCAGGAGGATCCCAAGTTCAAGGACAGCCTCAGCAGTTTAGCAATGCCCTAGGCAACTCAGCAAGACCCTCAGAATAAAAATAAAAGGGGCTAGGGATGTGGCTCAGTGATTAAGCACCCCTGGGTTCAATCCCTGATACCAACAAAGAAAAGAGAAAAAAAGAATTGAGGGTGGCATTGTTTTCTTTCAGTATCTTAAACATGTTCGTCCACCGTCTCCTAGTCTCCATTTTGTTGGATAGGAAATCTGCTGTTCTCTGTATCCTCGCTTCTTTGTACTCAATCTTTTATTTTATTTCCTGCTCACTTTTGAGACTTCCTCTTTATTGCTGGTTAAAGAAACCTGATCAACTCTGGTTACTTTTGACAGCCCTCAGTTACCAGACCCATGTCCTCAACTCAGGGAAGGCACCTGGTCGTGAGGGAGTGAACCCTCCTGCAGCCCCATTTTCTAGTAGTACACAGGATTGCTTCATTCCCCATTTTAATGTTTTTAAATCGGATGAATGGATAGATTTGAATGAACAGATTCGACACTTGATAATACTGAGTCATGATATTTAGGAATGGTAAGGGTACCATGACATTTTTTTTTTTCCCCAGTGCTGGGGATCAAACCTGGGCCTTAAGTGTTCCTAGCAAGCGCTCTACCATAGAAGTAAATGGATCCTTTAGAGATACACTGAAATATTTACGAATGAAATAAAATGGGACCTGAGATTTGGTTCAAAACAACTCGGTGAGGTGATGTTGAGAAACAAGATTAGCTCTGGTTGGGCAGCAGAGCCCTGGGTCACTGCAGCAGGGGGCCGTGGGAGCCCCTAGGAGACCCTCAGCACCTTGGTCTGCAGCACAGCCAGACCTGCTCAAACCCCAGGGAAGGTTACCTGGCGGGAGAGCCCATGGAAGAGGCCCCGGGTGAGGTTGAGCATGTTGACGGACCCAGAGACCTTGGCATACATGTCCTTGATGCCAATGAGCCGGCAGATGGTAATGATGGCCCTGTGGCAGCGGAGGCCGTGTCCTAGGAGACAGGAAATGGACTGAGCACCTGCCAGCATGCTGTCTTTCGTGTGGCTCTGGGTTTAGGGAATGACATTTTGGCTTCACCACCCCCAGCTGGTGTGACTTCTAGGACGACATTTATTCAATGGTATGTACAAAAATTAAACAGAACATCTACCTTAAACGTAGTGGGGGGAGGGGAACCAGGATATTACTTAGATTAAGACTTAAGTGCCTGAAAACCCTTGGCCCTCTGCCCAGGCCAGCTCCCGTGTCCATGCCTGGTTACCATCAAGGGAGACGCCTGTCCTCACCCTCCTAGAGCACTCAGCTGCCCTGGCAGCGACACCACTTCCCTCTCCTGGGAACACCTTCTGGCCTAAGTGGCAGCGTCTCCTGAATTGGTGGCTCCTGGAGTGCTTTCTCACCTCCCTGATGGCCTTCAGTGCTGGGCTGGTCTCCTCCCCTCTAGCCATGTGCCCTGCTCTTGGCCACCGGCAATCCCTCCCCCAGAAGAGCTTCAAAAACACAAGCCAGGGCTGGGGCTATAGAGCAGAGCGCTTGCCCGGCATGTGTGAGGCACTGGGTTTGATCCTCAGCAACACAAGGCTCCGGGGCACAACCTCTCACTTGCCATTGCTCTCTGAATTAAACAAAGACATCTGCAGGATCTTTCCCCACAATATCATTATCACACACACACACACACCGTGCCTGACCCCGCTTACTGCACTGTCCTCACATGGCCTGTGCACGAGGGCACACTGCACCTGGGGCATGCACCAGCCTGCAACGTTCTCCCAGACCTGCCCCTCTGCTCCTCTTCCTTCAGGATCTCACTCACACTGCCCCTGCTCAGAGGCCACCTCTGGCCACCCTGATGAAGGTGGCCCTCCTCCTCCTCTTGACAGCATTGAGGAAGGCACAAGGCAGTAGCTTAGTTGCTTAGGGCCTCACTAAGTTGCTGAGGCTGGCCTGGAACTTGCAATCCTCCTGTCTCAACCTTCTGAGTGTCACTGGGATTACAGGTGTGCACCACTGCGCCCAGCTCCTGATCTGAACTCCTGAGATTTAAAAAACTACAGTCAAATGAAACAGGTTCTTACTACAGAACTGCAAGCAAAATGCAAATCCAAATGTTTAAGAATTCTGCACCAAGAGTGCACTGGGTGTGACTGTCCCCATAACCAACACTGCCTGTGGCCTGTCCACAAGACAGGAAAGGCCATTTCTGCTCACCCAGTGCCTCAATGAATAGAGATCATAGAAGTTCAACAGTACTCAATGGTGAGGGGCTGGGGGGAGCTCCGTGACAGCATGTGCTTCACAGGTGTGGGGCTCAGGTTTAATCCCCAGCACCAAATAACAAGCCTAACACCACGACACTTGTAGAGGAACAGCACGTGACTGGCAAGAAGGAACACCGTCCAGCTGGGTGAAGGCTCCAGGAGGAACCACGTGCCCACTCATCCAACCCGACCACCACCACCTGCTCCGCCCAACTCAGCCACTCTGGGAACAGGCCTGGGCCTGTGCAGCCCGACCTTGGCTTCTTCCCCAGGAGCCTTGACTTCCTCAGCCTAATTCAGGCCTTCCATCTGTCACTCTCAGGATGAGTTCAAGGAGAGGTGAACAACCCCAGGGGGGAGGGTGGGACTGTGGTGGTTTCTCTGCTTTATGTTCAACAGAGAGTCAGAGCTTTCCAGTTACCTCTGGGCTGTTTCTTCATCTTGATGTGCGTCCTCTTATATCTCAACGAGATGTCATGGAATACTGGGGGGGTAAAGCAGACACAGGAGGGTCAGGCATGTGGCTTTAATGTCTGCAAAAGCCACAGAGCACTGGGTGCTGCCCTAAGCAGCCAGCCCACAGGACACACAGACGCTGACCCCCCTCATTCTCCTGCCATCCCCCCCAAGGCCAGGCTGTTTCCTCATTTTGCACATTGGTAAGAATGCAGTCAGAGCAACACAAAGACACCCACTGGGCATGTCACAGACACACCATGACACAGTGGCATTCTGCAAATCTTACAAGAAAAGACCCACACTCACTTGTATGGTCTTCATACGGCTCTATGTAATGCAAATAGTGGATGGCTTTGTTCTTTGCCTGAAGAAAAGAAGAAACAAATTCTCCTAAATCTCTCGCTGGGTTTCAAAACTATTTTATAAAGTATTTTATTATAAAAAATTCCACCTATGCACCTTAAAAGATAAGGGCTTAGCCACAATATCATTATCACACATACACTGACGATTCCTTCGTGATACATGACTGTGTGCCTGCAGTGCCCCCATGTGAACACAGAGCTTTTCATCTTCTACTAAATGTTAACAAAGAAAAACATGCACCCGCTCAGTGGCCTTCCCAATGGCAAAACCTTCAAAAGAAAAAGCAAAACTTATGAAAAGGAAAGCTACTCTGACCCAGCCTGTGCCTCTCCCCAGCTCCCAGTTTGGGCTCTACAGCATTTCACGCCCTTCTTTCAACTGCCCACAGAACACCTGCTCTGCACAACCAGCCATGAGGAAAGCCAGAGATGTGCTCATCTGTTCTGAGGCAATCTACAGACTTTACATTTAGATACATAACATTACCTTTTATAAACCTCTAATAAAATGAAATAGACTCAATTTTTAAAATTAAGTATGCTCTATATTTACAAAAGGCAAATGTTTTGGGGCACTTGTGCAAAGAGATTAAAATGACCAGAAGGGATCGGGGAAAAATACATTGTTATAGAGTAAAACTATGATTTCAGTAGAATTTCAATTTTAATTAAGCAGAAAAATAAACCGAATAGTTTCCAATTTGTAAATGCTTTACCCTAAGAAATGAGGTTTATCACAAGTTGCAGAAATGCTTTCATTATTTGCTGCCACCATTTATTATTTAATTTGAAAAAAGTACTTTTTTTTAAAATTATACACAGGAAAATAAAATAGGCAAGACATCTGAGGCCCAAGATGAAAAGGGCTTGAGTTCCAGTTCCTAGTTTAAACAGAACAAAGTAAACCATGGAAGTCCTAGAGGGAAATATGAGTGGACTTACTTATAATCTTCAAAAGGAGACTTTCTAAGCAAAACACAAACCAGAAGTAACCTAGGATTGATAAATTTGCTATGTTAAGGTTTAAAACTTCTGTGGATTTTAAAGCTTTGATGTGGAAAAAAATTCAAAACTAAGTCAAAATATCTGATAGACAAAAAGGGCTCATGTCCTTAACTTACAAGAAGCTAATCCCAATCAATAAAGACAAGAAAACCACCCAATTAAAAAAATAGGCAAAGCACCTGAACTGACAGATGTCCAAATGAAAGCGCAACGGCCAATGAACACGCAAAATGGCGCGGCACTCTCCTAACTTAGAAAGTACAGGTATAAACTAGGAGAGACGTTTCAGGGATCATACTGACAATCAGTAAAGTCTGATACTACTCAGGGCAAGGATGGGTGGTACAGAGGGACATAAACTGATGCAACCTTTGAGGAGGAGATCTGGCAATACTTGACATTTACACCTAGTGCGGCAGAAATTTCAAGACATTTCTCCTATTTTATATTTCCAAAAGTTCAACAAACTCCATGTACAAAAAGGTCAATGTTATTGTTGTTGTTTTTAATAAATGATACAAATTTGGAAACAATAGGGATTGGGTCAAAAATCATGTCTATGCACACACTGGAACACTATGAAACCAATACCAGAAATCTGCTTATGCTAACAGAAGACCTCTGAGGGCAAAACCAAGCAAGAAGAGCAAGGTGCAAATTCATGGCTATAATAAGATCTCTGCTAAGCTTTTTATAAAAAGGTAAAGGGAGGTGACATGGACACAAAATTTCAGAAAAGATATTTTTGAAAAGAGACAACAGTAACTGCTAACCATGGTCTCTTACAGCAACGCACTATCATGTATTTTGCTTTTGCTTTGAAATTTTCAAAAGGAAGCAACTAACAGTTTTTCAGTTCTATGTGAACACATTTCAAAAACAAGATGTTCAGTAGGGAAACTTTAAAAATCTAAAGAAGAAAATTTAAATGGTTGACAAACCTGCAAACCCAAGTGAACACTTATCAGTGTATAGTCTTCTAGTTTTTTCCTTGCATATAAATGACGTTAAAAAAAATCATGATTACATGACAAATTTTTAACAAAAATTACTTATTGTGTAAGTAATTTTTCACAATTCTTTAATGGCTATAGAATATTACTTTGGAGGCCTGTGGTTGTGGCTCAGAGGGAGAGCACTCGCCTGGCATTCGTGAGGCACTGGGTTTGATCCTTAGCACCACATAAAAAATAAAGATATTGTGTCCACCTATAACTAAAAATAAATATTAAAAAAAGAATATTATATTGGACAGCTATCCTGTAACTAGGCCCGATTGAACTTGTTCTAATTTTTCACTATTATGCACAATACAATAGTGTCTTAAGCCCTTTAAAATACCCAGTCCTCAGATGTAGGCCTTAAGAGCTTTTCTTTCTTTCTCTGAGAAGCTTCGTGGTTTACCACCAGGTTTGTGAGCCCAGACCTCAAGACGGCTCTATTAGTAGAAAAAGTGAGACTGGCAGCAGGGCCCTGGCTTCCAGCCGGGCAGCCAGGCCTCTTTGGGTCCAGCGTCACCCTACTCACCTGCAGCTCCCTGCCCATTCCCCACAGCCACCAGGACACGGACTGATCTCTTCCTTCCCTCTTTGGCTGTCATATTGAAAACATTTCTTACCTAAAAGACAAAATGCTTCATCAATAGGACAGCTGAAGAAAACTCTGAGGTAGAGGACGAGGACCTGCTGGCTCAGCCACACAAGGCTTGGTGCAGGACCCAGCACCTCCAGTCTGTAGGCACAAAAGCAAACTTCCCAAACAAACCCTCCCTCTGGAGCATTTCGGGAACACAATGGAAATAAGACTTTCTCTTCCTATTTCATTGGGTTATTAGGAGAGTTAACTAAGATAATCTTTAAAGGAACTTACAACTACACAACTCACTATACCCCATCTTAATAAATGTACACAGGAAAGAAAACACTGTGGATTAAACTTTGAAATAGTTTAACACTGTTATAAGACAAATTCCAGTACCAAAGGTACTAAAATATCTTAGATATGATGAAATGCAATGTACGGAAAAAATTTTGCAGGACTGGATTGCTATGTTAAGGATCAGGCTTAAACAAGAATACAGAATTTGGAAACACCTATTTATTATAAACTTCAGGAAAATCTCCCATTTTTTCAGCCTATTTTAAAGGCCAGGAATTATGAAACTATTAACTAAAATGCTTAAATGACAGTTGTCCCCTTTCCTTCCTAGGAAGAAGTTTAAGGAAAAGGGAGGCTGAGTCCACACTTTTGAATGATCTTATAGGAAACAACCTACATATAAAAGACTCTTTCAGTGGGATTAACTTTCAAAAGCTATGAACTGGGGTGTGTGTAGGGGCACACGCCTGTAATCCATGTGACTCAGGAGACTGAAGCAGGAAGAAGGCAAGGTCAAGGCCAGCCTGGGCAACTTAGCGAGACCCTTCTCAAAATAAAAAGTAAAAAGGGCTGGGGATGTGGTTTGGTGGCAGAGTGCTTGCCTAGCATGCACAAAGCCCTGGGTTCAATCTCTTGAATTGGGGTGGGGGGAATAACACACAATGGGATGCCAACATAAAATACTTGTAAACATATTTTTAAAATTCCATTGCCGCAGTCTTGGCTGGGCACTAGATCACGAGCCACTCACATTTTGTAGATTCAAACAGCAATTTTTTATTCCCGAACTCACACCGGCCTCTACACACGTTCTCGGGAAATCCAAGTTCTGCCCGCACAATTCACGTCCCAAATTACTTTCTCAATTCCAGGAGAACTCAACAGGAACTCAGGCAGCAGGAACACCCTATACCCAGCAACAATAACCTTAAACCTGGAACTTCCCTAAAACCCAGATTGTCTTAAACCGGGAATGCCTTAAACCCAAATTACCTTAAACCAGGATACTTCCTAAAACCTGCAGGATATACACCTTAAACCTGGATCCACCCTGGTCCTTGAGCAGGGTCACCTTTCTCAAAGACACATGCAATGTCACAGCGAATTTCCATTTAACATGGGGTACGCTGGCAAGGAAATTTCGATGCATCATTCCTACTTGGCAATGGCCCTCAGCATTCCATAATATAACTGATATTGAAGAAATAATATACTTATTCAGAGAGGCTTTGTCACAAATTTGATATATAAATTATTCCACAATTTGGGGAGGTACCGGGAATTGAACTCAGGGGCATTTGACCACTGAGCCACATCCCATCCCTTTTTTGTATTTTATTTAGAGACAGGGTCTCACTGAGTTGCTTAGGGCCTTGCTTTTGCTGAGGCTGTTGAACTCACCATCCTCCCGCCTTAGCCTCCCAAACCACTGGGATTTCAGCTGTGCACCACCGCGCCTGGCTCTGTTCCACATTATTAAACACTGATTAAATGCACAGTGCCAGCTCAAAGGAACTCTGGCCATTGGAGAACCACCCTGGAAGGGTGGTTCAAGTACACCTGATACAGGATCTGTGAGCAGCCCAGAGACCACTGCCCTAGTCAAACTGGACACTGGCCATAACCTGAGGCTTTCTGCCCCTGCCCCTGCTCCTCCCAACCTGTTCTCTGATTGTGTCCTAGATACAACTGGTGTACAGCTCCACAAGAGGCCACCAGATAGCACACTCTAGCTCCAGGAAGAAGGAACTTAACATAATCTCCAAATTCTGCTCCTGAATTTACCCCTCACAAACCTCAAGGCTTGGTGCAGGACCCAGCACCTCCAGTCTGTAGGCACAAAAGCAAACTTCCCAAACAAACCCTCCCTCTGGAGCATTTCGGGAACACAATGGAAATAAGACTTTCTCTTCCTATTTCATTGGGTTATTAGGAGAGTTAACTAAGATAATCTTTAAAGGAACTTACAACTACACAACTCACTATACCCCATCTTAATAAATGTACACAGGAAAGAAAACACTGTGCATTAAACTTTGAAACAGTTTAACACTGTTATAAGACAAATTCCAGTATCAATTTCATAGTTCCCTAAAAACCAAGGCAGCAGTGGGGACCACCAACATGAAGGAACTGAACTTCAAATTGTGTTAAGTCCTCCCTGAACTTGAGTCTGTGTCCGAGAGATCACTGTGACCACAGCTTTGCTCAGCTCCTCCTGCCCACCCCACCCCGGCAACCTCTCCAGAGGACCCTGGGAGTTGAGCTCGGCAGGCCTACCTCGAGTATCCTGGTATCAAAGTCCTCATAGGTCTCTACAAGGAGAGAAGAAAAAGCACACAGATAAGAGCATCCAAGCTGCTCACGTGTGACAGCCTTTCCCAGGTGCCATCAGACTTCTAATGGGAAGAACCTGAGCTCTCTGGTGCTGCTCTCCAGGCTGCGCCCCAGTTCCCATCATCCACGGGGACTGCCTGGCCTGACTTCACGAGCTCAGCCACGGCTCTCTGACCGCAGCCTCCCCCTCTCCAGCTCCCTGCCGCCGCCTCCCGAGGCACAGGTTCCTGGAGCGCCGACACCTCCAGAGCCTTCATCGCTGCTTTCCCATCTGGTCTCCTGGGGTCTTCACAGCCTCTCTCACCAAAGTCCCTCAAAGACACCAAAGTCCCTCACTCCTCATAGATCTCGCCAACGTCCTCAGTCCCTACACTTTTGTCTCTACCGCCCTCTCCAGGCCAGAACCCAGGCAGCTGTCTGGTCACAAGTGGCCTGCTGGTGCTGCCGGGAGAGATCAGAGCCTGGCCTACGCTCACCACTCTCAACTGGCTCACCACTCCCAACTGCGGCTCCTCAGCTTTCAGTTCTCTTAATTCAGCCTCTGCTCATCACCACAGCTGTTTCAAACACTCCCCAATTCTCTTGCTTTTACTTATTACAGAAAATCTCAATTACATAATAAATAAAATAGGAGAGCAGAATAAAAGCTTCTGTACCCAGCAGTCGGCTTTGAAAGCGGTCAGCTCAAGAGTCAATCTTCTTTCCTGGACACTGCCCGGGTCCCACCCACTGGTGAAGCCAGTGCCAAGTGCCACCTTCTCATCAAGAAATATTCTGGTGGCCATGTTCACCAATGCCACTATCTGGCTTGTTGACTCCTGACCAAAGCTACCAGATACCAGGTGACCTCCCCGCCTTTCCACCCGCATTGCACAGGTTCACCCAGACCTGCACCCTGCCCCTGCTGGCTAACAGCAGCCTGTCTGTCTAAACTCTGGATCTGGTTACTGGGGACTTGGCTCGTGGGCAGGTCCTCTCCCTCCCAGACCTCCACCCTCCTGCACGCTCGCCCCATCCTCTCCAGCCCAACCGTTCCTCTACTTTGAGCCAAACTCCTGTTTGCTTCCTCCTCTCCCACTCACTGGCAAGAGCAAGATTTTCAGGTGAATTTGCCTTTTGGGGGAGGGGGAGGCTTTGTTTTCTAATTCAGCCTAAGTGTCATCAATTTTTGTTTCATGTTTGCTTTTACAAAGGCTTAGTGACAGCTCTCTGGGGTCTCTCAACTCTGCTGTTAAACAGCACTCCAAGCCTGAGGCCACGTGTTTGGGAAACACTGTGCCCTACAGATCTATAATGCACACCACCATGTCTAAGGCACCTGCTAAGGCACTGGGACCCAGGGCTTTCCATCCTGTTGGAGGAACACTTCCTGGTTACAGGCCTCTAGTGTCCCACAAATGCAACTGGGATAACAATGTGGAAAGTTAGTCAAAGAGGTCAAATTCTTTTTTCAAAAAGGGTAATCTAAACAGACAAGTAAACAATAAAATTATTTTCAGAAACACTGTAGGATGACACGTCCTCTACCCAAAGGCAAGCAAACCAGGCCTCCACTACCTCCATTGGGACCAGGGTCCAGGGACCGAGACTGAGGCCACCCCACGTGTTCCCGCTCCAGCCTCGCTCCCGCTTCACTTTCATCCTCCGCTTCCGGTCCCACTCTTCCCTCTGCTGGAGCATGTCAGCCGCCACCTGCTCCTGCTCCTCCTTGCTCCTCTGGGCAATGGTCTGCACAGCTCCATTTCTCATGAGAGGGGCATTCAGACCCGGCCACAAGAAGCCGTAGCGCCCTGAAGGGTTAAGATTATAGGTAAGTGACAACTTCTAAAAGGTGCTTACCCTTCATGTTGCTAAGATGCCAGGGAACGCGTGTACAGACACCAGCACAGTATTGTGGAGTTGGAGCTGATGCGATCACTTGGCAGGTGACCTTGCACTGTCACAGTTTTATGCATATCTACCCTACAGGCATGTGACCGCATTTTCACTTTTACCGAGAGAAACACCTGTGCACTCTTAGAAGTGCAGCCAGCACAAGGTGCTTCCTTTATTTCTGAAAGGTTGTTAGTATCAAAAGCGATGAGTCTGCACAACAGTAAAAATAAGCCAGTTCAAGTTCATCCATCCTATTTTTGCTTTCAAAAGCACAAGTATAAACAATCACATCAGCACATGAAGGACCAAGGCCAAGTGCGGCCCACCAGCTGATTTGTAAATAAAGTTTTACTGGAACACAGCTGGGCCTGTCCAACCATGCACTGTCCAGGGCAGTTTCCGTGTGACAGCAGCCCAGTTGAGTAGCTGCAACAGGCCCTGCTCTTGGTCACTGTCTTCTCTGGGCAGGGGAAGCCTGCCAGCTCTCTGCGAGCTCCACCTGCCTGCACTGGGCTGTGTGCAGCACAGGACCTATCACAGCTGTGCCCCATGGAGTACGTGACACTCTGGGGCAGCTGCTAAGCCCCCTGGTTGGACTCTAAACCATGGATTCTTACGCACTTAATGAGAATGTTTCCAGTTTGCCAAATATCCATAAAATCTGGGGAAAACACTTTAAAAGCACATAGAATCTTTCTAGAACAAAGTTTGCCGTTGGGCCCCCCCAGGCCTCCCTCAGACCCAGCTTGCTTCCTATTTCTCCTCTCCCAAGATCATCAGTTTCCCACCCCAAGTTCAGGACCAAATCTGAAAACTGTCAAAACAACCAAACACGTTTACCTTCACCAATGACCTGACCCCTGTTCAGATCCTTCCTTCTCTTTTTTTTTTGCTTCTTTTGCCTCTTCCTTTTCTTGCCCCAGCACCAGTCTCTGCTAAAGCACCTTTCCAGAGCTCATCTGCTGTCACTGTAAGGAAACGGGGTTTTTAAAAACTCTGTAGTTGTAAAGCAAAGATCTACACTCTCCTAAGAATAAGAAAGGCCAGAAAGCCCAGCTTCACCCATGTCACTGAGGTAATGAAAATAAAATAAAATCATACAGTGAACATAAAACATGATTACATTTGGAAAACACAAGGAGACAATTCCACTTTTTTTCCACAAAAGATGGCTAACATTAAATCCCAGTAAGTCCCTGACCAGTAAGTAGACTTGCTTCCCTGATGTCTGCCAATCACAACTCAGGTCTCAGTAGTGTCGTCTCTTGAACTTCTCCAAATGAGATGTCCTAGCAAAGGCCCAGCTAAAAACAGTAAGGGCCTTCTTGGTGTGACTCTAAATCAGCAGGGTATCTGGGGCACAATTCAATACTTTTAGGCCTTGGGTGCCCCAAATGAGGGGCTCGGATAAACTAGCGCTCTCCAAACACAGCTGTGGCACATGAGATAATTCTAGTTGCATGTTTAGTTTAATAATCACTAAAATGTTAACTCGTTTATGACAGAAGAAAAATTAAGATAGGAAAGCACCCCTACTTTCCTGTTGCAGGAGGTGGAAGTGTGTGCCAGTCTACGTACATTTAGTGAAGAAGCTGTAGGGTCTGCACTGCTGACCTGACCAGCTGGTGGGAGGAGAGATACAGCACTGTGTCTGTAGCGCATGGCTCAAGCTGGTGAAGTGTCGGCTGTCTCTGGTTCCCTGCAGTGACAAAGGGCCTACAGAGAGATGAAACAAAACCAAGTTAGATGCTCCCTGGCTGTGGAGCTGCCAGCACCAAATAACTGTGACTTGATAAAAATAAGTCACTAAAAATTCTAATCTTTTAAGAATCATATTTTGAGGACAATTGTTATTTAAAAAATAAAACCAAACTTTTAGGAATGAAAGCCACCTAAATGCCCATCCTAGAGAGGTCATGGTTCATTTGCACAGTAGATATCACAGTCTCAAGAAAGCTCTGTACAGCCAGGGTTTCTGCCCTGCATTGCCCAGCCCAAGCTCCTGGGCTGCTCTGGGCAAATGGCGCCCTCTGCTGTATGCAGCTGGGCCGTGGGCAGATGAGGAAAGACCTTCAAGTGAAACTGTTCAGAAGAACAAGACTCAATGTGCAGAGGGTACCCTGCCCTTTATGTTCAAAACTCAGGGAAGCAGGGAAGGCATGTTGTAGACAACTCCAGAAGATCACGCAAGAAACTGAAGAGCGGCTGCCTCTGTGGAAGAAAACAGGGGCATTTAGGGCTGGATGTGAAAGACCCACATTTTTGTATTTTGGGGGAAATTTTTTTTTTTTAACCACATGCATCTATTACTTGAGAAAAGGTTTTAGAACAGCCATGTCTGAGAGGAAGCCATCTGACCAGTCCCAGGGATGGCAGTGCCATGTGAGGAAGAAGGCAGAGGTGACAGGAACAGGTGGTGATGCAGGAGTGGGACAGTGCTGGCAAGATCAGTGCATGCACAGATTCTTGAGCTCTGTGCTTCACTAGAGAAGTGACAGGGTTAAAACAGCCCTGGAGGGAAAGTGGCCTTTAGGGTAATGGCTTGATAAATAGAAAGCCAAAAAAAAAAAAAAAGAAAGAAAGAAAAAAAATGACAACAGCTGTTTTCAAGTCTGAGTGAAGCCATGCAGAGGACAGTAACTGCAGATTCATCAGCAGCATCAATCATGACTCACAGGGCCAGAGAAAGAAAGCCGGTAAGGACAGGGAGAGTGACATCTAAGGGTAGTAGGAAGCCATCAAAATAGTTCCACTGAATACAGAGACCCAAACACAAAGGGATAATCTTTGATTACTGGACAGCACTTAATACGACCATTTTGTTTCAAATGTAGGCCTATGAGATAGATTTCCCAGGCACTGCTAACCCCACCTCGTGCTACAGTCACCACAGGACTCAGGTGAGGGCCAGCCAATTGACACCCTATCCCCTTCAGGGTAAATGGTAAAAACCAGTGATCTGCAGGAGCCAGCATAGAAGCTTCTAAACCACAGAATGCCTGGCCAGCCTGCACCCACAGGTCCTGCACTTGTACATAGCTAGCAAGCACTTAGCACTGCTACACAGAAGCCCCACTGGAGGGAAATAGGTGCACAAGTTCAAAGCTGCCAGTCTCAGGAGCTCAGATAAGAGCAGGTAAATGGACACCCCACCCTAGTCACATATTGATACCCAGGTGATCCTCATCAGCTAGGGTGCGGCTATTATGCCACAGACCACCCACAGAGAGCCGGCATTCACAGGGCCCACAGTTGCAGTCAGACACCAAGGCTACTGCTAGTAAGTTGCCCCTGCAGAGGGAATCAGTGCTCAAAGTTCCGCAGCAGCCAGGGACAGTCCTGCACCCTGCACTCCTGCCTCCAAGGGAAACGCCAGCAGATGCGACGCCCTCCAAGTATGCAGACTCAGGACTCTGGGCTGACTATCAAGCACCAAGTGGCAGGAAAAATCACAGAAGCCAGGGAAGTAGCTCCTATGATCCAGCACCTCTAAGATGGTCCATGGCTACAAGCCCCAGAATTGCTAGTCAACTTGATTCTCATTCAAACACATGAACTCACAGAAGGCAATGGCTGAGGAGAACCCCAAGCAGCCAGCGGAGAACACTGCACAAACACAACAGCAGTATACCCCACAAAAAGGCTCACAGAGGAGCATCACACAGAAAACAGCCACCACCCAGTGTGCCCAGATATAAGCCCACCAACCTGCATCCTCTGCACTCCAGAGGATGCAAAAACTCAATTCATAAAGGAGAAAACACAACTTTTCAAGCCCAAGTTCAAGGTTTAAAAACTCAGCCAGGAACTGCATGAAAAGAGAAAGGGAGAAAACAGATGAGTCCAGACACTAGATGATGTGGAGCCAGATCCCATTGCTGCAGACGAGGCTGCTCCCATGAAAGCAGCAAAAGTTCCTCAAGACCTGGAGAACTTCAACATGAAATGCAGTTTGGAGGAGCAGAACATTCTTTGGGCAATATCCTTTTACACTTATTAAGTTGTCAACAATTAAAACCTAGTGAGAAGTGAGAAAACCTATCGCTGGAGTGGATGTGGATCCTTGGGTTCCCCGTACATTACTAGTTGAGGTGAAACTTATTTCAAATACTTTGCCATTTGGCAATATCTTCTAAAGCTGAATTGTCATAAATTTTCATGCAGCAATTCATCCCATTTTCCTTTGAGTATACTTTGCACATTCATAAAGAAGACACATATTATAAAGTTCATGGCCAAGTACTCTAATTGCATGAACTCTGGCATGACACCAGTGCCAGTAAGCAGTGTAGCAATCATGGTGAAGTACAATGATACAGATGGGCTTTAGGGAAATAGTAAATGCAAAAAAAAGCCCTAATACATCAGAAACAACATGACATGCTATTCATGAAGTTAAAAACTAACATGGAAAAACATTTTCAATGATACTTACAGATGCAACGAAACTTCACACAAGGCAAAGAAATCATGAGCATGAATTTAGGATGATGGTTACCTTGGGTGTGGAAAAGTAGTGGGTGGGATAGGAACGGGTGGAGACCACAGAGGAAGATGCATATCATTTTTTACATCCTAGCCTTTCTTTTGCATTCACAGTTGATTCAAATACAAATATTTCAATATGATGGAATCAGAGACTGCAAAAGTAAAAGTCAACTTTAGAAAACATGAATTTATTACTTCAGAAAGACAGAACATGTTCTATATTTTAAAAAGATAAATGAAAGAACATTCAGATATCAAGAATGAGCTTTTTAAAATTAAACATTTAAATCCCAAAATAGAGTGGTAAGAAATCAGAAGTCAGTGACATTTCTTAGACAAAATGAAAATGAAAATCAAATGGACAGGGCCCCTGAAAAGGAGCCTGCCATTCTCCTTGTCTGCAAGGGGATGCTGTGACATAGGCCAGGCAGGGAGAGTGGTGGCCCAGAGCAAGGCCCAGACAGAGCGCTGGATGGGCATTGCTTGTAAAATGACTGCTGTGGGTCAGGACACCAAGAACAAATTGCCATCTGCATTAATAGTCATTAGGAAAATATCGCTCACAACCATTTTTCTACCTCTATTATGTGACTGTATTCCATTCCCCATGAGCAAGGTCATGGGCATGTGTAATTCTGTGCTTGCTCTGTTTCTTATCTCAGAGGCCCCTGGTACTCTTTGGGCTCCAGGACTGGAAGCTCTCTTACCATAGGGTTTTGTTTTTTTTTTAATTCGGTATATGTGACAGCAGAATGCATTTGGATTCATTGTACACTATTGCAACACAACTTTTCATTTACCTAATTGGACACGATGTAGCATTGCACCCTATGTTACTCATCCATGTACCTGGGGGAATAATGTCCATCTCATTCCACCATCTATCCTGCCCCTATGCGCCCTCCCTTCTCTTCCCTCCTCTTTGGTCAAAATTTCTCCATTTCTCACATTCCCCCCATTTTGGATCAGCATCTAGTTCTCAGAGAGAACATTCAGCCTCTGGGTTTATGGGATTGGTTTACTTCACTTAGCATGATAGTCTCCAACTCCATCCATTTACCTGCAAATGCCATCATTATATTTTCTTTTAATGCTGAGTATTAGTCCATTGTGTTTATATAGGACAATGTTTTTGTATCCACAGCAGAACATCTAGGTTGCTTCCACAGTTTTGCTATTGTGAATTGAGTTGCTATAAACATTGGTGTGGCTGCGTTACTACAGTATGCTGGTATTAAGTCCTTGGGTTATAGATCCAGGAGTGGGGTAGCTGGGCCAAATGGTGGTTCCATTCCAAGTTTTCTAAGGAAAGATAGGGTTTTGAACTGGCCATTGGTCACCTGATGGTACTCCATGGGTTCCTCCAAGCATGGCTTGCAGCTGCCTCCCCCCATCCTCTGGGATGAGCCAGATGCTCAATCGTGTCATCTGCAGTAAAGATGGCTTTCCTATGTCCTGTCCCTCATCAGCTTGCAGTGCTGGGTCTGCCCCCAAGATGGAACTGAGCAGTGGATGCACAGGCATTGCTCCAATGCCCTGCTACCTCCTGAGATGGAAGGAATATCTCTGAGGTTTGTGGTATATCCACCCCCGCCCCTGCTTTTGCTGTCTCTCCTTGAAGTCTTAAGTACCCTCATTCCACTTGTTCTAACTTGTTCCCCTTCTCCAAAACAATGACTTTTCTACTCTGATAAATACCCCTCATTCAACACCCACATTTGCAAGTTGCTGCAAAGATGAAAAAATTAGGTGCTGTACTAAAATTCTCAGAACAGATGCTCTAGCATTGAAAATGCTGCAGAGACACTTGGCTATACCACGAACTAGCTCTGCCATTGACTACAGATCCTTCCCTGCTAGGAAAGGAGGCCAAGTGCTATCCAGATGCAGCTAATAGAATTATCTCTGTTCTCTGGCTTTGATTCTTCAGAATCAAACACACACATTCATTCTCTCTCTCTCTCTCTCTCTCTCTCTCTCTCTCTCTCTCTCTCTCTCTCTCAATGAAATACAATTTGGACCACGACACACATATCAATATGTTAAATACTAATTATTTACAGAAGAAGGTTCTAGACTGTGTGTTTGCTTGATGTTGTTTTTATTATTTTCTCAAGAGGCTAGGAGCAAAGAGGATCCTGTGGCTGTCCTCCTTAAAGTCTTCCATGGCTCTTCCTTTCTGGCAAGTCTCATGGGTTGTACAGCCAGGAAGGGGAATGACTTTGGAGACTAGAGCTAAGGACAGCCCAGCCTGTGAAATCAGATTTGGTGTTTTCTGGCACAGTTTGGAACACTGACCACCTGAGTCCAAAGATTTGTCCAGAGAGTCACCTTTGAAAACACTTGTCTTTACACACGGAAGGCACATCTTCAGGGAAAGATTAAAAGAAGGAAATGTGACTTATAATTACTGTTAAGCATGTGTTAACATGGCCCTTGATGAATGCCAAATTTATGCCCTTTTTCCAAACCACACACACACACGAAAAAGAAATTCTAACACTTAAAACATCCATGACATCCTATCAAATAATATTCAAAAATAGGTAAAATTAAATGTATAGCAAAGGAATTTCAGAATAAGCTGCTGAATTTATAAAATGAATCAATTTTTAAAACACATCAATATGATGTCTCGGGGTAAACTATATCAAATATATGTTTATTCAGTGCAAAGTGTTCATTTCCTTCAAGAAAATGTTTCCTGATACATATAGGCCAAGAACCAAAACCTGGAGATTTTTTCAGTTGAGAGAAGCCAGGAACTTTGTGTTTCATTGGAGAATTTCTGCCTAAATCTCAGAAGTTGGACCTCAATGACATGACCAGATAGTGGGTTTATTGGAGAATGTCCCCCATTCCTAAAGTGATAGTATGGACTATATCCCGCTAGGCCAAGGGTAGTTTGGGCTTCTGCCTTCTATTTGATGCCATTTTCCCTCTCTGCTCCCCCCAGCTCACTCTTGAAAGGCCTTCTGTTCTGCCAGCCATAGTGACATCTGCTGGCGGACATGGGAAGTCACAAATCTGGGGGACCCTCTC
Organism: Urocitellus parryii; assembly: GCF_045843805.1. NCBI lineage: Eukaryota > Metazoa > Chordata > Mammalia > Rodentia > Sciuridae > Urocitellus > Urocitellus parryii. The sequence continues at coordinate 17,412,476 of NC_135542.1, forward strand.
AACCAAACCTTGTTAATGCTGCCATTTATCACAGGGGCAGGGGTGCGGGCTCTGGAGGGCTGGGCGTCCTGTCATTTCTCCCATACCCTCTCCCAAGAGAGCAACCATGTCTCAAGCAGCCAGTTCCCACCTTCCATTCGCAGAACTGAAAGTCAGGCAGATGCAAACCCCAATGCTAGCGTGGGCCCTGGAAAAGAAGCCACCACTCCAGGTGACAATAGACTTGACTGGATGCTTGGGGACTGAAGCAAGGCAGTTCTCACCCACCTCTGCACCCTCCTCATTTCCAGCAGGCCTCTGCCTGCGGCTAGGAGAGGAGTGGAGCTCTGTCCCCCACCTGGCCCCGCTGTCTCAGGGCTGCTTTAAGGGCAAACTTGCAACTAGGTGAGTCCAAAGAGGATTATTCCAACTCAGAGTTTCTTTTCTTCTAAATTAACGCAGTAGATGTCCACTTTGCGTTTCTGAGAAGTTCATGGTGTCCTAAGAACTCCATGTCACTTTGGCTACTCAAAGTGGGGTCCCTTGGTCAGCAGCACCAGCATCCCTGCTCAGAGCCTGTGAGAAACACTGCTACTCAGAGGTGCTGGCGTTTTGCACTGACAGAAGACACTTTGAAAGAAGCCCCGAGGCTATATCTGCACACACCCAAGTTCACGTGCTTGTACTCCAAGCCCAAATCCCAATGTGCTCTCTAGGAACACTTTTACATCTTGCAATTGAAGCTGTTTGCACACTCTGCTTCTCTTCTGCACTTCACACTCTTCTCACCGAGCACATTCAGAGAGCAGTGCAGGCTCAATATCCGAAGTGTGCTAGCAGGAGAGCCCTTGCACCTCGGAGCACTTGCTCAGATAGGAAGCGATGGGACTACTGGGTGGATCAATTCCTCAAAGATTCTTTGGAATCCATTCCTCAAGCAGATTCTGAAAACTATCTTGAAATTGCATGAGCCTGTCTGCAATGATCTGTGCTTTACTGAGTGCAAAGATGGTTCCAAGTGAAACGGTGCCATCAGCTCTGACAAGAGGTTCTGCTTCCTGCATGTTCAACCAGGGAAAAACCCACACGTGTTCACTGAGAACAAAGCTACTTTGTGCACAAAATTTTTCTGTTTGCCCCCTACAAATGCATCTCAGGATGCACATTCAGAACACATTTCCTGAAAAATCATGACAAAGTATCATTGCAAAAGTCCATTCTGGTCTAGCATCACCAACATTAATTAGGAAATGAATTGCACAGGTTTCATTGTATTCCCTTGGTCTCCTTCTTCTAAAAACTCATTGAAACTGCAAGTGCCTGACAGCAAGCAACTTGCCATTGACCAAGAGCACAGTTGTTTCCAATAGAAACTGGGCCTGCTAGCTCTCAGAAGCCATTGGATTTAAGGCTACTTCAGCCAGGTACAAAGCTCAATGGGCACGATGAGAAAAATGTCATTTCCTAATATGGAAGCTGCTTGCCAAAATTCTTCTGTGCTGCACTTCCAAAATATTCTCAGGAAGCACACTCAGAGCACAGTTTCAGCCCATATGCAAAGAGTGCTAGCAAGAGAGCCTTGGACCTAGGTTCAGCAACTTGGAGAACTGTGGGCCCACTGGGAAGAGCAATTCCCCAAGGTGGATTGAAATCCATTGTTCAATTGTTTGTCACAGAATTCACTTGAAATCCAAGTGCCTGCCTGCATTGAACTTGCACTGACCAACTGTACAGACGCATCAGAGGGAAACTGCCACCTCTGAGAAGCGGTGGTTCTTCATGCTAGTTTAAGTAGTGACAAACCCCAATGTGCTCACTGAGAACAAAATGAGCTCCTGAATGTTGAAGCTGCTGAGAGACTGCTTTACTTTTGCACTCCCAAACTACTCTCAGCAAGCACATTCACAGCCGAGGTCAGGCCCAAAATACAATGTTGGCTGACAAGAGAGGCCTTGCACCCAGGATCACCAATTTTGAGAAGGCAATGAGGACTGCTGAAAAGATGAACTCCACAAAATTCCATGGAAACCCACTCATCGGACCTTTCTGAGAACACTTGAAATGCAGGTTTCTGCATGCAAGGAACTCTGTGTGACAGATGGCAAAGTTTGCCAAATGCAAACATGCCTACCAGCTCTGAGAAGCCATTCTCATTCACACTTCTTCAACCTGGGAAAAATCTCCATGTGCTCACTGAGAACAAGTTAGCTTGTGCTACTTGAAGCTGCTTCCACAAACAGTTTTACTTCTGCACTTCTAAGCTGTTCTCATCAAGCACATTCAGAGCACAGTTCAGGCATGAAACACAAAGTGTGCCAGAAAGAGATCACCAACTTGCAGGAGGAAAGAGGACCAGCTGAGAAGATCAGTTCTCCAAAGTCTCATTGACATCCACTTGTCACATTTGTTTACAACATACACTTGAAGTGCAGGTACCCAAATGAGTGAACTGTTTTTGATCAATGGCACAGAGGCTTCAATGTGAAAGCATGCCTGTCACCTGTAAGGAGCAATTTTTCTTTCTTCTAGCTCACACAGAAAAAAACACCATGTGCCTACTTACAACAAAGTTAGTCCTGCAAGTTGAAACTGCTTGCAGCAAATGGCTTCCATTCCCCACTTGCAGCCATCAGTGGTTGACAGATGGCACAGAGGCTTCAATGTGAAACGTGAATGACAATCATTACAAGTGCTTCTGACATACTCTAGTTGAACCAGGGAAAGCCCAAAGTGGTCAATGAGAACACACTTTGTTCCTGCAAGTGGAAACAGCTTGCATAAACTGCTTCAGATAGAAAATTCCAAGCTCTTCTCAGCAAGCACATTCAGAAAATAGTTCTGGCCCAATGGAAAAAGGGACCTAGCAAGAGGATCCCATATCTATGATTACCTTCATAAGGTAGCTTCCCAACTTCTGTGTGGAACTGTGTTTCTCCTTGGCCCTTATGCTGTTTTGGAGACCACTAGGAGTTCAGCTTTGTGCAGGATCATCTGACCTGGACTTTTGGCAAGACCTGTACAGCCCTCACACATGCTCAGATGCTACAGGACTTTGCAGACCAGTCCAGACAACAGTAGGCATCCATTCATTGTCTACAGTCTACAGATTCCTAGATGCATGGCATTCATTAACATCAAATGCAGAATTTTCATCAAAAACCATATATATATATATATATTTCCAATCTGAATCAAGAAAATCAGAAATATCCCCAAATCCAAAGAGTGGATCCCCATTGTGATGCTACCAGTGGAAAATTCCACAGCTGACCTCATGGGATGGTTCACAGTGAAAACACAGCTGCATGAAAAATATTACATGACATGACCTTCTGGTTATGTGGAAAGTGGCATGTGAAGTACACATGCATGTCTTCTTCAGACATGGGATTCATTTGCAAGACACCTTATGCAATGGAAAATACTCCAAAATGGGAGAAATCAGAACCACATCTCCAAAGTATTTCAGAAGAGACCAACTCCATCTGTGTATCTATCGCTCAGTGAGTGTGTGTGCTCGTGTGTGTGTGCTCTAGTGTGTGTTTGTGTGTGTGTGTGCTCTAGTGTGTGTTTGTGTGTCTTTGTTTGTGTTTATACCATGATAGCAGATACTTCATTGCCCCCATTGGAAAACTGACTCAGATAATGCCATCTGCCAAACTCCTAAAGACCAAACTTCTTGCTGATAGAATGAAACATTCCTTCCTGTTGGTTTGGATGTGTCCTTTAGGAATCACTGCTACATTTAGTATACTCAAATCATCACAGTAGATCAGGTAACAAAAACATATATTTTAAAATAATAATATATTAATGGAAACAACAAATACAGGATAGAGTAACACCTGTGTTACTAAACAAGGTCAAGGACAATGGCAAACTATAGATTCAAACTTTGAAGCAAATAGTAATCAATGTAAATATTCCTGGGCTGCCTCAGCCCCGCCCAGGCACACAGCAGCAGAATGGTTTTGCAAGCATCCTCAGGAGGGCTGCAGCCTTCTTTCCAGGACGAGAGGGAGGTTGAGGCTGGATCCACCCATCATTCTTTTGGGAGAGGCTCCTTTTCCTCAGCACGAAGTTGGGTTTTGTGTGAGGGTTCTTTGCGTAAAATACGTTGGCCTGCGCTGGAATCCTCAGCTCTGGGGAGAGAGGGGTGTACAAAATAAGGTGGCTCCGGAGGTGCTCCCTGGGACACCCCAACATCTGAGAGCCTGTGCCAGAAAAGGCCAGAGCCACACACCTGAGAGCTCTCCAATTCAGCACCAATACCAACAAAGAGAGCCTCCACAGTCCTCCCTGAGGAAGAACTAGGCAGAGCACTTCAACAGACCTAATGTCGGTTCCTACCAAAGGCTTTGGACTCCAGAACATCCCAGGTCCTCTTACATCTGCCAAAGCACACCACTAGGGTTTGCATCTGAAATCTCCCACAAAAGGCTCCTGTGCCGAAGATTCAGTCCCCACATGAGCCATCTTCATGGGTGGGTTTGGAGGGAAGCATTGGATGGTGAGTGCTCTGATGTCAACATGAAATTCTCATTCAAGATGAATACACTACTGGGGGGTGGGAGGGACTGGAAGAAAGGTTGAGCATGGTTGGAGGAAGACCTAAACAGGGGTGCGCCCTGGGCAACAGTACCTTGTTCCTGTTGGCTCCACTGAATCCTCATTCTCCAAGTAGAGGTCCTCCTTCTCCTCTCCATCTTTCTCTCTCTCCCTCTCTCCCAGCCTTGTTCCCTCTCTCCCAGTCTATGCCTTTGTGGCAAGGGCTGAGGAGCTCTCCACTGCCACACACTAGAGCTTTATGGACAGCCTCAGTACACAACCAAAGAGAAAGTTGTGAAAGCCAGAGAAAAGGCCTAGGATTCCTCAAGCATGGCCACAGTGAGGACAGGCTGACCAGCACGGATACCACATTAGAGCCATGCTTCTGCGTTGGTGGAGCCCGCCTCCATGTGAACCATTCTGAGAATGGAGGCCACATTCCAAATGCTGCCCTACTGAGAACAATGGTTCCAAAGACCAGCAAAGGGAATGCTTCCCTCCAACATGGTGTATGGTCCAGTGGTGCCATGACCCCAAGTGGGGGAATACAACAGCCCGCTTCTCTTTCCTCTGAACACGTGTTTCCTGTCGCCCTCCTCTAACCTAGAGCCTGTTCTCCATCCCTTCTGGGTTGGATGTGAAGATCTCTGCTATGAATTTCTAAGACTACCAAGGCCCCAGACAGACTTCCTCTTCCATAGACTCTACTAACCTAACAGAAGGTTAAGATAGGAGACAAGTGATCCTAGAACTCATCGGGATGGTGGTCTTCAGCGTACATAGGCTGGGATAATGGCTGCTGTGGTGTTTGGCTCACAAAAACCAACCAACCAACCAACGAAAAAGGGCTGGCATTATTATCAGATGAGCTTTGTGGCTACGTGCTCAGGAAGCCCTCATCTGACTTTAGTTAGGGATCGCAACCTGGCTATTGTGATCACTCCTTGGCAAGTGGACTCAGGTGCAGAAGACCATGGAATTTATGCAAAGACATGATTCAAGCTGTCTCCCAGGCTGTGTTTTCTTCCCAATTTCATCCTGTTACTGCTTGCTAGAATCCTGGCAATGCTCTGCCAAGGCAGTGGTTTTCTGGTCACACAGAAGGCTTTCAATCCTACTGCTTCAGTCCACAAAATGCCAGTTCCCTCTTTAGCCCATGCATTCCCATGTTCCTCTGAAACCACTCCTATCCCAGACCATGAAAGCATACTGCTCCTGGAAAGAGGCTTTCCTCCTCACTCCTCAAAGATGTCAGCTTTGGATGCCTGTTCATGTCCAGGGGAGGCACCTGGTGGGGAGCCGCAATATCCACTGGGGTATACCATTGGACCTCGAGACCTTCCACCAGCAGAAGTGCAGTTGGCTTTGTGCACGAACCCAACACACCTGTTGGAGTGTTCTTGGGGGTCAGAGACTACTCTTTGGTGCTAAGAGTTGACCTGAGTCCACATCCTGACCCTTGCTCTCTGCCATCTGATTGTCTCACTTACTCTGACGGTGAGAGATGATTTGGCCCAACTCATAATCCTCCGGGTTCTCCTGAGTAAGCAAGTGTAGCTCGAGGGCCCTGCGGATGACGACAGGAGCCCTATCGTGGCAGGTCACCTAGAGCAGCATGGGAAACAGGCCTTCAGGAAATGGGCCTTGAAGTGACTACTCAAGGACAGTGGGCAGGGGCATTCTGGAGGCACCTCCACTCTAAATACCAGGGCAACATCCATGACCCTACTACCTGAGGCTGACCTCCTGCTCATCGCGTGGGCTCTTCCCATAGGCTACTAGCCCAATCCTTGTACATAGGACTTCCTGGGCCTGCCATTGCTCTTTGTGGAGCTGCACTCCTCTAGAAGTGAAAGGACCCCACTACCTGCATACAGATGCAATCTCATCCCACAAGTTGGGAGGAATGGGACAATAGCCTCCAAGATCCCAGGTCTGCCCGAGGATGCAGGCGGCATTGGGAATGGCCTAGGCACAAAACCTAGAGGCTTTGGTCTGGATTGCCAGGGCCCAAATCAGACCCAGGAACATGACCACGCACAGGAGTGCTGAAAGATAGCCACGAGAGCTCCTGGCCTCCAGAGGCTCAGTGCTGGCTGGGGTGTAGGAGGGCACCTCATACGGCAAGGGTGGTCATTGGGTTACCTGGACATTTAGTAGTAATGTCCAGGTACATGAGGAGTCCCTGGTATTGTACCAGTGTCTGCTCCCCACCCAGGTGTAAGCACCAGGGGACACCCCTGCTCCCAGGCTTACCAGGACATCCTTGGCCATCGTTGGACTTTGTTTCTCTAAGTGGACACGAATTAAGCAGGTGTCTCCCACCTGCTTCTGGGAAAGCGGCCTGGAGCACTTCTTGCAGGTTGATTCTGAGAACTGTGGGGGATGGAACATCAGCAAACCCAGAAACAGAAAGCCACCCAGCCTGTCAGTTGGCTCTATGGGCTTCTAGCACATATGTCCATGTGCTGAGGCTTCTTATTTCCTCAGGTGGGAGTGGAATGGCAGCACAAGTACAGCTTGAATAAGGTAGGTGTTTACCTCCTTTCTCTTGACCTCGGGGCGTTTCCTCACGATGAAATATTTTATCCGCGGTTTCATGGACATATACATGAGTGAGTGGTCAGGGACCTTGATTTCTGCAGAGCGAAGTGGAGAATTGTTAGATGGCACTCAAGGATTTTACCACAAAACACACACAACCGTTGAGAGTCTCCAACAGGGCGAGCCTGCACCAGAATTGAGAGCCCTCCTATCCAGCTACAGTGCCACCAAAGACTCCCTCAGTGATTCTTCCCTGGAGAAGATGATGTACAGGATTCTAAACCAAAAGAGCACCTGGCAATGGAAACAGCACCTTGGGCCCAGAACTTCTCAGTGCAGGTTGGATCTGCCAAAGAGACACTACTAGGCTCTGCATCAGGATTGGCAAAGGCTCCTGTGCTTAGGCCTTTCTCCCCAGGGCAGCCATGCTCACACATGGGCATTCAGGGAAGCGTTGGATGGTGGGCGAATTCATCCACTTGCCCTGGATGAATCAACTCATGGGTGAATACGCGGAGGGGAGGTGGTATCCATCAGAGGTGTGTTGGGCATGGACATGGGAGGACGTCAGCAGGGTGGTGCCCTGGAGAACTCTATTGTTTTCTAGGTTCGCTCTCCTTCCCCTTGTTTCTCATCATGAGCTGTCTGCTTGGTACTTTTATTCTGGTTCTTGTTCTACTTCTGGCTCTTCTTTCTGTCCTGCATCTTCTTGTAGTTCTTTCTGGGTCTTTTTCTTGTTCTTACATGATTCCTTCTTCTTCTTCTTGTGTATCTCCCTCCATCCTTCCTTCAGTTTACCTCCTTCCTTTTCTTCTTCTTCCTCCTGCTCTTCATCGTGTGATCCTCTCCCCACTCAGGAGTGTCCTCTTTCTCCTCCTTCTCCTTCTCCTTCTTTCTCTGGCAATGGTGGGGCGTCCTCTGAAGAGCTCAAATCTATCACACTCTTCTGCCCAGATGCAGCCTCTGTTCAGTAGTCCAAGATGAAATCAGTTCTCAATCAATGGCCAGGAGTGAAACCAAGACCAAAGACAAGTGACTTCCTTTCTTTGTCATTGTCACAGTCAGGAAAGACTTCCTAACAGACACCGTATTCTGGATAGGCTTCTACCTGTGGTAGTCAGCACCTCATCTGGACCAGGATTGCTAAAATAGATTCCATCTCCATAAAGTTTCCCCAATGAAAACAAGGTTTCCAAAATCTAGGAGAGGGCCAGCATCACTGCCACCCTCCTGCCATAAGGCATAGATGCCATCACACCTAGTGGGGTCCAGGCCCCACGTAGTCCTCCCTTTTGACGTCTGTTACACACAAATCTCCCCTGGTCTGGACCCTGCTCTCAACTGATGCTTGGGTTGAAAGTGTCTGTTTCTGAAATCATCTTCATAGATTCTCAGTTTGGTAATTCCTTATTGACTGGCTTATTTTTGTACCAGGGATAAAACCAGAGGCACTTAAGCACTGAGACCATTCCCAGGCCTTTTTACTTGGGTACAGGGTCTCCCTAAGTTTCTGAGGCTGTTTGGAAATCCCCATCCTCCTGTGCTGCCTCCCAAGTCCCTGAGATTCGCAGACACTGCCCCTTGCCCAGCTCCTTGCACCTCAGTCTTCCTCATGTGTAAGACAGAGCCAACCCAAATGAGGTGGTGTGGGAAAATTGGAAAACTCACTTACATGCCCAACAGATGGTGGGTTCTATTGTGGACAGGCTGGGATGGTGGAGGCTAGGAGTGTCTTGCTCACAAGAAAGGAAAGAGCACTGGCATTGTGGACAGCTCAGCATTGTGGCCTCTGTTCTTCAGATGCCCTTCTTTGTTGCTGGAAGGAATAATAACCTGGCCATTCTGATATCTTCAGGACATGGGCACCCAGGCACAGAAGACTTGGAATTGTTCCCAAAAGAACCCAAACAGGCTGTCCCCTGGCCTTGACTTCCTCTTCACTGAGTCCTGTTCCCAGTTGCTGCAATCCTGACATTCTTGAGTAGGCAGGACTTCTCATATCCTGGCCATGGATTGGGACCTGTGCTGCTTCCGTCCATAGCGATGCTGACTCAATCAGGACCCATGCTCTCCTCCTCTTCATTTGAAGGCATCCTTATCAGTGAGCCATAAACCAAACTGATGATGGATTGAGCCTCTCTCTGCCTTGCCCCTCATCGATATTAGCTTTCCATTGCCAGACCAGGTCCAGGGGAGAACACATTTAGGGAGGTTCAGCAGCCCCCTCGGGCCTCATTGAGCACCTCCACATTGGACATGCCCATCACTGCACTTGGTTTCCTGCACCAGGCCCACCACACTTTGGTATTTTGTGGCCAAGGCCCACTTTCTCTTGGCTGTGAGTTATCCTGAGCCCACTGTGGATCATGTCTCCCCACTGTCTGATTGTCCTACTTACTCTCATTCTCAGAAATCATTCTTAGCAGCTCAAAGTTGTCCACATCCTCGTGCTGCAACAAATTTTGGTCCAAGGCCCTGCGGATGAGGCTTGTCACCGTATCCACACAGGTCACCTGGATCAGGGTGGGACAAATGTCATCAGAGAATGGCTTTTAGAGGAGCTACCCAGAAGCCTGTGGTCAAACATTCAGGAGAAATCTCAGCTACATATACAAGGGCACAATCTTGTTATCCTGCTACCTGAGTGTGGCCTCCATATACCCCCTGGGTTCTTGCAATGTGCTACTAGAACAATCCTGGTACAAATATCTGCCTGTACCTGCCATCTCCCCTCCCCCTGGGGAGCCACATTCCACTCAGGTCAAAGGACCAAACTGCCTATGCACAGACACACTCTCATCTCACTGAGACGAGAGCAATGGGCCAGGGATCTGCGCACCAAGTGTGATCTGGGATGCAGGCTGCCTTTGTGGGTGGAAGAGGCAGACACACTGAAAATTTTGGTCCTGACTGCCACTACACAAAACAGACTCAGATACAAGAGTGTGCACTTGAGTGCTTCATGATAGCCTTGAGAGGCCCTGGCCTCTGAAAGCTCGGTGCGGGTCTGGTTGTAATGATGTACTTGACTCAGCACTGGCAGTCACTGAACATGTCTCCTCTGCAGCTGGACACCTGCAGCATTAGCGTGTCTACTGCACATCCATAGAAATTCATCCAAGAACCCCTTTAGCTCCGCATTTACATACATGCAAAGGCTGACATTCCGAAGCTTTGGCATGACCCCCCAGGTGATCCCGACCCCAAATTCCTACACCTAGTCATGCTAAGGAGGTTCTCTTCCCTGCTACCAGGAACACATCCCCTCCTACACATGTGACAAGTCACTGCCACCTCCTCTGCTCCAATCTCACTCATTGAGAATACCAAGTTCTAGGCACTGCAGCCTGCACCCTGGACATATCTCTGACTTCATCTGTCCACAGAACTTCCATCTGCACTTCTGGCCTGCCAAACCCACAATACACAGGCCCACTCACCGCTGGAGCTGGGCATGCTGAGGCTCTCCCTCCTCTGGTCAAGCCCTTAAGACGGACCTCTCTCTTCTTTATTTCCCACTATAGCCCCGTGTGGTGAGCCGTTTCTGTGAACTGTGGCCGCCATTACAAGATGGCGCTGGTTTCCCCTGTAGTCTGTGACAAACAACTCCTTATCAGAATGAGTTGGCATGCTGTGACTTGGCACCCTGTGAGAAAAGTCCACGTGGCAGCTTCGCATTGGGGCTTGAGGTGATTTATTAAGGCTGGGAGGGGCATCCAGGGGGAGAGAAGAAAAAGTATCAAGGACCTGAATAAACTGCTGAAAGAAGATTCCTGAGTTGCGTCTTCCTTGCGGGCAAGGGGTCGCGACAAGTGGTGCCGAAACCCGGGAACCAGAACTTTCAGTCAGTCAGGGGTGGTGCACCGGTTAATCCCAGGTGAGTGGGATCTGCTATGAAAGCAGGGATAGTCCCAGTAAATGGGATCCGCGTCCAAAGCGGGGTCAGCTCCTCTACAAAGAAAGAGAGAGCCTCATATTTATTGCAGCTGCACTGTGTACTTTCACTTTTGTTTTCTGTGTTTCTTTTGTTGTGTCATCTCGTTTTTGTTTTTTGTGGTATCTCTTGTTGTTTTTTGTGCGTCTTTTGTTGTTGTGTCATGGGTGCCGCGTCTTCAAGTCCGCTCCTCCTGGCCCTAGATGACCTGTTACGTTCCAAGGGCCTGGAAGTGAAACGTAGTACTTTAGAGAGATTTTTACAGAAGACAGATATTGCTGCACCGTGGTTTGCATTCTCGGGCAGCCTTACTATACCTAGCTGGGATAAATTAGGCAAAGACCTTGACTTTGCTTCTGAGCAGGGCATATTAGAGGGTGGGGTGATACCCCTTTGGAAGATGGTCCGTAGTTGCCTCACAGATGGCAGATGTCAGGAAGCACTTACTAAAGGACAGGAAGTTTTAGAGCAATTACATGAGGAGAAGTCAGAGACGGCAGAAAGTGAGGTATCTCAGGAGGATGGGAGTGTGCGGAGCATGAAACAGGGGAGGAGGCGGCTGTCTCCGGCAAGAAGTGAGATATCTCAGAAGGATGGGAATGTACGGAATGTTAAACAGAGGAGAAGGCTCTATCCGGACTTGACTGAGTTAAAAACTCCCAAGGACACAAGTAGCTCGGACAGTTCTGAGGAATTAGATCCACCCTAGCCACTCTCAACCCCGCCTTCTCATCTTCCCCCTCCCTATCAGGCCCACAGAAAAGTCTTAATTGACCTTCTCCAGAATATTCACCATGGCTTATTTTAGGACTTTCAGCAAAAGAATCTCTACAAAAAGGTTTAATGTAGATAAACTTCCTATTTTCATGTTGCCCTGTTTTATTTGGCTACTGTCTGAAAAAATCAGCATTCCAGGCACTGGACACTCCCTTACTAGTTTTTCACAAAAATATGTAACAAGGCCTCTGGCCTTGAGCTGGGCTTCACAGTGCTGACTACATTTCTAAGATAAGGGAGTTACTAACTGGGCTCCATGGTAACAGCTGGCAGGAGGAAGAATTGGAAAGGGAGATAGAGGAACTGGAGGGTCGATTGTAAAAGTCAAGATTTAAAGCACCTACAGCCCCGATCGCTGTCACGCTCCCTCCTTATAACCCCGATTGGGACAAGGACAACCCCAGAAGGCTGGGGGGTGTTCAGTGGCAGCCTAAGACGGCCCAAACTTCCCAGTAATTGAAAACTTGGATGCCGATGGACAGCCGGCCAGAGTACATGTTCCTTTAGCCTTTAAGGATATTAAACAACTAAAGGAGGCAGTTACTAATTACGGATCCCATGCCCCCTTTACATTGACTCTCTTCGAGTCTTTCTCTGCCAATCAGCTGACACCTAGTGACTGGCAACAGCTTTGCATGGCTGTGTTGTCCGGAGGGGATTTTTTGTTGTGGAAAAGTGAAAATCAAGAGAGGTGTCGCGAACTAGCCCGAGTCAATCAGGACGCCGGCTTCCCACGGCATAACCTTGAAATGTTAACAGGCTCGGGACAATATGCTATCATAAATCAACAAATTAATTATAATCCTGGGGTCTATGCTCAGATAGCTACAGCAGCCATTTGGGCTTGGAAGGCTCTACCTATTTCAAATGCTAAAACAAAAATTTCAAAAATTGCTCAAGGACCCTCTGAGCCTTATTCTGACTTCATTGCCTGATTGATACAGGTAGCAGAAAAAATATTCCCTAACTTGGAACAAGCCATGCCGGTCATTAAGCAATTAGCTCTTAAATATGCAAATTCCTATTGCCAAAATGCCATTAAATCTACCAGAGCAAAGAGTGTTGATGACATGATTCGAGCTTGTAAGGATATTGATGGAGCTCATATTACAGGACAGGTTCTGGCCGCTGCCCTCAAAACGGAAACAGGGGCCCGGCCCGGGCCCCGGAAGCCTAGGTGTATGGGGCAATCCAGGGACGGAATGGTACCCCGGGAAGTGGGCGACTTCGTCACCTCCCACGGACCAACCCCTTTCTATCTGTAGACTCCCTAGGGGAATGCCAGGAAGTACAGGATGTACAACTGCAACCGCAGGTCGCAGAGACAGAACAAGCTGCTACCGCAGTAAGATCTTGGCCAGGCGGGGGAAAATGCAGACAAAATCAAACAAAATACAATCGGCTAAGAAAACTTGGAGAACTTTTGCCCTGAAAATGGGCACCAGACTCCATGTTGTTTGCATCACCATGGTAACCATGGGGTGCATGGCCGGCATAGCTGCTTCCTGGTCCCACCTCCCACACTTTTGCGGGCTTCTGATTGGTTCTTCCACAGTCACTCAGACAGGACTTCTAGTCCCGCTTTCCAGCCACTAACCTGTACTGCTGTGTTTCAGGTTTCTACCGGAGCTGCTCAGAGCCTGTATTTTTTTTTACAACAAAATGCCTACCTGTAAATGCTAACAAAAGATATCTTTTTCAGACAAAACTTAATTCCACAGGTTTCTATGTTACAGTCCTAAATTTAAGCTAATTCTAAGTTAAATAACCTGACTTTTTCTCTATAGTTGTGTTACTAAATAATGTTCTATTGATGAGAGATATCAAATATACTTCTTTATATTTTACTTTTAATTTTGAAGGTTATGAGGATGCATTTGCTTGCCACAGGAACAAGCCGGCAAAGTTCCTGTGATGACCAAAAAATCCTTATTTTCATTGCTAACTATAAAAATAAAAATGTATACTCAAGGATCTTATTTCAGTTACATCAAGTGACGTCACATAGAAGAGTGCACTCCTAGCTAAAAATAAATTTAAATGGATCCAAATATTTTAAGACCACGTGGTTACATAAAGTTAATACAATTATAAGTCATGTTCTTATTCTTAATATATATATTTTTTTTTAGATATTTAGATAACCTATATTTGTTAATCTATAAATTAATTAGCACATGCCTAATTAATTAGTTAATATATATTTGCCTAATTGTTTTTCTTCAACAGAAAACCCATAATTTATGTTTTATATTTACATTTATCAGATACTCTGCCTTTTCAGTTACAGATATTTGAGATAAATGTGTTTACTATAAATTTGCTTTTCAGTAAAAATACAATCAAGTAATTTCTAAATCTCAAAGCAGAATTAATCAACACATTTTATCTGGGATTTTGGCTGCTAATCAAAGGATAGATCTGCTTCAAGCTCAAGTTGAGGAATTGTCTGACCTAGTACATTTGGGTTGTATTGATCAAGGAGCACATTTATGTATAACCTCTGTCAGATTTTATGATTCCAGAAATGCCTCATGCATCATTGGAGAGTATCTATCCGGAACCTGGTCCATGGAAGCAGAAAACTTGATCCAGTCTCAACTAACTCAGATTGCTGTTTTGAATAGCACCCATGTCGATCCAGTGACCTTGAGTCAATTCACCACTTGGATATTTTGGATATCTTCTGCCTTTTCCTTTTTTAAGGAGTGGGTGGGAGTAGACATTTTTGGTACTATGTGTTGCTTTGGTATGTTTCTTTGTTTGTGGCTTCTCTGTCGTCTCAAGGCCCGCAATGCTCACGATAGGGCTATGATCATACAAGCTCTTGCTGCTTTAGAAACTGGCAACTCGCCACAAGTCTGGCTTGCGCATCTTAAACAGTAAACCTTTGACATGGTCGTTGCACCCCAAGTTATTATAACATTGCACTGAGATCGACATGTCTTTCTTTTGTCATTCTTCTAATGTTGAAACTTCTACCATATCTTTCCTTTGTGCATACCTCTCCTCCCTGCCTTTCTGCACTAGGATCTTTACTAACTAATCTTACGGTTCAACTACACCTGCCATTTGATGGTGATGCTCATGGGTCCTGTTTATGGAGACGGATACCATAACAATGTCCTGTTGGCCACAACACGCTGAGCTGATCTTGTAGTACCCAGTGACGGGCAACTTCCACGCTTGCGCTGCAACCTAAGACAGGGGAATGGGGCCTCCCCAGAGACGGGTAAGCAGTGCAGGGGCGGTGGACGACCTAAGACAGGGGCTACTTGATTCCCTTTGACATGCAATAAACAAAAGAGGGGAACTTGCTGATAGCAGGCCTTCCCTGGCCCCCGGGGCCCAGCCCCCAATTCCTTGTTCTGCATGTCAAAGTGGCCAGTTCACAAGGCCATGACATATGTGCTCCACGGGAACGTCTTGACCTTTATCTAACAATGGCAGATGTCACAACCAAATTTCTCCCCCTCTCTATTGTCCGTGCCTTTCTCTTAGGGTGTTGCCAACTTAATTTTGTCTGCACTACAAAGACAGCCTCAGCTGTCCCCCTTCGTCCACCATCGTCACGATACAGGATACGAGGCAAGGCACTGCACTTGAGTGATCCTTGAAGTGGACCTCAAGGGGAGCATGTCCTATTGCATGCGGGTTGGACGTCCACGCCCCGCCCCACGAAAAAAGGCGTCGGCTGATATGGCCTCAGGTTTGGGGAAGGGCCCTCCTTAAGGCTGGGCCATACTATGCAGCCACTTCTGCACAGTGGGATAGGACCTCTACTCTCGCCTGTATTGTCGTAATAAAACAAAAAAGGGGGAACTGTGGTGAGCCGTTTCTGTGAACTGTGGCCGCCATTACAAGATGGCGCTGGTTTCCCCTGTAGTCTGTGACAAACAACTCCTTATCAGAATGAGTTGGCATGCTGTGACTTGGCACCCTGTGAGAAAAGTCCACGTGGCAGCTTCGCATTGGGGCTTGAGGTGATTTATTAAGGCTGGGAGGGGCATCCAGGGGGAGAGAAGAAAAAGTATCAAGGACCTGAATAAACTGCTGAAAGAAGATTCCTGAGTTGCGTCTTCCTTGCGGGCAAGGGGTCGCGACAGCCCCGGGGTTGGCTGTGTCTCCTGCCTTCCACTGTGTGGACACACAGGAGGCAGCCCTGCTGTCGGGCTTACCAGGATGCGCTTTGACTCTCTCAGGCTCTGTCCCTCTAGGAGGACATGAACAAAGCGCTTGTCTTCCACCTGCTCGCTGGAGTGAAGCAGTGAGGAGCTGCTACTGGTGACTTTTCTCATGCAGCACTCATTGCTTTGGGTGGCCTGGGGCAATGATCCTGCAGCCACTGCAGAGCTGCTGCTCACAGCTGCTGGGATCCTGGATGCCACTGCCACAGAAGGCTCCAAGAACTGTGGGGGATGACAACATCAGCAAAGCCCAGCACCTGCACCCCACCCAGCCTGGCAGTTGGCTCTGTGGGCATTCTACAACATCCATCCAGAACCTGAGGTTCTTGTCCCCTTGGAGGATGTGGAGTGGCACCAGGAGTAAAGAGTGAAGAAGGTGGCTGTTTACCTCCTTTGTTTTGATCTTCAACGACTTGCTGGCATCAGTTTCCCGAAGAAGAAAGTCATAATGCACTCCTCCAATCAGGCAGTGATATACTTTCGCATCAGCAGGGACCCTCAGCTCTGGAGAGGCAGGGGCAGAGGCGTGGTAGGTGACACTCAAGGAATACACTACCCAACATCCCCCACAACTGAGAGCCTCTGCCAGCTCAGGTCTCACACACAGACCTGAGAGCCCCCGAATCCAGCTACTGTTCCACCAAAGACTCCCCACTGATTCCTCCCTGAAGACCCTCTATGCACAGGAGGTCCACTCCAGGAACACCTTTCAAGGAAATAGCCCCTTGTACCCCAGAACCTCTTAGTTCACGTTGGACCCACCAAAGAGAAACAGCTAGACTTTGTATCTGGATTGGTCCCCAAAGACTCATGTGTTCAAGGTTTTCTCCCCACTGCAGCAATGATCACAGGTGGGTTTGGGGAAAAGCACTTGATGGTGGGTGCCTCCACCTTGACAGTGGATTCATCCACTCATACAGGTCTACACTAATTTGAGGGGTATGGTTTGGAGGTGTGTTGAGCGTGGGTGGAGGATGTCCACAGCAGGGCTGTGCCATCCAGAGCAATATATTTCTCTTGAGTTCCCCACTTGTGCATTTCCTCCTCATGAGTATAATTCTCATTCACATTTTTAATCAATTTATTGTTATACTTCTTGTTCGGCTTGTGTTTCTCCTTCTTGTTCTTGTTCTTCTTCATCTTCTCCTCATGCTTCTTCTTATAGTCATCTTGAACTTCTTATTCATGGTCTTCTCCTTCAACTTATTTTCATTTTTCTACTCCTCCTTCTACTCCTCCTCCTCCTCCTCCTCCTTCTTCATCTTCTTTTCTCTCTCTCTCTCTCTCTCTCTCTCTCTCTCTCTCTCTCTCTCTCTCTCTCTCCAAGAACAGTTTACAAGCTGTGAAGGGTTCTAGTCTACCACACTCTTCTCTCTAGAAATGGCCTCTGGTCCTAAGTGGACTCAGTTTGCAGTGAATAGAAAGATTGGAAGCCAGAAATGATTCTTCATTGAACTGCTTTTCTCATGTACTCATCTAGGTCAGGAAAGGCCGCCAAAGTAGGCACCCTGTGGTTGTCTGTCTTCTTTGACACAAGACAAAGAAGCCTCTTTTCTTGGCCCCTCGTGGATAATAGCTTTGCAATGCCTCCTCAGGCCAAGGAAAGAACACATGATAGGCAGGTCCACAGCCCCTGGGGAACATGAAGAACCTGCAGATTTATGCCCCATCATTACACTTTGTTTTGTGCACAAGGCTGACCATACTCTTCCTGCGCATTGGGCCAACGCACACTGTGTTTTGGCTCCCAGTTATCCTGAGCCCACTGTGACTCACGGCTCCCTACCCTCTGATGGTTCCACTTACTCTGATGGTTCCAGGAAATATGCAGAAGCTCATAGTTTTTTGGATCCTCCTGCTGGAGCAAGTGTACATCTAAGGCCTTGCGGATGACGGCTGGAGTCCTGTCCTGGCAGGTCACCTGAGCAGGGTTGGAGAAAGCTCATCAGAGAGGGAATTTGGGAGTAACTACCCAGAGGACAGTGCTCGAGGACAATCAGAGACAAGAGAGCTCTCAACACAAGGGCACCATTTTGTTACCCTGCTACCTGAGGCCTTCATGTGATCATGTGGGGTCTTCCTATGAGCCTCTAGTCCAATCTTGGTACAAGAGTTTGCTTCAACCTGCTATGCCCTACAGGGACAAGGGAATAAGGACCAAAAGGCTTTGTACAGACACACTCTAGTCCCATCAAGATGGGAAGAATGGTCCAGTGGACTTCCATATCCCTGCTCTGGTCTGGGATGCAGCTGCATTTTTGTGTGGACCAGGCACAAACCCTAGGTGCTTTGGTCCTGACAGCCAGGCACAACACACACTAGGACTCTTTAATGATAGGCATGGAAGTTGCTGGGCTTGAGAGTGTCAGTGCTTGCTGGGGTGTCAGGAGGTTCGGACCCAGCAGATGCAGTGGTTCAACATGGCTCCCCTGGAGGTGGACACCAGAGACTCAGGATGGATACTCCACACCCAGGAAAATTCTGCAGAGAGACCCGCTAAATCTCTATTCACATACATGCAAACTAGGACACTAATGGGCCCCTCCACGGCCCCCAGTTGTCTGTGACCCACACCTACCCACCCTAATCATTCTACAATGGCTCCCTTCCCTTCAACCAGCAACATATCCCCTCCCACACACAAGAAAATGACTGCCAACTCCTCTGCTTCAACCTCCACGGTTCAATATACTCCTCCTCAATACCAAGGTCAGTAGAGGATGGCCTGTACCCTCGATATTTCTCTGACCTCCTCTGAACCCAGCACTCACTCCTGCACTTCTGACCTGCACACCCCAAAACACGCAGGCCCACTCGCACCCAGACCTGGCATGCTGCTGCTCTCTCGCCTCTCTCTTCCTCATTTTATGCTCTCCTTCCTGACCTTCCAGAAGCTCCAGTTCAAGAAGACAGGCCTAGTCCAAGGCGTTTGCTGTGGACTCGGTCTTCCCCACTGTGGGCTCCCAGGAGACTCCCCTGCTCGAAGACTCACCAGGATGCTTCTATACTGTGTTGTCCTTTCGTCTTCCAGGTAGACGCGAATGACGCACCTGCCCCTCATCCGCTTGGTATATTTGGGCCGTGGGGAGTCCGGGGTGGAGACCCCTGATGTCCTGGACTCCGGCTCTGCCCCTTCCCTGGGAGAAGGCTCTGGCTCTGGGGTTGGCTCAGGAGCCATGACAGGAACTGAGCTTGTAGCTAGAGGAGAAAAGATGCCAACATGACTGCCTTGCCCTGACCTTCGCACAGACAGACAATACCCCTGCTGCCAGGAAGAACTCAGGCCCTTAGTCCACACAGGACCTCTTTGCAGACTGGGGTCACTTCCTGAATGGACAAAGGCTTATCCTAATTTCCAGCCCAACACCAGGCATACAGACTCCCTGCAGTGGGACAACAGTCAGACCTTTCCTCTTATACCCGTAGGTACTCACCCCGGTCCGCCTGGCTCTCAGGCTCTGCCTGGCTTGATCTGCCATCTTCAACCTGGGCCAGCAGGTGGTGTGCTCTGTGCTCCAGGTTAAAGCCACTCAGGAGGAGCCACATGTACGGCAGCAGCTGCTGCAGACTCAGAGAGCCTGGAGGCTGATGGGAAGCCTCGGAGTAGAAGTTCCCCCAGGTCCCCAGAAAGGAAGGTGAGGCACTGTGGGGAGGCAGGTGTGGAGTCAGCAAAACCCTGGCCTTGCCTTCGCCATGGCCTCCAGAGCAAACCTCTGACCCTACCCTCCTGAACCGTCCCTGGTTCTGAACACACCAGTCCACCTCAGGCAAGACACAGTGGCTGTACAGGAAGGGTCAGGACAGGTCGCCACAGGCAAAGAACCTTCAACGAAGGAGCGCTAGATCCATGGTTTGACCAGCTCTCCCCTCCTCTGGGCAGGCCTGACACTCTTCTTCCCCTTGGCTACATGCTCTCCAACCTGGAATGCACCTTCTGGGAGTGTCTGTCCTCCTGCCCACTCTTCTCGGGGCTCAAGAGACACCTCCTCCCCTGGCGTGGGCTGCAATGCTACCTCATTCTCTGTGAGCTCTCACTGAGTTCCCCTGAGTAGCGGTGGACCTCTCTTTTCCCATGAGTGCAGACCACATCTCTGTGGCCCTGGGGGAGGACAGGGAGGTGTGGTGTGGGGGGATCCATTATCCCAGGGCCTTCCCCAGAGGACCCTGACTCCACCTACAACTCCCCGCCTTACCCCTCCTACTGTTGAAGCCCCACACCTTACACTGCAGGCAGAAAACTGAATTGGGCAGAGCAGTCTTTCCTCAGCCTTCCCAAGTCAGATCACCTTGCAGGTCCCTATTCTGGAAACAGGAGCCCACCCTCTTGACCCCAAGCCCATTCCATGTTGAAGTTGGTCCAAGGGTCCACCATAGTCACTGAAGAGGACAACGTGCAGTTATGCCTCATGGAGTCAGGGATGCAGTCACATGGAGGATATGTACTCATGGCACCTGCGGTTTAGGCTGACCCCATGAAAAGGGACACAATGGCAATCATTTGCACCCCATTTTTCACTGAATTATGAAACGGGACTGGAAACGTGTCTTCACACAGTGGGTGCTTTCTCCATGTTCACCAGTGAATGAGCCCAAACTGCTGATTCCCACATATCTCTGGGTGTGGGAGCTGCCATGTCCAAAGCCCCTGTCCAGCTATGTCCCAGCTAGGACGCTCTGTCCCACTATGGAAACTAACATGTCTTTATTAACCCAAAAGTGCTTTTCCCAAGGCCCGAGTTTTGAGACGCCTCTGGCACAGATCTACGTTCTTCACAAAGCCAACATCACACCAGAAAGACCACCTGGCCTCACTGAGTCCACCTGGGAATGAGCTCAGTGCACACCATTGAGCTGTGGTGCCCAGTGTGTGGGGACTGCTCCATGGACCTCTGTGGATCAGCTGGAGTCAGGATGGTTTCTCTGCCTGAGAGGGGAAGTTCACTGCCCTTGCAAGGCTGTGGCAGGCACCTCCAGGACTCGTACCATTCGGGGCTGACATTCCACTATGAGTGTGGTCCTCTATCTCATTAGGTATCACAAACCTTTGGGTCCCTGAGAGGCACATGGCAGCCCCAAGACAGAGGCATGAGGGGGCTACACACTTGGGCTTGGTGGTCTGGTGCTTACCTTGGGAACAAGAGATCCAGCACCTGCTGGGTGGGGATGAAATCCCAGGAGATTAACCCCATGTTGCTGCTGAACTCTAGGTTCCTCCCACAAATGACAGGCAGGAGCTCATTCCTAAGCTGGTCCTGCCTGTAAGGTTCAAGGCTCTGAACCCTGAAGGGCTCCTCCGTGTTCTGATCATTTTCACCCTGGGTTGGGACCAAGAATGGTGGGTTCAAAATGGAAATGGTGACAAACAGAAAAATGACTTGTGCCAATACACTAGAGTCAAAGCACAATGGGACAGTTCCCATCAGTACAAACACACACACACACACACACACACACACAGAGTCAGAATAGGAGTCCTGGGCCATTCATCAGGGATCAGACTAGAGGGCCTGCTGGGCTCACTTGCCCTGTGCTACTCACTGTTACTCTTGAGCTCCTCTGCGACAATCGCCAGAGGCTCTGGCGTCTAAGATGAAGCCTCACCCAGTGTATCCACAAAAGGGCTAGTTGGCCCCCCTGAGATTCCTGGGAGCCTGAGGCTCGGCATTGTCTGCAACCACAGGAGAACATCCTTCTCCCTCCAGTGGCTCCAACCAAGTGAGCTCGGATGGCTTGGTCAGTGAAGTGGGTGCCTGGATACCAGGGTTCCATGTTCTGTTTGATCCATTGTCAAGGCAATGATGTCATTTCCTGTGCCCATACCTGAGCCTCTTTTCACATAAGACCACTTTCAAAAGCCCTATGGGCTGCTGATTTCTCCTCCATGCCTACCCATCTCAGGTGCGCAGGTGTTCACCAACAACTACCCAAACATCCCCACCAGCATCTGCCCTGCTTGGTGCCACTAGAGTTCCAGCTTGGAGCCTTCCCAAATGCATTCACAACCAGTCCTTCCCTCTCAGCATCTTTTGGACCCTGGTCCCATCATTGTGCAACTCATGGTGTGCCCAGGCTTTTCTGGAAAGTAGGGTAGCATCTAATCTCTAGGGTTTATTGTGTCTATTGGCCCATAACACCCTCTATTCTCTCTGAAACCAGAGATGGGACTCACAGGTGGCTAAAGCACAAATGTAGAGATGGGATAATCACAAGAAAGGGAGAGACAAAGAATGCACCCTAACTCAATCAGGCCTGTGTCCCACACAGGGACATGGCCAATGTCTGTCCCATCGTGGCTGCAGTTCCCTCTCTACACCATGGCAAGTTGGAGGGGACTGAGATGCAGAGGCTGCTCCTCCCCTCTGCCATACAACTTCCCCAGGCTTCTCCTAAGATTTCAAAAGGGCCAAGTGTGTCTAGTGTTGGGGTCTCACAGAGACTCCGAGGTACCACAGCATCCTGCTGCCCAGAACCGGTTCACCCCTCACCTCAAGGGGGCTCAGCCTCTGGATTCATGGGAATTGAAGTGGGTACAGGTGATGGGATATCACCTCCAAGACTGAGTTATGCCAAGTCCATGACCCCTGTCTGCATCCCTGTCTCCAGCACCACTCCCCCCTCTCTCTTTCCTCCTCAGAGCAAACAAATCCATTTAGCAAGTGTGTCCTGTGATAAAGACATGACGGTCACCCATCCTCTCATTACAAAAACACTGAGGCTCAGCCAACATGGATCCTACAGGGAACACAGGCATAAACTCAGAGTCCGATCCTCCCAGCCGAGCCTCAATGGAGCCTGGACTCCCAGCCTCCTGAGTCAAGGAAACAGAGGTGCCTAGCCGAGCCACCTTGGATGCAGCCGCACACAAACTGAACTCATCAATGCCCCTTGCTCTCAGTTGTGAGTAAGAGGGGAGGTGGTGTTTCACAACCCTGGACATCAAGTGCAGTCTCCAGGCTTTGGGGTGTGCCCTGGCCTCTGTCTATCTGCCCAGGCCCTCCAACCCACACTGGCCTCTTACCCAACCTCCTCCTAGGGCCAAACTCAATCCTGCCTCTCGATTTCTGCTGCCTTCCCCAACACACTGCTCCCCAAAATGAGCAGGGCTGGCTCTCGGTTATCATGCTGGTGCCAGCAGCAATGCCGCCCCACTGACATAATTCTGAGTCCCAACCTAGGCACTCCAGCTGTCTTTGCCACACCTGGCCTGTTTGGGCTCTGGCTCTTGCTCTTTTCTTTCATGTGCATGTGTTTTGAGGTTTTGAGTTTCTCCCACTGCAGAACTGCAGCTGTAGCAGGGTAGAGCTCATGAGGGTGACATTCTGAGCCACATCCAATCCCATCAGGACTGTTCACTGGGGTGACTGCTGGAACACAGTGATGAGTGAACACATGGGAGGTGGTTGGACCCACCTTGCCTCTGAGTGGCTTCCTTTCAGGACAGGAATGTAGGGATGGGAGCCCCTGGCGCGGGATGCTTTGCACAAGGCGTGACCACGGGCTCTTTCCTGGCAAAAATGGCTCCACTCAGCATGGAGAGCACTGTCATTCCTGGTGGCTAACAACAGCCCTGGACCCCAGAAAGGTACCCACACTCAAGTTTTACGTCTAAGTGTGCGTGTCCGCGAGGAAATGAGGTCTCCTGATCCCAGGTGCAAAGGGTAAGTCCTCTAACTCCAGGGGCTATGAAGGGACATCTGAGTTTCCCTTGTCCTTCTTTCCCTCTCTGAACCCATGGTGTCCTCACACTAACCACAGTTAGGACCCTGGCCTCATTCCCCAATGAGGATCATTAGGCTCCATAAAGGACAGTCTCTAAGGTGCTCAGTGGACCAACGTATTTGATCCATTATTAATAAATATTACCACTTTACCACTTGAACCAAATCACAGAAAATTGGAAACAGATGATCATTTGCTTTGATACCTTTACTTCTGTTTCATTACTCAGAGTTGATCAACTCTATACTTCCAGTGATGCAGATTTATTACAGAATGCCTAAGATCCTGAGGATCTATTTTAGCTCAGCCCATGGTATTGCTTCAGTATTTTATCATTTTGTAAGTAATAAAAGATAACTGGCCATGAATATATCATCCAACATTGTTCTTCCCAAAATATTAGCCCAATTTCTGTGCATGCTCACTTACTCTTTAGGAATTTTACTAATTATTTGAAGGTTCTAGAGGACCTGTTAGACTCGTAATGGACAAACAATCCAACATACTCCAGAGAACGGACGAGTGCCATAAGAAGAAAATAAGGTCGGCCTACAGCAATGGGCAGCTGCCTGCCCCAGGC
This sequence comes from Urocitellus parryii, assembly GCF_045843805.1. Taxonomy (NCBI): domain Eukaryota; kingdom Metazoa; phylum Chordata; class Mammalia; order Rodentia; family Sciuridae; genus Urocitellus; species Urocitellus parryii. The sequence goes on from NC_135542.1 coordinate 17,436,744, forward strand.
TGGGAGGAGCACTGGGCATGGCACCAGAGCTGCTGGGCAGCAGAAACTTCCACAGCCCTGCAGGGAGTCTGGAGCACAGCTCTGCAGAACCATGCTCAGCCCTGGATAGATGCACATGAGTTCCCATCACAGGCTAGAGTGTGACAGTCCCAGGTGTTCCCTGTCATGCCAGCCACCAGGGAGGCTGAGACAAGAGGAACTTTTGAGGTCAGCCTTGCAACTTAGACCCCGAGTCTGAGGGGAAATACCTTTACAGGGGTCTCTGAGGGTGTAGCTCAGGTAGGTCACTTGCCTCATAGGCTCAAGGCCCTGGGTTCAATCCCCAGAACCCATGTACACACAAAAAGTGAACTTGGAATATTGTTTAAAACGATGGGTCAGGTACACAGAAGGACTTCAATATGACCTCTCAGAGGAGCTCAATTTGAGATCAGACTGAACAAAAGACCACCTGGACCATTGACTCAGTGTCTGAAACCCTCTGTGAGCATGGGAAGCACTGCTGGCAAGACACCAGAGGGCCAAAGCACTTGTGCCCCCTGCAGGGGTGTCTCTTGTCTACCGCCAAAGACTGTTCCCCTCCTGGGGCAGCTGAGAGCAAGCTGGGCCTTGGAGCAAGGACTGATCCTTTAGATATAGACTATGCAAGCAAGGGTCAATGTCTTTAATAAAACTAAAATTAAAAAGTCACATTGAAAAAAATTTGAAAAAGAAGAAGATAATAAGGTCAAGTAGAGGAAGCCCATTTTCACAGGAAAAATCCCCCAGTGAAAAGCATCAGAATAGATACTAAGAAAAATACCAACAAAAACAGTGTGCTCCCACTATGTATCTACTCAACATGCAAAAGTTAGAAAGCTAGATAATACAATCCTGGCCACAGGTAGAGCTATGCAGAGGAGCCACCTGGCAGTGCTTAGTCAAAGAAGTAAACATGCACACTTTGACCTAGAAATTCCACCTGTGTGTAAACCAGGCGGTGCTTAAGCAGTTTCACAAGGGGACATGCACAGGGAAATTTATCCTCAGGTTCTTATAGAGTTGTCTGTGCTTACAGGGAGTTGATGGTTGTCAAGATGCCCACAGCTGCGAAAGTCAAAAGCTAAAAAAATAATAGATGCCAACCTGGATATATTAATAATCCCGTATCTATGATCACCTTCATAAGGTAGCTTCCCAACTTCTGTGTGGAAGTGTGTTTCTCCTTGGCCCTTACACTGTTGTGGAGACCACTAGGAGTTCAGCTTTGTGCAGGATCATCTGACCTGGACTTTTTGCAAGACCTGTACAGCCCTCACACATGCTCAGATGCTACAGGACTTTTCAGACCAGTCCAGACAACAGTAGGCATCCATTCATTGTCTGCACTCTACAGATTCCTAGATGCACGACATTCATTACCATCAAATGCAGAATTTTCATCAAAAACTAATATATATATATATCATTCCAATCTGAATCAAGAAAATCGGAAATATCCCCAAATCCAAAGAGTGGATCCCCATTGTGATGCTACAAGTTGAAAATTCCACAGCTGACCTCATGGGATGGTTCACAGTCAAAAGACAGCTGCATGAAAAATATTACATGACCTTCCTGCTATGTGAAAAGTGGCATGTGAAGTACACATGCATGTCTTCCTCAGACATGGGTTCATTTGCAAGACACCTTGTGCAATTGAAAATACTCCAAAAGGGGAGAAATCAGAACCATGTCTCCAAAGTATTTCAGCAGAGACCAACTCCATCTGTCTATCTATCTCTCAGTGAGTGTGTGTGCTCTTGTGTGTGTTTGTGTGTCTTTGTTTGTGTTTGGACCATCATAGCTGATACTTCATTGCCCCCATTGGAAAACTGACTCAGATAATGCCATCTGCCAAACTCCTAAAAACCAAAGTTCTTGCTGATAGAATGAAACATTCCTTCCTGTTGGTTTGGATGTGTCCTTTAGGAATCACTGCTACATTTAGTATACTCAAATCATCACAGTAGATCAGGTAACAAAAACATATATATTTTAAAATAATAATATATTAATGGAAACAACAAATACAGGATAGAGTAACAACTGTGTTACTAAACAAGGTCAAGGACAATGGCAAACTATAGATTCAAACTTTGAAGAAAATAGTAATCAATGTAAATATTCCTGGGCTGCCTCAGCCCCGCCCAGGCACACAGCAGCAGAATGGTTTTGCAAGCATCCTCAGGAGGGCTGGAGCCTTCTTTCCAGGACGAGAGGGAGGTTGAGGCTGGATCCACCCATCATTCTTTTGGGAGAGGCTCCTTTTCCTCAGCACAAAGTTGGATTTTTTGTGAGGATTCTTGGCATAAAATACGTTGGCCTCTGCTGGAATCCTCAGCTCTGGGGAGAGAGGGGTGTACAAAAAGAAGGTGGCACTCAGGAGGTGCTCCCTAGGACACGCCAACATCTGAGAGCCTGTGCCAGAAAAGGCCAGAGCCACACACCTGAGAGCTCTCCAATTCAGCACCAATACCAACAAAGAGAGCCTCCACAGTCCTCCCTGAGGAAGAACTAGGCAGAGCACTTCAACAGACCTAATGTCTGTTCCTACCAAAGGCTTTGGACTCCAGAACATCTCAGGTCCTCTTGCATCTGCCAAAGCACACCACTAGGGTTTGCATCTGAAATCTCCCACAAAAGGCTCCTGTGCCGAAGATTCAGTCCCCACATGAGCCATCTTCATAGGTGGGTTTGGAGGGAAGCATTGGATGGTGAGTGCTCTGATGTCAACATGAAATTCTCATTCAAGATGAATACACTACTGGGGGGTGGGAGGGACTGGAAGAAAGGTTGAGCATGGTTGGAGGAAGACCTAAACAGGGTTGTGCCCTGGGCAACAGTACCTTGTTCCTGTTGGCTCCACTGAATCCTCATTCTCCAAGTAGAGGTCCTCCCTCTCCATCTTTCTCTCTCTCCCTCTCTGCCAGCCTCGTTCTCTCTCTCCCAGTCTATGCCTTTGTGGCAAGGGCTGAGGAGCTCTCCACTGCCACACACTAGAGCTTTATGGACAGCCTCAGTGCACAACCAAAGAGAAAGCTATGAAACCCAGAGAAAAGGCCTAGGATTCCTCCTCTGAGTTATTTTCCTCAAGTATGGCCACAGTGAGGACAGGCTGACCAGCACGGATACCACGTTAGAGCCATGCTTCTGCGTTGGTGGAGCCCGCCTCCATGTGAACCAGGCTTCTGAGAATGGAGGCCACATTCCAAATACTGCCCTACTGAGAACAATGGTTCCAAAGACCAGCAAAGGGACTGCTTCCCTCCAACATGGTGTATGGCCCAGTGGTGCCATGACCCCGAGTGGGGGAATACAACAGCCGCTTCTCCTTCCTCTGAACATGTGTTTCCTGTCGCCCTCCTCTAACCTAGAGCCTGTTCTCCATCCCTTCTGGGTTGGATGTGGAGATCTCTGCTATGAATTTCTTAGGCTACCAAGGCCCCAGGCAGACTTCCTCTTCCATAGACTCTACTAACCTAACAGTAGGTTAAGATAGGAGACAAGTGATCCTAGAACTCATAGGGATGGTGGTCTTCAGGGTACATAGGCTGGGATAATGGCTGCTGTGGTGTTTGGCTCACAAAAACCAACCAACCAACCAACCAACCAACAGAAAAGCGCTGGCATTATTATCAGATGAGCTCTGTGGCTAAGTGCTCAGGAAGCCCTCATCTGACTTTAGTTAGGGATCACAACCTGGCTATTGTGATCACTCCTTGCCTAGTGGACTCAGGTGCGTAAGACCATGGAATTTATGCAAAAACAGATGATTCAGGCTGTCTCCCAGGCTGTGTTTTCTTCCCAATTTCATCCTGTTACTGCTTGCTAGAATCCTGGCAATGCTCTGCCCAGGCAGTGGTTTTCTGGTCACACAGAAGGCTTTCAATAGTACTGCTTCAGTCCACAAAATGCCAGTTCCCTCTTTAGCCCATGCATTCCCATGTTCCTTTGAAACCACTCCTATCCCAGACCATGAAAACATACTGCTCCTGGAGAGAGGCTTTCCTCCTCACTCCTCAAAGATGTCAGCTTTGGATGCCTGTTCATGTCCAGGGGAGGGCACCTGGTGGGGAGCCGCAATATCCACTGGGGTATACTATTGGACCTCAAGACCTTCCACCAGCAGAAGTGCAGTTGGCTTTGTGCACGAACCCAACACACCTGTTGGAGTGTTCTTGGGGGTCAGAGACTACTCTTTGTTGCTAAGAGTTGACCTGAGTCCACATCCTGACCCTTGCTCTCTGCTATCTGATTGTCTCACTTACTCTGACGGCGAGAGATGATTTGGCCCAGCTCATAATCCTCTGGATTCTCCTCAGTAAGGAAGTGTAGGTCGAGGGCGCTGCGGATGACAACAGGAGCCCTATCCTGGCAGGTCACCTGGAGCAGCATGGGAGACAGGCCTTCAGGAAATGGGCCTTGAAGTGACTACTCAAGGACAGTGGGCAGGGGCATTCTGGAGGCACCTCCGCTCTAAATACAAGTGCAACATCCATGACCCTACTACCTGAGGCTGACCTCCTGTTCATCGTGTGGGCTCTTCCCACAGGCTACTAGCCCAATCCTTGTACATAGGACTTCCTGGGCCTGCCATTGCTCTTTGTGGAGCTGCACTCCTCTCGGAGTGAAAGGACCCCACTACCTGCATACAGATGCAATCTCATCCCACAAGTTGGGAGGAATGGGACAATAGCCTCCAAGATCCCAGGTATGCCCGAGGATGCAGGCGGCATTGGGAATGGCCTAGGCACAAAACCTAGAGGCTTTGGTCTGGATTGCCAGGGCCAAAAACAGACCCAGGAACATGACCACACACAGGAGTGCTGAAAGATAGCCACGAGAGCTCCTGGCCTCCAGAGGCTCAGTGCTGGCTGGGATGTAGGAGGGCACCTCATCCGGCAAGGGTGGTCATTGGGTTACCTGGACATTTAGTGTGCTTGCTCCACATCCATATCGACTCTGCAGAGAGACTCTCTCAGCTCCTTGTTCAAGGAACACGGAGAACCTCACACTGCTGTCCTCCTCCATAGACGTCAGCATCCCATACAAGGGAACCTGCAACCTAGTTCCTGTCCTATTCTCATCTGTCACCCATACCTGTCCCTGCCCTTCTGGACTGCATGCTGCCACCTGACACACAGACTCCCTCAGACATGGCAGTGGACAAGCTGCTGCACTCGCTCATCTCAGCTCCAGCCCTTCACACTGACCTCTCCCTTCTTGATTCCCATCTATCCTCCTGATCATCCAGAAGCTCCAAATTCAAGAGGGCATGAGTAGTCCATGGTATTGGACCAGTGTCTGCTCCCCACCCAGGTGTAAGCACCACGGGACACCCCTGCTCCCAGGCTTACCAGAACACTCTTGGCCATCTCTGGACTTTGTGTTTCTAAGTGGACACGAATTAAGCAGGTGTCTCCCACCTGCTTGTGGGAAAGCGGCCTGGAGGACTTGCAGGTTGATTCTGAGAACTGTGGGGGATGGAACATCAGCAAACCCAGAAACACAAAGCCACCCCAGACTGTCAGTTGGCTCTATGGGCTTCCAGCAAATATGTCCAGGTGCTGAGGCTTCTTATTTCCTCAGGTCGGAGTGGAATGGCAGCACATGCACAGCTTGAATAAGGTAGGTGTTTACCTCCTTTCCCTTGACCTGGGGGCGTTTCCTCACGATGAAATATTGTACTCCCAGATTCATGGACAGACACACGAGTGAGTGGTCAGAGACCTTGATTTCTGCAGAGCGAAGTGGAGAGAATTGTCAGGTGGCACTCAAGGATTATACCACAAAACACCCACAACCCCTGAGAGTCTCCGCCAGGCCCATCACACTTTGGTATTTTGGGGCCAAGGCCCACTTTCTCTTGGCTGTCAGTTATCCTGAGCCCACTGTGGATCATGTCTCCCCACTGTCTGATTGTCCTACTTACTCTCATCCTCAGACATCATATACAGCAGCTCAAAGTTGTCCACATCCTCATGCTGCAACAAATTTTGGTCCAAGGCCCTGCGGATGAGGCTTGTCACCGTCTCCTGAAAGGTCACCTGGATCAGGGTGGGACAAATGTCATCAGAGAATGGCTTTTAGAAGAGCTACCCAGAAGACTGTGGTCAAACATTCAGGAGAAATCTCAGCTACATATACAAGGGCACAATCTTGTTATCCTGCTACCTGAGTGTGTCCTCCATATACCACCTGGGTTCTTGCAATGTGCTACTAGAACAATCCTGGTACAAATATCTGCCTGTACCTGCCATCTCCCCTCCCCCTGGGGAGCCACATTCCACTCATGTCAAAGGACCAAACTGCCTATGCACAGACACACTCTCATCTCACTGAGATGAGAGCAATGGGCCAGGGATCTGCGCACCAAGTGTGATCTGGGATGCAGGCTGCCTTTGTGGGTGGAAGAGGCAGATGCACTGAAAATTTGGGTCCTGACTGCCACGACACAAAACAGACTCAGATACAAGAGTGTGCACTTGAGTGCTTCATGATAGCTTTGAGAGGCCCTGGCCTCTGGAAGCTCGGTGCGGGTCTGGTTGTAACGATGTACTTGACTCAGCACTGGCAGTCACTGAACATGTCTCCTCTGCAGCTGGACACCTGCAGCATTAGCGTGTCTACTGCACATCCATAGAAATTCTGCCAAGAACCCCTTTAGCTCCGTATTTACATACATGCAAAGCCTAACATTCCGAAGCTTTGGCATGACCCCCCAGGTGATCCCGACCCCAAATTCCTACACCTAGTCATGCTAAGGAGGTTCTCTTCCCTGCCACCAGGAACACATCCCCTCCTACACATGTGACAAGTCACTGCCACCTCCTCTGCTCCAACTTCACTCATTGAGAATACCAAGTTCTAGGCACTGCAGCCTGCACCCTGGACATATCTCTGCCTTCATCTGTCCACAGCACTTCCGTCTGCACTTCTGGCCTGCAAAACCCACAATACACAGGCCCACTCACCACGGAAGCTGGGCATGCTGATGCTCTCCCTCCTCAGGTCAAGCCCTTAAGACGGACCTCTCTCTTCTCTATTTCCCACCATAGCCCTGGGGTTGGCTGTGTCTCCTGCCTTCCACTGTGTGGACACCCAGGAGGCAGCCCTGCTGTCGGGCTTACCGGGATGCGCTTTGTCTCCCTCAGGCTCTGTCCCTCTAGGAGGACGTGAACAACGCGGCTGTCTTCCACCTGCTCGCTGGAGTGAAGCAGTGAGGAGCTGCTACTGGTGACTTTTCTCATGCAGCACTCATTGCTTTGGGTGGCCTGGGGCAATGATCCTGCAGCCACTGCAGAGCTGCTGCTCACAGCTGCTGGGGTCCTGGATGCCACTGCCACAGAAGGTTCCAAGAACTGTGGGGGATGACAACATCAGCAAAGCCCAGCAACTGCACCCCACCCAGCCTGGCAGTTGGCTCTGTGGGCATTCTACAACATCCATCCAGAACCTGAGGTTCTTGTCCCCTTGGAGGATGTGGAGTGGCACCAGGAGTAAAGACTGAAGAAGGTGGCTGTTTACCTCCTTTGGTTTGACCTTCAACGACTTGCTGGCATCTGTTTCTCGAAGAAGAAAGTCGTAATGCACTCCTCCAATCAGGCCGTGAGAGACTTTCGCATCAGCAGGGACCCTCAGCTCTGGAAAGGCAGGGGCAGAGGCGTGGTAGGTGACACTCAAGGAATACACTACCCAACATCCCCCACAACTGAGAGCCTCTGCCAGCTCAGGTCTCACACACAGACCTGAGAGCCCCCGAATCCAGCTTCTGTTCCACCAAAGACTCCCCACTGATTAATCCCTGAGGACCCTCTATGCACAGGAGGTCCACTACAGGAACACCTTTCAAGGAAATAGCCCCTTGTACCCCAGTACCTCTTAGTTCACGTTGGACCCATCAAAGAGAAACAGCTAGACTTTGTATCTGGATTGGTCCCCAAAGACTCATGTGTTGAAGGTTTTCTCCCCACTGCAGCAATGATCACAGGTGGGTTTGGGGAAAAGCACTTGATGGTGGGTGCCTCCACCTTGACAGTGGACTCATCTACTCATACAGGGCTACACTAATTGGAGGGGTATGGTTTGGAGGTGTGTTGAGGTACTTAGGTACTCACCCCGGTCCGCCTGGCTCTCAGGCTCTGCCTGGCTTGATCTGCCATCTTCAACCTGGGCCAGCAGGTGGTGTGCTTGGTGCTCCAGGTTAAAGCCACTCAGGAGGAGCCACATGTACGGCAGCAGCTGCTGCAGACTCAGAGAGCCTGGAGGCTGATGGGAAGCCTCGGAGTAGAAGTTCACCCAGGTCCCCAGGAAGGAAGATGAGGCACTGTGGGGAGGCAGGTGTGGAGTCAGCAAAACCCTGGCCTTGCCTTCGCCACGGCCTCCAGAGCAAACCTCTGACCCTACCCTCCTGAACCGTCCCTGGTTCTGAACACACCAGTCCACCTCAGGCAAGACACAGTGGCTGTACAGGCAGGGTCAGGACAGGTCGCTACAGGCAAAGAACCTTCAACGAAGGAGCGCTAGATCCATGGTTTGACCAGCTCTCCCCTCCTCTGGGCAGGCCTGACACTCTTCTTCCCCTTGGCTACATGCTCTCCAACCTGGAATGCACCTTCTGGGAGTGTCTGTCCTCCTGCCCACTCTTCTCGGGGCTCAAGAGACACCTCCTCCCCTGGCGTGGGCTGCAATGCTACCTCATTCTCTGTGAGCTCTCACTGAGTTCCCCTGAGTAGCGGTGGACCTCTCTTTTCCCATGAGTGCAGACCACATCTCTGTGGCCCTGGGGGAGGACAGGGAGGTGTGGTGTGGGGGGATCCATTATCCCAGGGCCTTCCCCAGAGGACCCTGACTCCACCTACAACTCCCCGCCTTACCCCTCCTACTGTTGAAGCCCCACACCTTACACTGCAGGCAGAAAACTGAATTGGGCAGAGCAGTCTTTCCTCAGCCTTCCCAAGTCAGATCACCTTGCAGGTCCCTATTCTGGAAACAGGAGCCCACCCTCTTGACCCCAAGCCCATTCCATGTTGAAGTTGGTCCAAGGGTCCACCATAGTCACTGAAGAGGACAACGTGCAGTTATGCCTCATGGAGTCAGGGATGCAGTCACATGGAGGATATGTACTCATGGCACCTGCGGTTTAGGCTGACCCCATGAAAAGGGACACAATGGCAATCATTTGCACCCCATTTTTCACTGAATTATGAAACGGGACTGGAAACGTGTCTTCACACAGTGGGTGCTTTCTCCATGTTCACCAGTGAATGAGCCCAAACTGCTGATTCCCACATATCTCTGGGTGTGGGAGCTGCCATGTCCAAAGCCCCTGTCCAGCTATGTCCCAGCTAGGACGCTCTGTCCCACTATGGAAACTAACATGTCTTTATTAACCCAAAAGTGCTTTTCCCAAGGCCCGAGTTTTGAGACGCCTCTGGCACAGATCTACGTTCTTCACAAAGCCAACATCACACCAGAAAGACCACCTGGCCTCACTGAGTCCACCTGGGAATGAGCTCAGTGCACACCATTGAGCTGTGGTGCCCAGTGTGTGGGGACTGCTCCATGGACCTCTGTGGATCAGCTGGAGTCAGGATGGTTTCTCTGCCTGAGAGGGGAAGTTCACTGCCCTTGCAAGGCTGTGGCAGGCACCTCCAGGACTCGTACCATTCGGGGCTGACATTCCACTATGAGTGTGGTCCTCTATCTCATTAGGTATCACAAACCTTTGGGTCCCTGAGAGGCACATGGCAGCCCCAAGACAGAGGCATGAGGGGGCTACACACTTGGGCTTGGTGGTCTGGTGCTTACCTTGGGAACAAGAGATCCAGCACCTGCTGGGTGGGGATGAAATCCCAGGAGATTAACCCCATGTTGCTGCTGAACTGTAGGTTCCTCCCACAAATGACAGGCTGGAGCTCATTCCTAAGCTGGTCCTGCCTGTAAGGTTCAAGGCTCTGAACCCTGAAGGGCTCCTCCGTGTTCTGATCATTTTCACCCTGGGTTGGGACCAAGAATGGTGGGTTCAAAATGGAAATGGTGACAAACAGAAAAATGACTTGTGCCAATACACTAGAGTCAAAGCACAATGGGATAGTTCCCATCAGTACAAACACACACACACACACACACACACACACACACACACACACACAGTCAGAATAGGAGTCCTGGGCCATTCATCAGGGATCAGACTAGAGGGCCTGCTGGGCTCACCTGCCCTGTGCTACTCACTGTTACTCTTGAGCTCCTCTGCGACAATCGCCAGAGGCTCTGGCGTCTAAGATGAAGCCTCACCCAGTGTATCCACAAAAGGGCTAGTTGGCCCCCCTGAGATTCCTGGGAGCCTGAGGCTCGGCATTGTCTGCAACCACAGGAGAACATCCTTCTCCCTCCAGTGGCTCCAACCAAGTGAGCTCGGATGGCTTGGTCAGTGAAGTGGGTGCCTGGATACCAGGGTTCCATGTTCTGTTGGATCCATTGTCAAGGCAATGATGTCATTTCCTGTGCCCATACCTGAGCCTCTTTTCACATAAGACCACTTTCAAAAGCCCTATGGGCTGCTGATTTCTCCTCCATGCCTACCCATCTCAGGTGCGCAGGTGTTCACCAACAACTACCCAAACATCCCCACCAGCATCTGCCCTGCTTGGTGCCACTAGAGTTCCAGCTTGGAGCCTTCAAAAATGCATTCACAACCAGTCCTTCCCTCTCAGCAGCTTTTGGACCCTGGTCCCATCATTGTGCAACTCATGGTGTGCCCAGTCTTTTCTGGAAAGTAGGGTAGCATCTAATCTCTAGGGTTTATTGTGTCTATTGGCCCCTAACACCCTCTATTCTCTCTGAAACCAGAGATGGGACTCACAGGTGGCTAAAGCACAAATGTACAGATGGGACAATCACAAGAAGGGGAGAGACAAAGAATGCACCCTAACTCAATCAGGCCTGTGTCCCACACAGGGACATGGCCAATGTCCGTCCCATCGTGGCTGCAGTTCCCTCTCTACACCATGGCAAGTTGGAGGGGACTGAGATGCAGAGGCTGCTCCCCTCTGCCATACAACTTCCCAAGGCTTCTCCTAAGATTTCAAAAGGGCCAAGTGTGTCTAGTGTTGGGGTCTCACAGAGACTCCGAGGTACCACAGCATCCTGCTGCCCAGAACCGGTTCACCCCTCACCTCAAGGGGGCTCAGCCTCTGGATTCATGGGAATTGAAGTGGGTACAGGTGATGGGATATCACCTCCAAGACTGAGTTATGCCAAGTCCATGACCCCTGTCTGCATCCCTGTCTCCAGCACCACTCCCCCCTCTCTCTTTCCTCCTCAGAGCAAACAAATCCATTTAGCAAGTGTGTCCTGTGATAAAGACATGACGGTCACCCATCCTCTCATTACAAAAACACTGAGGCTCAGCCAACATGGATCCTACCAGGAACACAGGCATAAACTCAGAGTCCGATCCTCCCAGCCGAGCCTCGGTGGAGCCTGGACTCCCAGCCTCCTGAGTCAAGGAAACAGAGGTGCCTAGCCGAGCCACCTTGGATGCAGCCGCACACAAACTGAACTCATCAATGCCCCTTGCTCTCAGTTGTGAGTAAGAGGGGAGGGTGTTTCACAACCCTGGACATCCAGTGCAGTCTCCAGGCTTTGGGGTGTGCCCTGGCCTCTCTCTATCTGCCCAGGCCCTCCAACCCACACTGGCCTCTTACCCAACCTCCTCCTAGGGCCAAACTCAATCCTGCCTCTCGATTTCTGCTGCCTTCCCCAACACACTGCTCCCCAAAATGAGCAGGGCTGGCTCTCGGTTATCATGCTGGTGCCAGCAGCAATGCCACCCCACTGACAGAATTCTGAGTCCCAACCTAGGCACTCCAGCTGTCTTTGCCACACCTGGCCTGTTTGGGCTCTGGCTCTTGCTCTTTTCTTTCATGTGCATGTGTTTTGAGGTTTTGAGTTTCTCCCACTGCAGAACTGCAGCTGTGGCAGGGTAGAGCTCATGAGGGTGACACTCTGAGCCACATCCAATCCCATCAGGACTGTTAACTGGGGTGACTGCTGGAACACAGTGATGAGTGAACACATGGGAGGTGGTTGGACCCACCTTGCCTCTGAGTGGCTTCCTTTCAGGACAGGAATGTAGGGATGGGAGCCCCTGGCGCGGGATGCTTTGCACAAGGCGTGACCATGGGCTCTCTTTCCTGGCAAAAATGGCTCCACTCAGCATGGAGAGCACTGTCATTCCTGGTGGCTAACAACAGCCCTGGACCCCAGAAAGGAACCCACACTCAAGATTAACGTCTGAGTGTGCGTGTCCTTGAGGAAATGAGGTCTCCTGATCCCAGGTGCAAAGGGGTAAGTCCTCTAACTCCAGGGGCCATGAAGGGACATCTGAGTTTCCCTCGTCCTTCTTTCCCTCTCTGAACCCAGGGTGTCCTCACACTAACCACAGTTAGGACCCTGGCCTCATTCCCCAGTGAGGATCATTAGGCTCCATAAAGGACAGTCTCTAAGATGCTCAGTGGACCAACACCCTCTGCACAACCCATAACCCTATTCACCCAAGAGGCAAGAGGATTTCTATTCAGGAAAACCAGGAAAGGGAGAGCCTTTCTCAAGGACACAAGGACATTAGTGAGTGAGGGAGTGATTAATGGATGGAGAACTATTTCCAACACCAACTTCCAGGAGCATATATGGCCCTTTGGAGAATTCTGCAGTGTGTTGGTGATTAAGGAGAACGTGTGAATCCAGGGGTCACTAGGTCCTCTCAGCCATAAGGAGGGAAACTGCCATAAAGGAACTAGGACAAGGGTGCGAGGAATGCTCACTGGGGGGAGATCGGAAGGAAGGAAAGTGTACTCATTAGAAAAGTGTCGCCTGAAAATTCTTAAGCCAGCCAAAAGTCGTGCGAACTTGTGTGGGAAAAGAGTCTTTGCACAGTGATGAAGCTAAGAGCTCACATGATGGAACACAGCATCAACTGGGACCAAATCCAATATCTGATATTCTTGTAGGAAGAGGAGAGTCTGGACCCAGAGACCAGGGAGACTTGGGGATACCAGCTATGTGAGGTTGGAGCCAGGGCAGGATGCCCATATGGGAACCACAGATCGTGGGCAGCAATAGGAGAGTGGGCAAGGGCTGGGAGAGTTGGGGGGGACAGTCCCCTAGGAACCTGTGAGGTGTTTTGGCAGTGAGACCGCCCAACACCTTGTGTGTTGAGCCCCTGGAGCTTGAGGGAAGGCCCTTCCTCTGTTGTTGGCCACCCAGTTGACAGAGTTTGGTTGTAGCAGGCCTAGGACCCAGCCGAAGGTCTGAGCATGTTGGCCATGCAGGGTGGATCTGGACCGCAGACACACTCTGATGACTGTAGGGTTTCAGCCATGCATCAACACAAGCACCAAGTCAGGCCAGGTGGGGAAAGGGCTAGGAACACACTCTGGGGGCTGGTGCCTATATTACTGGGAGCACTTCTGACCCCAATTCCCTGATCTGCTGCCAACATAAGCTACAGAGGAGGGTGGAGGGACACAGAGCATGGATCTTCCCCACTCAGTGGGCCCAGGCATGTACCATGGCCAGCAGCCTCGTGCCTTGCCCGGTGAGTCCTGAAGCGGCCCCCTCTTCCCATCCTGAGAGCTCTTCCCTTCCTCATGCGCTACTACCTTCCCACTGTCTCTGGAAATATCTACTTGCTGTGGTCCTCAGGCAGTTTATGATTTAAGTTAAAAAAAAAAAAAAAAAAAAAAAAAAAAACAGGTCTTGGTGCTCAAAAATATTTGATTTGCCCATCCTCATCCCCCAACCCCAATATTTTCATTATTTCCTCAACATATGAAATTTTACTAGCAAAAAGTTAATTTTGAATTGTACAAAGTTGATTCAAATAACATTGGTATACATAATCAATCACTGTACTTTCAATGTTTGTTCTCCTTTCCTGTTAGAAACTGCTCGGAAAAAAGAGAACAGAGGGGGCTGGGGATGTGGCTCAAGTGGTAACGTGTTCGACTGGCATGCGCGAGTCAGTGGGTTCGATCCTCAGCACCATATAAAATAAAATAAAATAAAGATATGTCCACTGAAAACTGAAAAAAAAAAAAAAAACAAAGAGAACAGAGGACAGACTCATGGAAGTACTTGAACTGATAAGAAGCTCCCACTCAAGCTCAGCATTCAGTCCTGGACAGGGTAAGACCAGGCCACTTTGACATATGTTCCAAAGAGTCTACCAGACAGAATCCTCTGACTGATCCCTGACTGAGCCATAGGAACTGGCTAGAAAAGCCTTCACATCCTCAATACATTCTTCACTTCAGAATACTGGACAAGCATTGATATCCATCTCTCGTTACCTTGCTCCCCAGCCAACCATTCTTCAACAAATTCAAAGGAGCAACTCATGCAAGCACACAGAAAGGGATGTTCACTACACACATCCATGTGCAAAAAAGACAACTGGTATTTCTTGTTTGGGCTATTTCAAATGAAATCACTTCTGCATGACCTCCACAAACCAAAGGAAAATATTTTTGAAATTCCCACGTAGAAGACAAGATACACTTGCCAAGGAGGCAGTGCCAAGAATTTTGACACTCCAAATGTAGAGTGTGTGTTTAGGAGGCAGTCACAGTTTCCATGAGAGAGTCCCATGAAATCAATTAGGAAGATCCATGCTCTAGCCCTACCATGCAAGTGATGTGACTTGAAAGAGTCACTTAGTCTTAGTAACCATCATCACTAACAACTAAGTCAATGAATAAAGGTCCTCAGGTGTCAAGCTACAAAATGTGGGATGAGCATGGATGAGGATGGGTGGGAGAAGTCTCCAACTCTAACACAATTAGGGAAGGCTGTGCCTGTCCTCAAGTGGCTGGGGGGGCTTGGGATCCTGCCACAGAGGGGGATTCCAAACCTCACATCCCCTGACCCAGGCCAGAAGACCAGGTAGAGTCCAAGAATCCTGGGGTGGCCCAATGGCAATAAAGGTCAAAAGGAACTAGGGATCTGCCTGGTCCCTCAATCCCCTACTCTGAGCAGGGCTGCATGACGAGGCCAGAGGCCATCCACAGCAATCTGCCTTTACAGGAAAACAGGGACTGCAGGCTGCCTCTGGCTCACTGAATCAGGGTGGTGTTTTCATAAAGCAAGACCACTTCCTCACATTTGACCAGCAGCTCATGTGTTGACAGCACAATGACTGACTTGACTCAGGCCCTGATGAATGAAATAGAAAATTCATAGCAAACCCATCTTTAGCTCTTCCACATCATCAGGGGCTCTGATTCAATTCCGTCCAGAAAGGTGTCTGAAATGATTTCTAAACATGCTGGGGACTCACCTCTGTGTGGAACTTTTCAGGACAAAGGGGATCAAATCTCATGAAGCAACTCTTCTCTCTTCTAGCCCATGGGCAATGCAAGGAACCTGCATGATACCAGAGGCTCACTTCTCTCTTCTCATGTCTTCTGGAAAGGATTCGTTAATGCTTCCTGCAAGGTGAAGCAGAAGCCTGCATTCCCAGCTGCACAGAAGTGTTTGAGGGCAGTGTCTCCCTTAAAACCCAAAAATAAAAAAACAGGTCATTCAACAGGCACATGGATTAGAGTACATGTTCAATGATCCCTCCTCCCTGGAGCCTTCCACATGCCCATCTTCCACATTCACAGAGCAATGCTTGGCCATTCTCAAGACCAGGAGACCATGATGCTCATCACCAGGAAGTCAATAAGGAACATGAAGAGAGCAGCATGGATTGCAGAAGGTGGCACATCAAGGATCTTCAGCTCTGCTGCTAGAACACAAGAGCTTAACTTCAGTATTGACTTTTTGCCAACTACCAAGTACGATAGCAGTGTCAAGCCCAATATGCAGATATGCAAGTAGTAGGTGACACCCCGCATCCATTCACAAAAGTGGGCAACATCTGCATCAGAACAAGGAAGTATCTTACCCTTACTCATAAAAATCATCAGAAACAAAATAAAATGGATGCAAGACTTCTCATTTCACTATTAGGTAGCTGTTGGAATTCCCTATTAAATAATACCTCCTCCAAAATAAAAAGTATCTCAGACATGTGTCAACTATTCAATGGATGACATTTTAAAAACTATGGACTTTACTTAATATTTATGTATGCTATATCCCTGCCTAAGGCTCTATGAGAAAGGAGCACATAGAATTGGATCTTTGAAAATCTCACATTTGCTGATAAATATTACTGCTGATCTCAGGCATGGCGAAGTGAAAAGTGGGACTTTGGATATTCCAAGAATGCTATGTTGTGGGATTGGTGTCCCTGATTCATACATAGCATATGGTTTCTATGAAATCCAGTGAGGGAGCAGGAGTAACGAAGCTGATTGCACAGATGACCTCAGGGAATACTGACAGATAGGCCAAATGAAAAATATGTTCCAGCTAACCATTGGTATTTGGGCTTCTGATCCCAGTCCTGTTTTTAAAAAAGGTGCAGACAGGCAGTGTTCATTAAAAACTGTCTACCTTGTAAAAGTGGGTAATTTAAATGGCATCTAGTTACACATCTGATAGAATGGTCTGGCAACATATGAATTTCATTCTAACAACAACAACAACAACAAAACATAGAAAATGAGACATAAAGATAAAACCTTGTCTTCACCAGGATGCCTAAAAATAGGTTTTATTTGGCTCATGCAAATAAATATCTTTCAATAGAATTTCTGATTTCTGAATGAATCCATTCAACTTCATACTGCACAGATCACAAGGTTTTCTTTACAGAATATTCTCTTCTTCTTCTTAAAGCCTCACATAGAAAATGTCTCACAGGACATAGGAGGGGAATGACCCAAAGGATGAGAGAATGGCTGGAACCGTTCTCAAATGTGCCCATGTAGCCTAAAGTTTGAAGGCATCTAATTGTACTCTAAAACAATTATGAACCTATGATCCATTATTAATAAATATCACCACTTTACCACTTGAACCAAATCACAGAAAATTGGAAACAGATGATCATTTGCTTTGATACCTTTACTTCTGTTTCATTACTCAGAGTCGATCAACTCTATACTTCAAGTGACACAGATTTGTTACAGAATGCCTAAGATCCTAAGGATCTATTTTAGCTCAGCCCATGGTATTGCTTCATTATTTTATTATTTTGTAAGTAATAAAATATAACTTCATGTTGGATGATCTATTCAAGCCATGAATATATCATCCAACATTGTTCTTCCCAAAATATTAGCCCAATTTCTGCGCGTGCTCACTTACTGTTTAGGAATTTTACTAATTGTCTGAAGGTTCTAGAGGACCTGTTAGACTCCTAATGGACAAACCATACAACATACTCCAGAGAACGGACGAGTGCCATAAGAAGAAAATAAGGTCAGCCTACAGCAATGGGCAGCTGCCTGCCCTCGGCTGGGAGGAGCCCTGGCCATGGCACCAGGGCTGCTGAGCAGCAGAAGCTTACACAGCCCTGCAGGGAGCCTGGAGCACAGCTCTGCCTAACCATGCTCAGCCCTGGACAGATGCACATGAGTTCCCATCACAGGCTCGAGTGTGACAGTCCCAGGTGCATGCCTGTCATGCCAGCCACCAGGGAGGCTGAGGCAAGAGGAACGTTTGAGGTCAGCCTTGGCAACTTAGACCCCGAGGCAAAGGGGAAATACTTTTACAGGGGTCTCTGAGGGTGTAGCTCAGGTAGGTCACTTGCCTCACAGGCTCAAGGCCCTGGGTTCAATCCCCAGAACCCACGTACACACACAAAGTGAACTTGGAATATTGTTGAAAATGATGGATCAGGTACACACAAGGACTTCAATATGACCTCTCAGAGGAGCTCAATTTGAGATCAGACTGAACAAAAGACCACCTGGACCATTGACTCAGTGTCTGAAACCCTCTGTGAGCATGGGAAGCACTGCTGGCAAGACACCAGAGGGCCAAAGCACTTGTGCCCCCTGCAGGGGTGTCTCTTGTCTACCGCCAAAGACTGTTCCCCTCCTGGGGCAGCTGAGAGCAAGCTGGGCCTTGGAGCAAGGACTAGTGCTTTAGATATAGACTATGCAAGCAAGGGGCAATGTCTTTAATAAAACTAAAATTAAAAAGTCACATTGAAAAAATTTTTAAAAGAAGAAAATAAGGTCAAGTAGAGGAAGCCCATTTTCACAGGAAAAAATCCCCCAGTGAAAAGCATCAGAATAGATACCAAGAAAAATACCAACAAAAACAGTGTGCTCCCACTATGTATCTACTCAACATGCAAAAGTTAGAAAGCTAGATAATACAATCCTGGCCACAGGTAGAGCTATGCAGAGGAGCCACCTGGCAGTGCTTAGTCAAAGAAGTAAACATGCACACTTTGACCTAGAAATTCCACCTGTGTGTAAACCAGGCGGTGCTTAAGCAGTTTCACAAGGGGACATGCACAGGGAAATTTATCCTCAGGTTCTTATAGAGTTGTCTGTGCTTACAGGGAGTTGATGGTTGTCAAGATGCCCACAGCTGCGAAAGTCAAAAGCTAAAAAAATAATAGATGCCAACCTGGATATATTAATAATCCCGTATCTATGATCACCTTCATAAGGTAGCTTCCCAACTTCTGTGTGGAAGTGTGTTTCTCCTTGGCCCTTACACTGTTGTGGAGACCACTAGGAGTTCAGCTTTGTGCAGGATCATCTGACCTGGACTTTTTGCAAGACCTGTACAGCCCTCACACATGCTCAGATGCTACAGGACTTTTCAGACCAGTCCAGACAACAGTAGGCATCCATTCATTGTCTGCACTCTACAGATTCCTAGATGCACGACATTCATTACCATCAAATGCAGAATTTTCATCAAAAACTAATATATATATATATATCATTCCAATCTGAATCAAGAAAATCGGAAATATCCCCAAATCCAAAGAGTGGATCCCCATTGTGATGCTACAAGTTGAAAATTCCACAGCTGACCTCATGGGATGGTTCACAGTCAAAAGACAGCTGCATGAAAAATATTACATGACCTTCCTGCTATGTGAAAAGTGGCATGTGAAGTACACATGCATGTCTTCCTCAGACATGGGTTCATTTGCAAGACACCTTGTGCAATTGAAAATACTCCAAAAGGGGAGAAATCAGAACCATGTCTCCAAAGTATTTCAGCAGAGACCAACTCCATCTGTCTATCTATCTCTCAGTGAGTGTGTGTGCTCTTGTGTGTGTTTGTGTGTCTTTGTTTGTGTTTGGACCATCATAGCTGATACTTCATTGCCCCCATTGGAAAACTGACTCAGATAATGCCATCTGCCAAACTCCTAAAAACCAAAGTTCTTGCTGATAGAATGAAACATTCCTTCCTGTTGGTTTGGATGTGTCCTTTAGGAATCACTGCTACATTTAGTATACTCAAATCATCACAGTAGATCAGGTAACAAAAACATATATATTTTAAAATAATAATATATTAATGGAAACAACAAATACAGGATAGAGTAACAACTGTGTTACTAAACAAGGTCAAGGACAATGGCAAACTATAGATTCAAACTTTGAAGAAAATAGTAATCAATGTAAATATTCCTGGGCTGCCTCAGCCCCGCCCAGGCACACAGCAGCAGAATGGTTTTGCAAGCATCCTCAGGAGGGCTGGAGCCTTCTTTCCAGGACGAGAGGGAGGTTGAGGCTGGATCCACCCATCATTCTTTTGGGAGAGGCTCCTTTTCCTCAGCACAAAGTTGGATTTTTTGTGAGGATTCTTGGCATAAAATACGTTGGCCTCTGCTGGAATCCTCAGCTCTGGGGAGAGAGGGGTGTACAAAAAGAAGGTGGCACTCAGGAGGTGCTCCCTAGGACACGCCAACATCTGAGAGCCTGTGCCAGAAAAGGCCAGAGCCACACACCTGAGAGCTCTCCAATTCAGCACCAATACCAACAAAGAGAGCCTCCACAGTCCTCCCTGAGGAAGAACTAGGCAGAGCACTTCAACAGACCTAATGTCTGTTCCTACCAAAGGCTTTGGACTCCAGAACATCTCAGGTCCTCTTGCATCTGCCAAAGCACACCACTAGGGTTTGCATCTGAAATCTCCCACAAAAGGCTCCTGTGCCGAAGATTCAGTCCCCACATGAGCCATCTTCATAGGTGGGTTTGGAGGGAAGCATTGGATGGTGAGTGCTCTGATGTCAACATGAAATTCTCATTCAAGATGAATACACTACTGGGGGGTGGGAGGGACTGGAAGAAAGGTTGAGCATGGTTGGAGGAAGACCTAAACAGGGTTGTGCCCTGGGCAACAGTACCTTGTTCCTGTTGGCTCCACTGAATCCTCATTCTCCAAGTAGAGGTCCTCCCTCTCCATCTTTCTCTCTCTCCCTCTCTGCCAGCCTCGTTCTCTCTCTCCCAGTCTATGCCTTTGTGGCAAGGGCTGAGGAGCTCTCCACTGCCACACACTAGAGCTTTATGGACAGCCTCAGTGCACAACCAAAGAGAAAGCTATGAAACCCAGAGAAAAGGCCTAGGATTCCTCCTCTGAGTTATTTTCCTCAAGTATGGCCACAGTGAGGACAGGCTGACCAGCACGGATACCACGTTAGAGCCATGCTTCTGCGTTGGTGGAGCCCGCCTCCATGTGAACCAGGCTTCTGAGAATGGAGGCCACATTCCAAATACTGCCCTACTGAGAACAATGGTTCCAAAGACCAGCAAAGGGACTGCTTCCCTCCAACATGGTGTATGGCCCAGTGGTGCCATGACCCCGAGTGGGGGAATACAACAGCCGCTTCTCCTTCCTCTGAACATGTGTTTCCTGTCGCCCTCCTCTAACCTAGAGCCTGTTCTCCATCCCTTCTGGGTTGGATGTGGAGATCTCTGCTATGAATTTCTTAGGCTACCAAGGCCCCAGGCAGACTTCCTCTTCCATAGACTCTACTAACCTAACAGTAGGTTAAGATAGGAGACAAGTGATCCTAGAACTCATAGGGATGGTGGTCTTCAGGGTACATAGGCTGGGATAATGGCTGCTGTGGTGTTTGGCTCACAAAAACCAACCAACCAACCAACCAACCAACAGAAAAGCGCTGGCATTATTATCAGATGAGCTCTGTGGCTAAGTGCTCAGGAAGCCCTCATCTGACTTTAGTTAGGGATCACAACCTGGCTATTGTGATCACTCCTTGCCTAGTGGACTCAGGTGCGTAAGACCATGGAATTTATGCAAAAACAGATGATTCAGGCTGTCTCCCAGGCTGTGTTTTCTTCCCAATTTCATCCTGTTACTGCTTGCTAGAATCCTGGCAATGCTCTGCCCAGGCAGTGGTTTTCTGGTCACACAGAAGGCTTTCAATAGTACTGCTTCAGTCCACAAAATGCCAGTTCCCTCTTTAGCCCATGCATTCCCATGTTCCTTTGAAACCACTCCTATCCCAGACCATGAAAACATACTGCTCCTGGAGAGAGGCTTTCCTCCTCACTCCTCAAAGATGTCAGCTTTGGATGCCTGTTCATGTCCAGGGGAGGGCACCTGGTGGGGAGCCGCAATATCCACTGGGGTATACTATTGGACCTCAAGACCTTCCACCAGCAGAAGTGCAGTTGGCTTTGTGCACGAACCCAACACACCTGTTGGAGTGTTCTTGGGGGTCAGAGACTACTCTTTGTTGCTAAGAGTTGACCTGAGTCCACATCCTGACCCTTGCTCTCTGCTATCTGATTGTCTCACTTACTCTGACGGCGAGAGATGATTTGGCCCAGCTCATAATCCTCTGGATTCTCCTCAGTAAGGAAGTGTAGGTCGAGGGCGCTGCGGATGACAACAGGAGCCCTATCCTGGCAGGTCACCTGGAGCAGCATGGGAGACAGGCCTTCAGGAAATGGGCCTTGAAGTGACTACTCAAGGACAGTGGGCAGGGGCATTCTGGAGGCACCTCCGCTCTAAATACAAGTGCAACATCCATGACCCTACTACCTGAGGCTGACCTCCTGTTCATCGTGTGGGCTCTTCCCACAGGCTACTAGCCCAATCCTTGTACATAGGACTTCCTGGGCCTGCCATTGCTCTTTGTGGAGCTGCACTCCTCTCGGAGTGAAAGGACCCCACTACCTGCATACAGATGCAATCTCATCCCACAAGTTGGGAGGAATGGGACAATAGCCTCCAAGATCCCAGGTATGCCCGAGGATGCAGGCGGCATTGGGAATGGCCTAGGCACAAAACCTAGAGGCTTTGGTCTGGATTGCCAGGGCCAAAAACAGACCCAGGAACATGACCACACACAGGAGTGCTGAAAGATAGCCACGAGAGCTCCTGGCCTCCAGAGGCTCAGTGCTGGCTGGGATGTAGGAGGGCACCTCATCCGGCAAGGGTGGTCATTGGGTTACCTGGACATTTAGTGTGCTTGCTCCACATCCATATCGACTCTGCAGAGAGACTCTCTCAGCTCCTTGTTCAAGGAACACGGAGAACCTCACACTGCTGTCCTCCTCCATAGACGTCAGCATCCCATACAAGGGAACCTGCAACCTAGTTCCTGTCCTATTCTCATCTGTCACCCATACCTGTCCCTGCCCTTCTGGACTGCATGCTGCCACCTGACACACAGACTCCCTCAGACATGGCAGTGGACAAGCTGCTGCACTCGCTCATCTCAGCTCCAGCCCTTCACACTGACCTCTCCCTTCTTGATTCCCATCTATCCTCCTGATCATCCAGAAGCTCCAAATTCAAGAGGGCATGAGTAGTCCATGGTATTGGACCAGTGTCTGCTCCCCACCCAGGTGTAAGCACCACGGGACACCCCTGCTCCCAGGCTTACCAGAACACTCTTGGCCATCTCTGGACTTTGTGTTTCTAAGTGGACACGAATTAAGCAGGTGTCTCCCACCTGCTTGTGGGAAAGCGGCCTGGAGGACTTGCAGGTTGATTCTGAGAACTGTGGGGGATGGAACATCAGCAAACCCAGAAACACAAAGCCACCCCAGACTGTCAGTTGGCTCTATGGGCTTCCAGCAAATATGTCCAGGTGCTGAGGCTTCTTATTTCCTCAGGTCGGAGTGGAATGGCAGCACATGCACAGCTTGAATAAGGTAGGTGTTTACCTCCTTTCCCTTGACCTGGGGGCGTTTCCTCACGATGAAATATTGTGCTCCCAGATTCATGGACAGACACACGAGTGAGTGGTCAGAGACCTTGATTTCTGCAGAGCGAAGTGGAGAGAATTGTCAGGTGGCACTCAAGGATTATACCACAAAACACCCACAACCCCTGAGAGTCTCCGCCAGGCCCATCACACTTTGGTATTTTGGGGCCAAGGCCCACTTTCTCTTGGCTGTCAGTTATCCTGAGCCCACTGTGGATCATGTCTCCCCACTGTCTGATTGTCCTACTTACTCTCATCCTCAGACATCATATACAGCAGCTCAAAGTTGTCCACATCCTCATGCTGCAACAAATTTTGGTCCAAGGCCCTGCGGATGAGGCTTGTCACCGTCTCCTGAAAGGTCACCTGGATCAGGGTGGGACAAATGTCATCAGAGAATGGCTTTTAGAAGAGCTACCCAGAAGACTGTGGTCAAACATTCAGGAGAAATCTCAGCTACATATACAAGGGCACAATCTTGTTATCCTGCTACCTGAGTGTGTCCTCCATATACCACCTGGGTTCTTGCAATGTGCTACTAGAACAATCCTGGTACAAATATCTGCCTGTACCTGCCATCTCCCCTCCCCCTGGGGAGCCACATTCCACTCATGTCAAAGGACCAAACTGCCTATGCACAGACACACTCTCATCTCACTGAGATGAGAGCAATGGGCCAGGGATCTGCGCACCAAGTGTGATCTGGGATGCAGGCTGCCTTTGTGGGTGGAAGAGGCAGATGCACTGAAAATTTGGGTCCTGACTGCCACGACACAAAACAGACTCAGATACAAGAGTGTGCACTTGAGTGCTTCATGATAGCTTTGAGAGGCCCTGGCCTCTGGAAGCTCGGTGCGGGTCTGGTTGTAACGATGTACTTGACTCAGCACTGGCAGTCACTGAACATGTCTCCTCTGCAGCTGGACACCTGCAGCATTAGCGTGTCTACTGCACATCCATAGAAATTCTGCCAAGAACCCCTTTAGCTCCGTATTTACATACATGCAAAGCCTAACATTCCGAAGCTTTGGCATGACCCCCCAGGTGATCCCGACCCCAAATTCCTACACCTAGTCATGCTAAGGAGGTTCTCTTCCCTGCCACCAGGAACACATCCCCTCCTACACATGTGACAAGTCACTGCCACCTCCTCTGCTCCAACTTCACTCATTGAGAATACCAAGTTCTAGGCACTGCAGCCTGCACCCTGGACATATCTCTGCCTTCATCTGTCCACAGCACTTCCGTCTGCACTTCTGGCCTGCAAAACCCACAATACACAGGCCCACTCACCACGGAAGCTGGGCATGCTGATGCTCTCCCTCCTCAGGTCAAGCCCTTAAGACGGACCTCTCTCTTCTCTATTTCCCACCATAGCCCTGGGGTTGGCTGTGTCTCCTGCCTTCCACTGTGTGGACACCCAGGAGGCAGCCCTGCTGTCGGGCTTACCGGGATGCGCTTTGTCTCCCTCAGGCTCTGTCCCTCTAGGAGGACGTGAACAACGCGGCTGTCTTCCACCTGCTCGCTGGAGTGAAGCAGTGAGGAGCTGCTACTGGTGACTTTTCTCATGCAGCACTCATTGCTTTGGGTGGCCTGGGGCAATGATCCTGCAGCCACTGCAGAGCTGCTGCTCACAGCTGCTGGGGTCCTGGATGCCACTGCCACAGAAGGTTCCAAGAACTGTGGGGGATGACAACATCAGCAAAGCCCAGCAACTGCACCCCACCCAGCCTGGCAGTTGGCTCTGTGGGCATTCTACAACATCCATCCAGAACCTGAGGTTCTTGTCCCCTTGGAGGATGTGGAGTGGCACCAGGAGTAAAGACTGAAGAAGGTGGCTGTTTACCTCCTTTGGTTTGACCTTCAACGACTTGCTGGCATCTGTTTCTCGAAGAAGAAAGTCGTAATGCACTCCTCCAATCAGGCCGTGAGAGACTTTCGCATCAGCAGGGACCCTCAGCTCTGGAAAGGCAGGGGCAGAGGCGTGGTAGGTGACACTCAAGGAATACACTACCCAACATCCCCCACAACTGAGAGCCTCTGCCAGCTCAGGTCTCACACACAGACCTGAGAGCCCCCGAATCCAGCTTCTGTTCCACCAAAGACTCCCCACTGATTAATCCCTGAGGACCCTCTATGCACAGGAGGTCCACTACAGGAACACCTTTCAAGGAAATAGCCCCTTGTACCCCAGTACCTCTTAGTTCACGTTGGACCCATCAAAGAGAAACAGCTAGACTTTGTATCTGGATTGGTCCCCAAAGACTCATGTGTTGAAGGTTTTCTCCCCACTGCAGCAATGATCACAGGTGGGTTTGGGGAAAAGCACTTGATGGTGGGTGCCTCCACCTTGACAGTGGACTCATCTACTCATACAGGGCTACACTAATTGGAGGGGTATGGTTTGGAGGTGTGTTGAGGTACTTAGGTACTCACCCCGGTCCGCCTGGCTCTCAGGCTCTGCCTGGCTTGATCTGCCATCTTCAACCTGGGCCAGCAGGTGGTGTGCTTGGTGCTCCAGGTTAAAGCCACTCAGGAGGAGCCACATGTACGGCAGCAGCTGCTGCAGACTCAGAGAGCCTGGAGGCTGATGGGAAGCCTCGGAGTAGAAGTTCACCCAGGTCCCCAGGAAGGAAGATGAGGCACTGTGGGGAGGCAGGTGTGGAGTCAGCAAAACCCTGGCCTTGCCTTCGCCACGGCCTCCAGAGCAAACCTCTGACCCTACCCTCCTGAACCGTCCCTGGTTCTGAACACACCAGTCCACCTCAGGCAAGACACAGTGGCTGTACAGGCAGGGTCAGGACAGGTCGCTACAGGCAAAGAACCTTCAACGAAGGAGCGCTAGATCCATGGTTTGACCAGCTCTCCCCTCCTCTGGGCAGGCCTGACACTCTTCTTCCCCTTGGCTACATGCTCTCCAACCTGGAATGCACCTTCTGGGAGTGTCTGTCCTCCTGCCCACTCTTCTCGGGGCTCAAGAGACACCTCCTCCCCTGGCGTGGGCTGCAATGCTACCTCATTCTCTGTGAGCTCTCACTGAGTTCCCCTGAGTAGCGGTGGACCTCTCTTTTCCCATGAGTGCAGACCACATCTCTGTGGCCCTGGGGGAGGACAGGGAGGTGTGGTGTGGGGGGATCCATTATCCCAGGGCCTTCCCCAGAGGACCCTGACTCCACCTACAACTCCCCGCCTTACCCCTCCTACTGTTGAAGCCCCACACCTTACACTGCAGGCAGAAAACTGAATTGGGCAGAGCAGTCTTTCCTCAGCCTTCCCAAGTCAGATCACCTTGCAGGTCCCTATTCTGGAAACAGGAGCCCACCCTCTTGACCCCAAGCCCATTCCATGTTGAAGTTGGTCCAAGGGTCCACCATAGTCACTGAAGAGGACAACGTGCAGTTATGCCTCATGGAGTCAGGGATGCAGTCACATGGAGGATATGTACTCATGGCACCTGCGGTTTAGGCTGACCCCATGAAAAGGGACACAATGGCAATCATTTGCACCCCATTTTTCACTGAATTATGAAACGGGACTGGAAACGTGTCTTCACACAGTGGGTGCTTTCTCCATGTTCACCAGTGAATGAGCCCAAACTGCTGATTCCCACATATCTCTGGGTGTGGGAGCTGCCATGTCCAAAGCCCCTGTCCAGCTATGTCCCAGCTAGGACGCTCTGTCCCACTATGGAAACTAACATGTCTTTATTAACCCAAAAGTGCTTTTCCCAAGGCCCGAGTTTTGAGACGCCTCTGGCACAGATCTACGTTCTTCACAAAGCCAACATCACACCAGAAAGACCACCTGGCCTCACTGAGTCCACCTGGGAATGAGCTCAGTGCACACCATTGAGCTGTGGTGCCCAGTGTGTGGGGACTGCTCCATGGACCTCTGTGGATCAGCTGGAGTCAGGATGGTTTCTCTGCCTGAGAGGGGAAGTTCACTGCCCTTGCAAGGCTGTGGCAGGCACCTCCAGGACTCGTACCATTCGGGGCTGACATTCCACTATGAGTGTGGTCCTCTATCTCATTAGGTATCACAAACCTTTGGGTCCCTGAGAGGCACATGGCAGCCCCAAGACAGAGGCATGAGGGGGCTACACACTTGGGCTTGGTGGTCTGGTGCTTACCTTGGGAACAAGAGATCCAGCACCTGCTGGGTGGGGATGAAATCCCAGGAGATTAACCCCATGTTGCTGCTGAACTGTAGGTTCCTCCCACAAATGACAGGCTGGAGCTCATTCCTAAGCTGGTCCTGCCTGTAAGGTTCAAGGCTCTGAACCCTGAAGGGCTCCTCCGTGTTCTGATCATTTTCACCCTGGGTTGGGACCAAGAATGGTGGGTTCAAAATGGAAATGGTGACAAACAGAAAAATGACTTGTGCCAATACACTAGAGTCAAAGCACAATGGGATAGTTCCCATCAGTACAAACACACACACACACACACACACACACACACACACACACACACACAGTCAGAATAGGAGTCCTGGGCCATTCATCAGGGATCAGACTAGAGGGCCTGCTGGGCTCACCTGCCCTGTGCTACTCACTGTTACTCTTGAGCTCCTCTGCGACAATCGCCAGAGGCTCTGGCGTCTAAGATGAAGCCTCACCCAGTGTATCCACAAAAGGGCTAGTTGGCCCCCCTGAGATTCCTGGGAGCCTGAGGCTCGGCATTGTCTGCAACCACAGGAGAACATCCTTCTCCCTCCAGTGGCTCCAACCAAGTGAGCTCGGATGGCTTGGTCAGTGAAGTGGGTGCCTGGATACCAGGGTTCCATGTTCTGTTGGATCCATTGTCAAGGCAATGATGTCATTTCCTGTGCCCATACCTGAGCCTCTTTTCACATAAGACCACTTTCAAAAGCCCTATGGGCTGCTGATTTCTCCTCCATGCCTACCCATCTCAGGTGCGCAGGTGTTCACCAACAACTACCCAAACATCCCCACCAGCATCTGCCCTGCTTGGTGCCACTAGAGTTCCAGCTTGGAGCCTTCCCAAATGCATTCACAACCAGTCCTTCCCTCTCAGCAGCTTTTGGACCCTGGTCCCATCATTGTGCAACTCATGGTGTGCCCAGTCTTTTCTGGAAAGTAGGGTAGCATCTAATCTCTAGGGTTTATTGTGTCTATTGGCCCCTAACACCCTCTATTCTCTCTGAAACCAGAGATGGGACTCACAGGTGGCTAAAGCACAAATGTACAGATGGGACAATCACAAGAAGGGGAGAGACAAAGAATGCACCCTAACTCAATCAGGCCTGTGTCCCACACAGGGACATGGCCAATGTCCGTCCCATCGTGGCTGCAGTTCCCTCTCTACACCATGGCAAGTTGGAGGGGACTGAGATGCAGAGGCTGCTCCCCTCTGCCATACAACTTCCCAAGGCTTCTCCTAAGATTTCAAAAGGGCCAAGTGTGTCTAGTGTTGGGGTCTCACAGAGACTCCGAGGTACCACAGCATCCTGCTGCCCAGAACCGGTTCACCCCTCACCTCAAGGGGGCTCAGCCTCTGGATTCATGGGAATTGAAGTGGGTACAGGTGATGGGATATCACCTCCAAGACTGAGTTATGCCAAGTCCATGACCCCTGTCTGCATCCCTGTCTCCAGCACCACTCCCCCCTCTCTCTTTCCTCCTCAGAGCAAACAAATCCATTTAGCAAGTGTGTCCTGTGATAAAGACATGACGGTCACCCATCCTCTCATTACAAAAACACTGAGGCTCAGCCAACATGGATCCTACCAGGAACACAGGCATAAACTCAGAGTCCGATCCTCCCAGCCGAGCCTCGGTGGAGCCTGGACTCCCAGCCTCCTGAGTCAAGGAAACAGAGGTGCCTAGCCGAGCCACCTTGGATGCAGCCGCACACAAACTGAACTCATCAATGCCCCTTGCTCTCAGTTGTGAGTAAGAGGGGAGGGTGTTTCACAACCCTGGACATCCAGTGCAGTCTCCAGGCTTTGGGGTGTGCCCTGGCCTCTCTCTATCTGCCCAGGCCCTCCAACCCACACTGGCCTCTTACCCAACCTCCTCCTAGGGCCAAACTCAATCCTGCCTCTCAATTTCTGCTGCCTTCCCCAACACACTGCTCCCCAAAATGAGCAGGGCTGGCTCTCGGTTATCATGCTGGTGCCAGCAGCAATGCCACCCCACTGACAGAATTCTGAGTCCCAACCTAGGCACTCCAGCTGTCTTTGCCACACCTGGCCTGTTTGGGCTCTGGCTCTTGCTCTTTTCTTTCATGTGCATGTGTTTTGAGGTTTTGAGTTTCTCCCACTGCAGAACTGCAGCTGTGGCAGGGTAGAGCTCATGAGGGTGACACTCTGAGCCACATCCAATCCCATCAGGACTGTTAACTGGGGTGACTGCTGGAACACAGTGATGAGTGAACACATGGGAGGTGGTTGGACCCACCTTGCCTCTGAGTGGCTTCCTTTCAGGACAGGAATGTAGGGATGGGAGCCCCTGGCGCGGGATGCTTTGCACAAGGCGTGACCATGGGCTCTCTTTCCTGGCAAAAATGGCTCCACTCAGCATGGAGAGCACTGTCATTCCTGGTGGCTAACAACAGCCCTGGACCCCAGAAAGGAACCCACACTCAAGATTAACGTCTGAGTGTGCGTGTCCTTGAGGAAATGAGGTCTCCTGATCCCAGGTGCAAAGGGGTAAGTCCTCTAACTCCAGGGGCCATGAAGGGACATCTGAGTTTCCCTCGTCCTTCTTTCCCTCTCTGAACCCAGGGTGTCCTCACACTAACCACAGTTAGGACCCTGGCCTCATTCCCCAGTGAGGATCATTAGGCTCCATAAAGGACAGTCTCTAAGATGCTCAGTGGACCAACACCCTCTGCACAACCCATAACCCTATTCACCCAAGAGGCAAGAGGATTTCTATTCAGGAAAACCAGGAAAGGGAGAGCCTTTCTCAAGGACACAAGGACATTAGTGAGTGAGGGAGTGATTAATGGATGGAGAACTATTTCCAACACCAACTTCCAGGAGCATATATGGCCCTTTGGAGAATTCTGCAGTGTGTTGGTGATTAAGGAGAACGTGTGAATCCAGGGGTCACTAGGTCCTCTCAGCCATAAGGAGGGAAACTGCCATAAAGGAACTAGGACAAGGGTGCGAGGAATGCTCACTGGGGGGAGATCGGAAGGAAGGAAAGTGTACTCATTAGAAAAGTGTCGCCTGAAAATTCTTAAGCCAGCCAAAAGTCGTGCGAACTTGTGTGGGAAAAGAGTCTTTGCACAGTGATGAAGCTAAGAGCTCACATGATGGAACACAGCATCAACTGGGACCAAATCCAATATCTGATATTCTTGTAGGAAGAGGAGAGTCTGGACCCAGAGACCAGGGAGACTTGGGGATACCAGCTATGTGAGGTTGGAGCCAGGGCAGGATGCCCATATGGGAACCACAGATCGTGGGCAGCAATAGGAGAGTGGGCAAGGGCTGGGAGAGTTGGGGGGGACAGTCCCCTAGGAACCTGTGAGGTGTTTTGGCAGTGAGACCGCCCAACACCTTGTGTGTTGAGCCCCTGGAGCTTGAGGGAAGGCCCTTCCTCTGTTGTTGGCCACCCAGTTGACAGAGTTTGGTTGTAGCAGGCCTAGGACCCAGCCGAAGGTCTGAGCATGTTGGCCATGCAGGGTGGATCTGGACCGCAGACACACTCTGATGACTGTAGGGTTTCAGCCATGCATCAACACAAGCACCAAGTCAGGCCAGGTGGGGAAAGGGCTAGGAACACACTCTGGGGGCTGGTGCCTATATTACTGGGAGCACTTCTGACCCCAATTCCCTGATCTGCTGCCAACATAAGCTACAGAGGAGGGTGGAGGGACACAGAGCATGGATCTTCCCCACTCAGTGGGCCCAGGCATGTACCATGGCCAGCAGCCTCGTGCCTTGCCCGGTGAGTCCTGAAGCGGCCCCCTCTTCCCATCCTGAGAGCTCTTCCCTTCCTCATGCGCTACTACCTTCCCACTGTCTCTGGAAATATCTACTTGCTGTGGTCCTCAGGCAGTTTATGATTTAAGTTAAAAAAAAAAAAAAAAAAAAAAAAAAAACAGGTCTTGGTGCTCAAAAATATTTGATTTGCCCATCCTCATCCCCCAACCCCAATATTTTCATTATTTCCTCAACATATGAAATTTTACTAGCAAAAAGTTAATTTTGAATTGTACAAAGTTGATTCAAATAACATTGGTATACATAATCAATCACTGTACTTTCAATGTTTGTTCTCCTTTCCTGTTAGAAACTGCTCGGAAAAAAGAGAACAGAGGGGGCTGGGGATGTGGCTCAAGTGGTAACGTGTTCGACTGGCATGCGCGAGTCAGTGGGTTCGATCCTCAGCACCATATAAAATAAAATAAAATAAAGATATGTCCACTGAAAACTGAAAAAAAAAAAAAAAACAAAGAGAACAGAGGACAGACTCATGGAAGTACTTGAACTGATAAGAAGCTCCCACTCAAGCTCAGCATTCAGTCCTGGACAGGGTAAGACCAGGCCACTTTGACATATGTTCCAAAGAGTCTACCAGACAGAATCCTCTGACTGATCCCTGACTGAGCCATAGGAACTGGCTAGAAAAGCCTTCACATCCTCAATACATTCTTCACTTCAGAATACTGGACAAGCATTGATATCCATCTCTCGTTACCTTGCTCCCCAGCCAACCATTCTTCAACAAATTCAAAGGAGCAACTCATGCAAGCACACAGAAAGGGATGTTCACTACACACATCCATGTGCAAAAAAGACAACTGGTATTTCTTGTTTGGGCTATTTCAAATGAAATCACTTCTGCATGACCTCCACAAACCAAAGGAAAATATTTTTGAAATTCCCACGTAGAAGACAAGATACACTTGCCAAGGAGGCAGTGCCAAGAATTTTGACACTCCAAATGTAGAGTGTGTGTTTAGGAGGCAGTCACAGTTTCCATGAGAGAGTCCCATGAAATCAATTAGGAAGATCCATGCTCTAGCCCTACCATGCAAGTGATGTGACTTGAAAGAGTCACTTAGTCTTAGTAACCATCATCACTAACAACTAAGTCAATGAATAAAGGTCCTCAGGTGTCAAGCTACAAAATGTGGGATGAGCATGGATGAGGATGGGTGGGAGAAGTCTCCAACTCTAACACAATTAGGGAAGGCTGTGCCTGTCCTCAAGTGGCTGGGGGGGCTTGGGATCCTGCCACAGAGGGGGATTCCAAACCTCACATCCCCTGACCCAGGCCAGAAGACCAGGTAGAGTCCAAGAATCCTGGGGTGGCCCAATGGCAATAAAGGTCAAAAGGAACTAGGGATCTGCCTGGTCCCTCAATCCCCTACTCTGAGCAGGGCTGCATGACGAGGCCAGAGGCCATCCACAGCAATCTGCCTTTACAGGAAAACAGGGACTGCAGGCTGCCTCTGGCTCACTGAATCAGGGTGGTGTTTTCATAAAGCAAGACCACTTCCTCACATTTGACCAGCAGCTCATGTGTTGACAGCACAATGACTGACTTGACTCAGGCCCTGATGAATGAAATAGAAAATTCATAGCAAACCCATCTTTAGCTCTTCCACATCATCAGGGGCTCTGATTCAATTCCGTCCAGAAAGGTGTCTGAAATGATTTCTAAACATGCTGGGGACTCACCTCTGTGTGGAACTTTTCAGGACAAAGGGGATCAAATCTCATGAAGCAACTCTTCTCTCTTCTAGCCCATGGGCAATGCAAGGAACCTGCATGATACCAGAGGCTCACTTCTCTCTTCTCATGTCTTCTGGAAAGGATTCGTTAATGCTTCCTGCAAGGTGAAGCAGAAGCCTGCATTCCCAGCTGCACAGAAGTGTTTGAGGGCAGTGTCTCCCTTAAAACCCAAAAATAAAAAAACAGGTCATTCAACAGGCACATGGATTAGAGTACATGTTCAATGATCCCTCCTCCCTGGAGCCTTCCACATGCCCATCTTCCACATTCACAGAGCAATGCTTGGCCATTCTCAAGACCAGGAGACCATGATGCTCATCACCAGGAAGTCAATAAGGAACATGAAGAGAGCAGCATGGATTGCAGAAGGTGGCACATCAAGGATCTTCAGCTCTGCTGCTAGAACACAAGAGCTTAACTTCAGTATTGACTTTTTGCCAACTACCAAGTACGATAGCAGTGTCAAGCCCAATATGCAGATATGCAAGTAGTAGGTGACACCCCGCATCCATTCACAAAAGTGGGCAACATCTGCATCAGAACAAGGAAGTATCTTACCCTTACTCATAAAAATCATCAGAAACAAAATAAAATGGATGCAAGACTTCTCATTTCACTATTAGGTAGCTGTTGGAATTCCCTATTAAATAATACCTCCTCCAAAATAAAAAGTATCTCAGACATGTGTCAACTATTCAATGGATGACATTTTAAAAACTATGGACTTTACTTAATATTTATGTATGCTATATCCCTGCCTAAGGCTCTATGAGAAAGGAGCACATAGAATTGGATCTTTGAAAATCTCACATTTGCTGATAAATATTACTGCTGATCTCAGGCATGGCGAAGTGAAAAGTGGGACTTTGGATATTCCAAGAATGCTATGTTGTGGGATTGGTGTCCCTGATTCATACATAGCATATGGTTTCTATGAAATCCAGTGAGGGAGCAGGAGTAACGAAGCTGATTGCACAGATGACCTCAGGGAATACTGACAGATAGGCCAAATGAAAAATATGTTCCAGCTAACCATTGGTATTTGGGCTTCTGATCCCAGTCCTGTTTTTAAAAAAGGTGCAGACAGGCAGTGTTCATTAAAAACTGTCTACCTTGTAAAAGTGGGTAATTTAAATGGCATCTAGTTACACATCTGATAGAATGGTCTGGCAACATATGAATTTCATTCTAACAACAACAACAACAACAAAACATAGAAAATGAGACATAAAGATAAAACCTTGTCTTCACCAGGATGCCTAAAAATAGGTTTTATTTGGCTCATGCAAATAAATATCTTTCAATAGAATTTCTGATTTCTGAATGAATCCATTCAACTTCATACTGCACAGATCACAAGGTTTTCTTTACAGAATATTCTCTTCTTCTTCTTAAAGCCTCACATAGAAAATGTCTCACAGGACATAGGAGGGGAATGACCCAAAGGATGAGAGAATGGCTGGAACCGTTCTCAAATGTGCCCATGTAGCCTAAAGTTTGAAGGCATCTAATTGTACTCTAAAACAATTATGAACCTATGATCCATTATTAATAAATATCACCACTTTACCACTTGAACCAAATCACAGAAAATTGGAAACAGATGATCATTTGCTTTGATACCTTTACTTCTGTTTCATTACTCAGAGTCGATCAACTCTATACTTCAAGTGACACAGATTTGTTACAGAATGCCTAAGATCCTAAGGATCTATTTTAGCTCAGCCCATGGTATTGCTTCATTATTTTATTATTTTGTAAGTAATAAAATATAACTTCATGTTGGATGATCTATTCAAGCCATGAATATATCATCCAACATTGTTCTTCCCAAAATATTAGCCCAATTTCTGCGCGTGCTCACTTACTGTTTAGGAATTTTACTAATTGTCTGAAGGTTCTAGAGGACCTGTTAGACTCCTAATGGACAAACCATACAACATACTCCAGAGAACGGATGAGTGCCATAAGAAGAAAATAAGGTCAGCCTACAGCAATGGGCAGCTGCCTGCCCTCGGCTGGGAGGAGCCCTGGCCATGGCACCAGGGCTGCTGAGCAGCAGAAGCTTACACAGCCCTGCAGGGAGCCTGGAGCACAGCTCTGCCTAACCATGCTCAGCCCTGGACAGATGCACATGAGTTCCCATCACAGGCTCGAGTGTGACAGTCCCAGGTGCATGCCTGTCATGCCAGCCACCAGGGAGGCTGAGGCAAGAGGAACGTTTGAGGTCAGCCTTGGCAACTTAGACCCCGAGGCAAAGGGGAAATACTTTTACAGGGGTCTCTGAGGGTGTAGCTCAGGTAGGTCACTTGCCTCACAGGCTCAAGGCCCTGGGTTCAATCCCCAGAACCCACGTACACACACAAAGTGAACTTGGAATATTGTTGAAAATGATGGATCAGGTACACACAAGGACTTCAATATGACCTCTCAGAGGAGCTCAATTTGAGATCAGACTGAACAAAAGACCACCTGGACCATTGACTCAGTGTCTGAAACCCTCTGTGAGCATGGGAAGCACTGCTGGCAAGACACCAGAGGGCCAAAGCACTTGTGCCCCCTGCAGGGGTGTCTCTTGTCTACCGCCAAAGACTGTTCCCCTCCTGGGGCAGCTGAGAGCAAGCTGGGCCTTGGAGCAAGGACTAGTGCTTTAGATATAGACTATGCAAGCAAGGGGCAATGTCTTTAATAAAACTAAAATTAAAAAGTCACATTGAAAAAATTTTTAAAAGAAGAAAATAAGGTCAAGTAGAGGAAGCCCATTTTCACAGGAAAAAATCCCCCAGTGAAAAGCATCAGAATAGATACCAAGAAAAATACCAACAAAAACAGTGTGCTCCCACTATGTATCTACTCAACATGCAAAAGTTAGAAAGCTAGATAATACAATCCTGGCCACAGGTAGAGCTATGCAGAGGAGCCACCTGGCAGTGCTTAGTCAAAGAAGTAAACATGCACACTTTGACCTAGAAATTCCACCTGTGTGTAAACCAGGCGGTGCTTAAGCAGTTTCACAAGGGGACATGCACAGGGAAATTTATCCTCAGGTTCTTATAGAGTTGTCTGTGCTTACAGGGAGTTGATGGTTGTCAAGATGCCCACAGCTGCGAAAGTCAAAAGCTAAAAAAATAATAGATGCCAACCTGGATATATTAATAATCCCGTATCTATGATCACCTTCATAAGGTAGCTTCCCAACTTCTGTGTGGAAGTGTGTTTCTCCTTGGCCCTTACACTGTTGTGGAGACCACTAGGAGTTCAGCTTTGTGCAGGATCATCTGACCTGGACTTTTTGCAAGACCTGTACAGCCCTCACACATGCTCAGATGCTACAGGACTTTTCAGACCAGTCCAGACAACAGTAGGCATCCATTCATTGTCTGCACTCTACAGATTCCTAGATGCACGACATTCATTACCATCAAATGCAGAATTTTCATCAAAAACTAATATATATATATATCATTCCAATCTGAATCAAGAAAATCGGAAATATCCCCAAATCCAAAGAGTGGATCCCCATTGTGATGCTACAAGTTGAAAATTCCACAGCTGACCTCATGGGATGGTTCACAGTCAAAAGACAGCTGCATGAAAAATATTACATGACCTTCCTGCTATGTGAAAAGTGGCATGTGAAGTACACATGCATGTCTTCCTCAGACATGGGTTCATTTGCAAGACACCTTGTGCAATTGAAAATACTCCAAAAGGGGAGAAATCAGAACCATGTCTCCAAAGTATTTCAGCAGAGACCAACTCCATCTGTCTATCTATCTCTCAGTGAGTGTGTGTGCTCTTGTGTGTGTTTGTGTGTCTTTGTTTGTGTTTGGACCATCATAGCTGATACTTCATTGCCCCCATTGGAAAACTGACTCAGATAATGCCATCTGCCAAACTCCTAAAAACCAAAGTTCTTGCTGATAGAATGAAACATTCCTTCCTGTTGGTTTGGATGTGTCCTTTAGGAATCACTGCTACATTTAGTATACTCAAATCATCACAGTAGATCAGGTAACAAAAACATATATATTTTAAAATAATAATATATTAATGGAAACAACAAATACAGGATAGAGTAACAACTGTGTTACTAAACAAGGTCAAGGACAATGGCAAACTATAGATTCAAACTTTGAAGAAAATAGTAATCAATGTAAATATTCCTGGGCTGCCTCAGCCCCGCCCAGGCACACAGCAGCAGAATGGTTTTGCAAGCATCCTCAGGAGGGCTGGAGCCTTCTTTCCAGGACGAGAGGGAGGTTGAGGCTGGATCCACCCATCATTCTTTTGGGAGAGGCTCCTTTTCCTCAGCACAAAGTTGGATTTTTTGTGAGGATTCTTGGCATAAAATACGTTGGCCTCTGCTGGAATCCTCAGCTCTGGGGAGAGAGGGGTGTACAAAAAGAAGGTGGCACTCAGGAGGTGCTCCCTAGGACACGCCAACATCTGAGAGCCTGTGCCAGAAAAGGCCAGAGCCACACACCTGAGAGCTCTCCAATTCAGCACCAATACCAACAAAGAGAGCCTCCACAGTCCTCCCTGAGGAAGAACTAGGCAGAGCACTTCAACAGACCTAATGTCTGTTCCTACCAAAGGCTTTGGACTCCAGAACATCTCAGGTCCTCTTGCATCTGCCAAAGCACACCACTAGGGTTTGCATCTGAAATCTCCCACAAAAGGCTCCTGTGCCGAAGATTCAGTCCCCACATGAGCCATCTTCATAGGTGGGTTTGGAGGGAAGCATTGGATGGTGAGTGCTCTGATGTCAACATGAAATTCTCATTCAAGATGAATACACTACTGGGGGGTGGGAGGGACTGGAAGAAAGGTTGAGCATGGTTGGAGGAAGACCTAAACAGGGTTGTGCCCTGGGCAACAGTACCTTGTTCCTGTTGGCTCCACTGAATCCTCATTCTCCAAGTAGAGGTCCTCCCTCTCCATCTTTCTCTCTCTCCCTCTCTGCCAGCCTCGTTCTCTCTCTCCCAGTCTATGCCTTTGTGGCAAGGGCTGAGGAGCTCTCCACTGCCACACACTAGAGCTTTATGGACAGCCTCAGTGCACAACCAAAGAGAAAGCTATGAAACCCAGAGAAAAGGCCTAGGATTCCTCCTCTGAGTTATTTTCCTCAAGTATGGCCACAGTGAGGACAGGCTGACCAGCACGGATACCACGTTAGAGCCATGCTTCTGCGTTGGTGGAGCCCGCCTCCATGTGAACCAGGCTTCTGAGAATGGAGGCCACATTCCAAATACTGCCCTACTGAGAACAATGGTTCCAAAGACCAGCAAAGGGACTGCTTCCCTCCAACATGGTGTATGGCCCAGTGGTGCCATGACCCCGAGTGGGGGAATACAACAGCCGCTTCTCCTTCCTCTGAACATGTGTTTCCTGTCGCCCTCCTCTAACCTAGAGCCTGTTCTCCATCCCTTCTGGGTTGGATGTGGAGATCTCTGCTATGAATTTCTTAGGCTACCAAGGCCCCAGGCAGACTTCCTCTTCCATAGACTCTACTAACCTAACAGTAGGTTAAGATAGGAGACAAGTGATCCTAGAACTCATAGGGATGGTGGTCTTCAGGGTACATAGGCTGGGATAATGGCTGCTGTGGTGTTTGGCTCACAAAAACCAACCAACCAACCAACCAACCAACAGAAAAGCGCTGGCATTATTATCAGATGAGCTCTGTGGCTAAGTGCTCAGGAAGCCCTCATCTGACTTTAGTTAGGGATCACAACCTGGCTATTGTGATCACTCCTTGCCTAGTGGACTCAGGTGCGTAAGACCATGGAATTTATGCAAAAACAGATGATTCAGGCTGTCTCCCAGGCTGTGTTTTCTTCCCAATTTCATCCTGTTACTGCTTGCTAGAATCCTGGCAATGCTCTGCCCAGGCAGTGGTTTTCTGGTCACACAGAAGGCTTTCAATAGTACTGCTTCAGTCCACAAAATGCCAGTTCCCTCTTTAGCCCATGCATTCCCATGTTCCTTTGAAACCACTCCTATCCCAGACCATGAAAACATACTGCTCCTGGAGAGAGGCTTTCCTCCTCACTCCTCAAAGATGTCAGCTTTGGATGCCTGTTCATGTCCAGGGGAGGGCACCTGGTGGGGAGCCGCAATATCCACTGGGGTATACTATTGGACCTCAAGACCTTCCACCAGCAGAAGTGCAGTTGGCTTTGTGCACGAACCCAACACACCTGTTGGAGTGTTCTTGGGGGTCAGAGACTACTCTTTGTTGCTAAGAGTTGACCTGAGTCCACATCCTGACCCTTGCTCTCTGCTATCTGATTGTCTCACTTACTCTGACGGCGAGAGATGATTTGGCCCAGCTCATAATCCTCTGGATTCTCCTCAGTAAGGAAGTGTAGGTCGAGGGCGCTGCGGATGACAACAGGAGCCCTATCCTGGCAGGTCACCTGGAGCAGCATGGGAGACAGGCCTTCAGGAAATGGGCCTTGAAGTGACTACTCAAGGACAGTGGGCAGGGGCATTCTGGAGGCACCTCCGCTCTAAATACAAGTGCAACATCCATGACCCTACTACCTGAGGCTGACCTCCTGTTCATCGTGTGGGCTCTTCCCACAGGCTACTAGCCCAATCCTTGTACATAGGACTTCCTGGGCCTGCCATTGCTCTTTGTGGAGCTGCACTCCTCTCGGAGTGAAAGGACCCCACTACCTGCATACAGATGCAATCTCATCCCACAAGTTGGGAGGAATGGGACAATAGCCTCCAAGATCCCAGGTATGCCCGAGGATGCAGGCGGCATTGGGAATGGCCTAGGCACAAAACCTAGAGGCTTTGGTCTGGATTGCCAGGGCCAAAAACAGACCCAGGAACATGACCACACACAGGAGTGCTGAAAGATAGCCACGAGAGCTCCTGGCCTCCAGAGGCTCAGTGCTGGCTGGGATGTAGGAGGGCACCTCATCCGGCAAGGGTGGTCATTGGGTTACCTGGACATTTAGTGTGCTTGCTCCACATCCATATCGACTCTGCAGAGAGACTCTCTCAGCTCCTTGTTCAAGGAACACGGAGAACCTCACACTGCTGTCCTCCTCCATAGACGTCAGCATCCCATACAAGGGAACCTGCAACCTAGTTCCTGTCCTATTCTCATCTGTCACCCATACCTGTCCCTGCCCTTCTGGACTGCATGCTGCCACCTGACACACAGACTCCCTCAGACATGGCAGTGGACAAGCTGCTGCACTCGCTCATCTCAGCTCCAGCCCTTCACACTGACCTCTCCCTTCTTGATTCCCATCTATCCTCCTGATCATCCAGAAGCTCCAAATTCAAGAGGGCATGAGTAGTCCATGGTATTGGACCAGTGTCTGCTCCCCACCCAGGTGTAA
Organism: Urocitellus parryii; assembly: GCF_045843805.1. Lineage (NCBI taxonomy): Eukaryota > Metazoa > Chordata > Mammalia > Rodentia > Sciuridae > Urocitellus > Urocitellus parryii. The sequence goes on from NC_135542.1 coordinate 17,476,959, forward strand.
GCACCACGGGACACCCCTGCTCCCAGGCTTACCAGAACACTCTTGGCCATCTCTGGACTTTGTGTTTCTAAGTGGACACGAATTAAGCAGGTGTCTCCCACCTGCTTGTGGGAAAGCGGCCTGGAGGACTTGCAGGTTGATTCTGAGAACTGTGGGGGATGGAACATCAGCAAACCCAGAAACACAAAGCCACCCCAGACTGTCAGTTGGCTCTATGGGCTTCCAGCAAATATGTCCAGGTGCTGAGGCTTCTTATTTCCTCAGGTCGGAGTGGAATGGCAGCACATGCACAGCTTGAATAAGGTAGGTGTTTACCTCCTTTCCCTTGACCTGGGGGCGTTTCCTCACGATGAAATATTGTGCTCCCAGATTCATGGACAGACACACGAGTGAGTGGTCAGAGACCTTGATTTCTGCAGAGCGAAGTGGAGAGAATTGTCAGGTGGCACTCAAGGATTATACCACAAAACACCCACAACCCCTGAGAGTCTCCGCCAGGCCCATCACACTTTGGTATTTTGGGGCCAAGGCCCACTTTCTCTTGGCTGTCAGTTATCCTGAGCCCACTGTGGATCATGTCTCCCCACTGTCTGATTGTCCTACTTACTCTCATCCTCAGACATCATATACAGCAGCTCAAAGTTGTCCACATCCTCATGCTGCAACAAATTTTGGTCCAAGGCCCTGCGGATGAGGCTTGTCACCGTCTCCTGAAAGGTCACCTGGATCAGGGTGGGACAAATGTCATCAGAGAATGGCTTTTAGAAGAGCTACCCAGAAGACTGTGGTCAAACATTCAGGAGAAATCTCAGCTACATATACAAGGGCACAATCTTGTTATCCTGCTACCTGAGTGTGTCCTCCATATACCACCTGGGTTCTTGCAATGTGCTACTAGAACAATCCTGGTACAAATATCTGCCTGTACCTGCCATCTCCCCTCCCCCTGGGGAGCCACATTCCACTCATGTCAAAGGACCAAACTGCCTATGCACAGACACACTCTCATCTCACTGAGATGAGAGCAATGGGCCAGGGATCTGCGCACCAAGTGTGATCTGGGATGCAGGCTGCCTTTGTGGGTGGAAGAGGCAGATGCACTGAAAATTTGGGTCCTGACTGCCACGACACAAAACAGACTCAGATACAAGAGTGTGCACTTGAGTGCTTCATGATAGCTTTGAGAGGCCCTGGCCTCTGGAAGCTCGGTGCGGGTCTGGTTGTAACGATGTACTTGACTCAGCACTGGCAGTCACTGAACATGTCTCCTCTGCAGCTGGACACCTGCAGCATTAGCGTGTCTACTGCACATCCATAGAAATTCTGCCAAGAACCCCTTTAGCTCCGTATTTACATACATGCAAAGCCTAACATTCCGAAGCTTTGGCATGACCCCCCAGGTGATCCCGACCCCAAATTCCTACACCTAGTCATGCTAAGGAGGTTCTCTTCCCTGCCACCAGGAACACATCCCCTCCTACACATGTGACAAGTCACTGCCACCTCCTCTGCTCCAACTTCACTCATTGAGAATACCAAGTTCTAGGCACTGCAGCCTGCACCCTGGACATATCTCTGCCTTCATCTGTCCACAGCACTTCCGTCTGCACTTCTGGCCTGCAAAACCCACAATACACAGGCCCACTCACCACGGAAGCTGGGCATGCTGATGCTCTCCCTCCTCAGGTCAAGCCCTTAAGACGGACCTCTCTCTTCTCTATTTCCCACCATAGCCCTGGGGTTGGCTGTGTCTCCTGCCTTCCACTGTGTGGACACCCAGGAGGCAGCCCTGCTGTCGGGCTTACCGGGATGCGCTTTGTCTCCCTCAGGCTCTGTCCCTCTAGGAGGACGTGAACAACGCGGCTGTCTTCCACCTGCTCGCTGGAGTGAAGCAGTGAGGAGCTGCTACTGGTGACTTTTCTCATGCAGCACTCATTGCTTTGGGTGGCCTGGGGCAATGATCCTGCAGCCACTGCAGAGCTGCTGCTCACAGCTGCTGGGGTCCTGGATGCCACTGCCACAGAAGGTTCCAAGAACTGTGGGGGATGACAACATCAGCAAAGCCCAGCAACTGCACCCCACCCAGCCTGGCAGTTGGCTCTGTGGGCATTCTACAACATCCATCCAGAACCTGAGGTTCTTGTCCCCTTGGAGGATGTGGAGTGGCACCAGGAGTAAAGACTGAAGAAGGTGGCTGTTTACCTCCTTTGGTTTGACCTTCAACGACTTGCTGGCATCTGTTTCTCGAAGAAGAAAGTCGTAATGCACTCCTCCAATCAGGCCGTGAGAGACTTTCGCATCAGCAGGGACCCTCAGCTCTGGAAAGGCAGGGGCAGAGGCGTGGTAGGTGACACTCAAGGAATACACTACCCAACATCCCCCACAACTGAGAGCCTCTGCCAGCTCAGGTCTCACACACAGACCTGAGAGCCCCCGAATCCAGCTTCTGTTCCACCAAAGACTCCCCACTGATTAATCCCTGAGGACCCTCTATGCACAGGAGGTCCACTACAGGAACACCTTTCAAGGAAATAGCCCCTTGTACCCCAGTACCTCTTAGTTCACGTTGGACCCATCAAAGAGAAACAGCTAGACTTTGTATCTGGATTGGTCCCCAAAGACTCATGTGTTGAAGGTTTTCTCCCCACTGCAGCAATGATCACAGGTGGGTTTGGGGAAAAGCACTTGATGGTGGGTGCCTCCACCTTGACAGTGGACTCATCTACTCATACAGGGCTACACTAATTGGAGGGGTATGGTTTGGAGGTGTGTTGAGGTACTTAGGTACTCACCCCGGTCCGCCTGGCTCTCAGGCTCTGCCTGGCTTGATCTGCCATCTTCAACCTGGGCCAGCAGGTGGTGTGCTTGGTGCTCCAGGTTAAAGCCACTCAGGAGGAGCCACATGTACGGCAGCAGCTGCTGCAGACTCAGAGAGCCTGGAGGCTGATGGGAAGCCTCGGAGTAGAAGTTCACCCAGGTCCCCAGGAAGGAAGATGAGGCACTGTGGGGAGGCAGGTGTGGAGTCAGCAAAACCCTGGCCTTGCCTTCGCCACGGCCTCCAGAGCAAACCTCTGACCCTACCCTCCTGAACCGTCCCTGGTTCTGAACACACCAGTCCACCTCAGGCAAGACACAGTGGCTGTACAGGCAGGGTCAGGACAGGTCGCTACAGGCAAAGAACCTTCAACGAAGGAGCGCTAGATCCATGGTTTGACCAGCTCTCCCCTCCTCTGGGCAGGCCTGACACTCTTCTTCCCCTTGGCTACATGCTCTCCAACCTGGAATGCACCTTCTGGGAGTGTCTGTCCTCCTGCCCACTCTTCTCGGGGCTCAAGAGACACCTCCTCCCCTGGCGTGGGCTGCAATGCTACCTCATTCTCTGTGAGCTCTCACTGAGTTCCCCTGAGTAGCGGTGGACCTCTCTTTTCCCATGAGTGCAGACCACATCTCTGTGGCCCTGGGGGAGGACAGGGAGGTGTGGTGTGGGGGGATCCATTATCCCAGGGCCTTCCCCAGAGGACCCTGACTCCACCTACAACTCCCCGCCTTACCCCTCCTACTGTTGAAGCCCCACACCTTACACTGCAGGCAGAAAACTGAATTGGGCAGAGCAGTCTTTCCTCAGCCTTCCCAAGTCAGATCACCTTGCAGGTCCCTATTCTGGAAACAGGAGCCCACCCTCTTGACCCCAAGCCCATTCCATGTTGAAGTTGGTCCAAGGGTCCACCATAGTCACTGAAGAGGACAACGTGCAGTTATGCCTCATGGAGTCAGGGATGCAGTCACATGGAGGATATGTACTCATGGCACCTGCGGTTTAGGCTGACCCCATGAAAAGGGACACAATGGCAATCATTTGCACCCCATTTTTCACTGAATTATGAAACGGGACTGGAAACGTGTCTTCACACAGTGGGTGCTTTCTCCATGTTCACCAGTGAATGAGCCCAAACTGCTGATTCCCACATATCTCTGGGTGTGGGAGCTGCCATGTCCAAAGCCCCTGTCCAGCTATGTCCCAGCTAGGACGCTCTGTCCCACTATGGAAACTAACATGTCTTTATTAACCCAAAAGTGCTTTTCCCAAGGCCCGAGTTTTGAGACGCCTCTGGCACAGATCTACGTTCTTCACAAAGCCAACATCACACCAGAAAGACCACCTGGCCTCACTGAGTCCACCTGGGAATGAGCTCAGTGCACACCATTGAGCTGTGGTGCCCAGTGTGTGGGGACTGCTCCATGGACCTCTGTGGATCAGCTGGAGTCAGGATGGTTTCTCTGCCTGAGAGGGGAAGTTCACTGCCCTTGCAAGGCTGTGGCAGGCACCTCCAGGACTCGTACCATTCGGGGCTGACATTCCACTATGAGTGTGGTCCTCTATCTCATTAGGTATCACAAACCTTTGGGTCCCTGAGAGGCACATGGCAGCCCCAAGACAGAGGCATGAGGGGGCTACACACTTGGGCTTGGTGGTCTGGTGCTTACCTTGGGAACAAGAGATCCAGCACCTGCTGGGTGGGGATGAAATCCCAGGAGATTAACCCCATGTTGCTGCTGAACTGTAGGTTCCTCCCACAAATGACAGGCTGGAGCTCATTCCTAAGCTGGTCCTGCCTGTAAGGTTCAAGGCTCTGAACCCTGAAGGGCTCCTCCGTGTTCTGATCATTTTCACCCTGGGTTGGGACCAAGAATGGTGGGTTCAAAATGGAAATGGTGACAAACAGAAAAATGACTTGTGCCAATACACTAGAGTCAAAGCACAATGGGATAGTTCCCATCAGTACAAACACACACACACACACACACACACACACACACACACACACACAGTCAGAATAGGAGTCCTGGGCCATTCATCAGGGATCAGACTAGAGGGCCTGCTGGGCTCACCTGCCCTGTGCTACTCACTGTTACTCTTGAGCTCCTCTGCGACAATCGCCAGAGGCTCTGGCGTCTAAGATGAAGCCTCACCCAGTGTATCCACAAAAGGGCTAGTTGGCCCCCCTGAGATTCCTGGGAGCCTGAGGCTCGGCATTGTCTGCAACCACAGGAGAACATCCTTCTCCCTCCAGTGGCTCCAACCAAGTGAGCTCGGATGGCTTGGTCAGTGAAGTGGGTGCCTGGATACCAGGGTTCCATGTTCTGTTGGATCCATTGTCAAGGCAATGATGTCATTTCCTGTGCCCATACCTGAGCCTCTTTTCACATAAGACCACTTTCAAAAGCCCTATGGGCTGCTGATTTCTCCTCCATGCCTACCCATCTCAGGTGCGCAGGTGTTCACCAACAACTACCCAAACATCCCCACCAGCATCTGCCCTGCTTGGTGCCACTAGAGTTCCAGCTTGGAGCCTTCAAAAATGCATTCACAACCAGTCCTTCCCTCTCAGCAGCTTTTGGACCCTGGTCCCATCATTGTGCAACTCATGGTGTGCCCAGTCTTTTCTGGAAAGTAGGGTAGCATCTAATCTCTAGGGTTTATTGTGTCTATTGGCCCCTAACACCCTCTATTCTCTCTGAAACCAGAGATGGGACTCACAGGTGGCTAAAGCACAAATGTACAGATGGGACAATCACAAGAAGGGGAGAGACAAAGAATGCACCCTAACTCAATCAGGCCTGTGTCCCACACAGGGACATGGCCAATGTCCGTCCCATCGTGGCTGCAGTTCCCTCTCTACACCATGGCAAGTTGGAGGGGACTGAGATGCAGAGGCTGCTCCCCTCTGCCATACAACTTCCCAAGGCTTCTCCTAAGATTTCAAAAGGGCCAAGTGTGTCTAGTGTTGGGGTCTCACAGAGACTCCGAGGTACCACAGCATCCTGCTGCCCAGAACCGGTTCACCCCTCACCTCAAGGGGGCTCAGCCTCTGGATTCATGGGAATTGAAGTGGGTACAGGTGATGGGATATCACCTCCAAGACTGAGTTATGCCAAGTCCATGACCCCTGTCTGCATCCCTGTCTCCAGCACCACTCCCCCCTCTCTCTTTCCTCCTCAGAGCAAACAAATCCATTTAGCAAGTGTGTCCTGTGATAAAGACATGACGGTCACCCATCCTCTCATTACAAAAACACTGAGGCTCAGCCAACATGGATCCTACCAGGAACACAGGCATAAACTCAGAGTCCGATCCTCCCAGCCGAGCCTCGGTGGAGCCTGGACTCCCAGCCTCCTGAGTCAAGGAAACAGAGGTGCCTAGCCGAGCCACCTTGGATGCAGCCGCACACAAACTGAACTCATCAATGCCCCTTGCTCTCAGTTGTGAGTAAGAGGGGAGGGTGTTTCACAACCCTGGACATCCAGTGCAGTCTCCAGGCTTTGGGGTGTGCCCTGGCCTCTCTCTATCTGCCCAGGCCCTCCAACCCACACTGGCCTCTTACCCAACCTCCTCCTAGGGCCAAACTCAATCCTGCCTCTCAATTTCTGCTGCCTTCCCCAACACACTGCTCCCCAAAATGAGCAGGGCTGGCTCTCGGTTATCATGCTGGTGCCAGCAGCAATGCCGCCCCACTGACATAATTCTGAGTCCCAACCTAGGCACTCCAGCTGTCTTTGCCACACCTGGCCTGTTTGGGCTCTGGCTCTTGCTCTTTTCTTTCATGTGCATGTGTTTTGAGGTTTTGAGTTTCTCCCACTGCAGAACTGCAGCTGTGGCAGGGTAGAGCTCATGAGGGTGACACTCTGAGCCACATCCAATCCCATCAGGACTGTTAACTGGGGTGACTGCTGGAACACAGTGATGAGTGAACACATGGGAGGTGGTTGGACCCACCTTGCCTCTGAGTGGCTTCCTTTCAGGACAGGAATGTAGGGATGGGAGCCCCTGGCGCGGGATGCTTTGCACAAGGCGTGACCATGGGCTCTCTTTCCTGGCAAAAATGGCTCCACTCAGCATGGAGAGCACTGTCATTCCTGGTGGCTAACAACAGCCCTGGACCCCAGAAAGGAACCCACACTCAAGATTAATGTCTGAGTGTGCGTGTCCTTGAGGAAATGAGGTCTCCTGATCCCAGGTGCAAAGGGGTAAGTCCTCTAACTCCAGGGGCCATGAAGGGACATCTGAGTTTCCCTCGTCCTTCTTTCCCTCTCTGAACCCAGGGTGTCCTCACACTAACCACAGTTAGGACCCTGGCCTCATTCCCCAGTGAGGATCATTAGGCTCCATAAAGGACAGTCTCTAAGATGCTCAGTGGACCAACACCCTCTGCACAACCCATAACCCTATTCACCCAAGAGGCAAGAGGATTTCTATTCAGGAAAACCAGGAAAGGGAGAGCCTTTCTCAAGGACACAAGGACATTAGTGAGTGAGGGAGTGATTAATGGATGGAGAACTATTTCCAACACCAACTTCCAGGAGCATATATGGCCCTTTGGAGAATTCTGCAGTGTGTTGGTGATTAAGGAGAACGTGTGAATCCAGGGGTCACTAGGTCCTCTCAGCCATAAGGAGGGAAACTGCCATAAAGGAACTAGGACAAGGGTGCGAGGAATGCTCACTGGGGGGAGATCGGAAGGAAGGAAAGTGTACTCATTAGAAAAGTGTCGCCTGAAAATTCTTAAGCCAGCCAAAAGTCGTGCGAACTTGTGTGGGAAAAGAGTCTTTGCACAGTGATGAAGCTAAGAGCTCACATGATGGAACACAGCATCAACTGGGACCAAATCCAATATCTGATATTCTTGTAGGAAGAGGAGAGTCTGGACCCAGAGACCAGGGAGACTTGGGGATACCAGCTATGTGAGGTTGGAGCCAGGGCAGGATGCCCATATGGGAACCACAGATCGTGGGCAGCAATAGGAGAGTGGGCAAGGGCTGGGAGAGTTGGGGGGGACAGTCCCCTAGGAACCTGTGAGGTGTTTTGGCAGTGAGACCGCCCAACACCTTGTGTGTTGAGCCCCTGGAGCTTGAGGGAAGGCCCTTCCTCTGTTGTTGGCCACCCAGTTGACAGAGTTTGGTTGTAGCAGGCCTAGGACCCAGCCGAAGGTCTGAGCATGTTGGCCATGCAGGGTGGATCTGGACCGCAGACACACTCTGATGACTGTAGGGTTTCAGCCATGCATCAACACAAGCACCAAGTCAGGCCAGGTGGGGAAAGGGCTAGGAACACACTCTGGGGGCTGGTGCCTATATTACTGGGAGCACTTCTGACCCCAATTCCCTGATCTGCTGCCAACATAAGCTACAGAGGAGGGTGGAGGGACACAGAGCATGGATCTTCCCCACTCAGTGGGCCCAGGCATGTACCATGGCCAGCAGCCTCGTGCCTTGCCCGGTGAGTCCTGAAGCGGCCCCCTCTTCCCATCCTGAGAGCTCTTCCCTTCCTCATGCGCTACTACCTTCCCACTGTCTCTGGAAATATCTACTTGCTGTGGTCCTCAGGCAGTTTATGATTTAAGTTAAAAAAAAAAAAAAAAAAAAAAAAAAACAGGTCTTGGTGCTCAAAAATATTTGATTTGCCCATCCTCATCCCCCAACCCCAATATTTTCATTATTTCCTCAACATATGAAATTTTACTAGCAAAAAGTTAATTTTGAATTGTACAAAGTTGATTCAAATAACATTGGTATACATAATCAATCACTGTACTTTCAATGTTTGTTCTCCTTTCCTGTTAGAAACTGCTCGGAAAAAAGAGAACAGAGGGGGCTGGGGATGTGGCTCAAGTGGTAACGTGTTCGACTGGCATGCGCGAGTCAGTGGGTTCGATCCTCAGCACCATATAAAATAAAATAAAATAAAGATATGTCCACTGAAAACTGAAAAAAAAAAAAAAAACAAAGAGAACAGAGGACAGACTCATGGAAGTACTTGAACTGATAAGAAGCTCCCACTCAAGCTCAGCATTCAGTCCTGGACAGGGTAAGACCAGGCCACTTTGACATATGTTCCAAAGAGTCTACCAGACAGAATCCTCTGACTGATCCCTGACTGAGCCATAGGAACTGGCTAGAAAAGCCTTCACATCCTCAATACATTCTTCACTTCAGAATACTGGACAAGCATTGATATCCATCTCTCGTTACCTTGCTCCCCAGCCAACCATTCTTCAACAAATTCAAAGGAGCAACTCATGCAAGCACACAGAAAGGGATGTTCACTACACACATCCATGTGCAAAAAAGACAACTGGTATTTCTTGTTTGGGCTATTTCAAATGAAATCACTTCTGCATGACCTCCACAAACCAAAGGAAAATATTTTTGAAATTCCCACGTAGAAGACAAGATACACTTGCCAAGGAGGCAGTGCCAAGAATTTTGACACTCCAAATGTAGAGTGTGTGTTTAGGAGGCAGTCACAGTTTCCATGAGAGAGTCCCATGAAATCAATTAGGAAGATCCATGCTCTAGCCCTACCATGCAAGTGATGTGACTTGAAAGAGTCACTTAGTCTTAGTAACCATCATCACTAACAACTAAGTCAATGAATAAAGGTCCTCAGGTGTCAAGCTACAAAATGTGGGATGAGCATGGATGAGGATGGGTGGGAGAAGTCTCCAACTCTAACACAATTAGGGAAGGCTGTGCCTGTCCTCAAGTGGCTGGGGGGGCTTGGGATCCTGCCACAGAGGGGGATTCCAAACCTCACATCCCCTGACCCAGGCCAGAAGACCAGGTAGAGTCCAAGAATCCTGGGGTGGCCCAATGGCAATAAAGGTCAAAAGGAACTAGGGATCTGCCTGGTCCCTCAATCCCCTACTCTGAGCAGGGCTGCATGACGAGGCCAGAGGCCATCCACAGCAATCTGCCTTTACAGGAAAACAGGGACTGCAGGCTGCCTCTGGCTCACTGAATCAGGGTGGTGTTTTCATAAAGCAAGACCACTTCCTCACATTTGACCAGCAGCTCATGTGTTGACAGCACAATGACTGACTTGACTCAGGCCCTGATGAATGAAATAGAAAATTCATAGCAAACCCATCTTTAGCTCTTCCACATCATCAGGGGCTCTGATTCAATTCCGTCCAGAAAGGTGTCTGAAATGATTTCTAAACATGCTGGGGACTCACCTCTGTGTGGAACTTTTCAGGACAAAGGGGATCAAATCTCATGAAGCAACTCTTCTCTCTTCTAGCCCATGGGCAATGCAAGGAACCTGCATGATACCAGAGGCTCACTTCTCTCTTCTCATGTCTTCTGGAAAGGATTCGTTAATGCTTCCTGCAAGGTGAAGCAGAAGCCTGCATTCCCAGCTGCACAGAAGTGTTTGAGGGCAGTGTCTCCCTTAAAACCCAAAAATAAAAAAACAGGTCATTCAACAGGCACATGGATTAGAGTACATGTTCAATGATCCCTCCTCCCTGGAGCCTTCCACATGCCCATCTTCCACATTCACAGAGCAATGCTTGGCCATTCTCAAGACCAGGAGACCATGATGCTCATCACCAGGAAGTCAATAAGGAACATGAAGAGAGCAGCATGGATTGCAGAAGGTGGCACATCAAGGATCTTCAGCTCTGCTGCTAGAACACAAGAGCTTAACTTCAGTATTGACTTTTTGCCAACTACCAAGTACGATAGCAGTGTCAAGCCCAATATGCAGATATGCAAGTAGTAGGTGACACCCCGCATCCATTCACAAAAGTGGGCAACATCTGCATCAGAACAAGGAAGTATCTTACCCTTACTCATAAAAATCATCAGAAACAAAATAAAATGGATGCAAGACTTCTCATTTCACTATTAGGTAGCTGTTGGAATTCCCTATTAAATAATACCTCCTCCAAAATAAAAAGTATCTCAGACATGTGTCAACTATTCAATGGATGACATTTTAAAAACTATGGACTTTACTTAATATTTATGTATGCTATATCCCTGCCTAAGGCTCTATGAGAAAGGAGCACATAGAATTGGATCTTTGAAAATCTCACATTTGCTGATAAATATTACTGCTGATCTCAGGCATGGCGAAGTGAAAAGTGGGACTTTGGATATTCCAAGAATGCTATGTTGTGGGATTGGTGTCCCTGATTCATACATAGCATATGGTTTCTATGAAATCCAGTGAGGGAGCAGGAGTAACGAAGCTGATTGCACAGATGACCTCAGGGAATACTGACAGATAGGCCAAATGAAAAATATGTTCCAGCTAACCATTGGTATTTGGGCTTCTGATCCCAGTCCTGTTTTTAAAAAAGGTGCAGACAGGCAGTGTTCATTAAAAACTGTCTACCTTGTAAAAGTGGGTAATTTAAATGGCATCTAGTTACACATCTGATAGAATGGTCTGGCAACATATGAATTTCATTCTAACAACAACAACAACAACAAAACATAGAAAATGAGACATAAAGATAAAACCTTGTCTTCACCAGGATGCCTAAAAATAGGTTTTATTTGGCTCATGCAAATAAATATCTTTCAATAGAATTTCTGATTTCTGAATGAATCCATTCAACTTCATACTGCACAGATCACAAGGTTTTCTTTACAGAATATTCTCTTCTTCTTCTTAAAGCCTCACATAGAAAATGTCTCACAGGACATAGGAGGGGAATGACCCAAAGGATGAGAGAATGGCTGGAACCGTTCTCAAATGTGCCCATGTAGCCTAAAGTTTGAAGGCATCTAATTGTACTCTAAAACAATTATGAACCTATGATCCATTATTAATAAATATCACCACTTTACCACTTGAACCAAATCACAGAAAATTGGAAACAGATGATCATTTGCTTTGATACCTTTACTTCTGTTTCATTACTCAGAGTCGATCAACTCTATACTTCAAGTGACACAGATTTGTTACAGAATGCCTAAGATCCTAAGGATCTATTTTAGCTCAGCCCATGGTATTGCTTCATTATTTTATTATTTTGTAAGTAATAAAATATAACTTCATGTTGGATGATCTATTCAAGCCATGAATATATCATCCAACATTGTTCTTCCCAAAATATTAGCCCAATTTCTGCGCGTGCTCACTTACTGTTTAGGAATTTTACTAATTGTCTGAAGGTTCTAGAGGACCTGTTAGACTCCTAATGGACAAACCATACAACATACTCCAGAGAACGGACGAGTGCCATAAGAAGAAAATAAGGTCAGCCTACAGCAATGGGCAGCTGCCTGCCCTCGGCTGGGAGGAGCCCTGGCCATGGCACCAGGGCTGCTGAGCAGCAGAAGCTTACACAGCCCTGCAGGGAGCCTGGAGCACAGCTCTGCCTAACCATGCTCAGCCCTGGACAGATGCACATGAGTTCCCATCACAGGCTCGAGTGTGACAGTCCCAGGTGCATGCCTGTCATGCCAGCCACCAGGGAGGCTGAGGCAAGAGGAACGTTTGAGGTCAGCCTTGGCAACTTAGACCCCGAGGCAAAGGGGAAATACTTTTACAGGGGTCTCTGAGGGTGTAGCTCAGGTAGGTCACTTGCCTCACAGGCTCAAGGCCCTGGGTTCAATCCCCAGAACCCACGTACACACACAAAGTGAACTTGGAATATTGTTGAAAATGATGGATCAGGTACACACAAGGACTTCAATATGACCTCTCAGAGGAGCTCAATTTGAGATCAGACTGAACAAAAGACCACCTGGACCATTGACTCAGTGTCTGAAACCCTCTGTGAGCATGGGAAGCACTGCTGGCAAGACACCAGAGGGCCAAAGCACTTGTGCCCCCTGCAGGGGTGTCTCTTGTCTACCGCCAAAGACTGTTCCCCTCCTGGGGCAGCTGAGAGCAAGCTGGGCCTTGGAGCAAGGACTAGTGCTTTAGATATAGACTATGCAAGCAAGGGGCAATGTCTTTAATAAAACTAAAATTAAAAAGTCACATTGAAAAAATTTTTAAAAGAAGAAAATAAGGTCAAGTAGAGGAAGCCCATTTTCACAGGAAAAAATCCCCCAGTGAAAAGCATCAGAATAGATACCAAGAAAAATACCAACAAAAACAGTGTGCTCCCACTATGTATCTACTCAACATGCAAAAGTTAGAAAGCTAGATAATACAATCCTGGCCACAGGTAGAGCTATGCAGAGGAGCCACCTGGCAGTGCTTAGTCAAAGAAGTAAACATGCACACTTTGACCTAGAAATTCCACCTGTGTGTAAACCAGGCGGTGCTTAAGCAGTTTCACAAGGGGACATGCACAGGGAAATTTATCCTCAGGTTCTTATAGAGTTGTCTGTGCTTACAGGGAGTTGATGGTTGTCAAGATGCCCACAGCTGCGAAAGTCAAAAGCTAAAAAAATAATAGATGCCAACCTGGATATATTAATAATCCCGTATCTATGATCACCTTCATAAGGTAGCTTCCCAACTTCTGTGTGGAAGTGTGTTTCTCCTTGGCCCTTACACTGTTGTGGAGACCACTAGGAGTTCAGCTTTGTGCAGGATCATCTGACCTGGACTTTTTGCAAGACCTGTACAGCCCTCACACATGCTCAGATGCTACAGGACTTTTCAGACCAGTCCAGACAACAGTAGGCATCCATTCATTGTCTGCACTCTACAGATTCCTAGATGCACGACATTCATTACCATCAAATGCAGAATTTTCATCAAAAACTAATATATATATATATCATTCCAATCTGAATCAAGAAAATCGGAAATATCCCCAAATCCAAAGAGTGGATCCCCATTGTGATGCTACAAGTTGAAAATTCCACAGCTGACCTCATGGGATGGTTCACAGTCAAAAGACAGCTGCATGAAAAATATTACATGACCTTCCTGCTATGTGAAAAGTGGCATGTGAAGTACACATGCATGTCTTCCTCAGACATGGGTTCATTTGCAAGACACCTTGTGCAATTGAAAATACTCCAAAAGGGGAGAAATCAGAACCATGTCTCCAAAGTATTTCAGCAGAGACCAACTCCATCTGTCTATCTATCTCTCAGTGAGTGTGTGTGCTCTTGTGTGTGTTTGTGTGTCTTTGTTTGTGTTTGGACCATCATAGCTGATACTTCATTGCCCCCATTGGAAAACTGACTCAGATAATGCCATCTGCCAAACTCCTAAAAACCAAAGTTCTTGCTGATAGAATGAAACATTCCTTCCTGTTGGTTTGGATGTGTCCTTTAGGAATCACTGCTACATTTAGTATACTCAAATCATCACAGTAGATCAGGTAACAAAAACATATATATTTTAAAATAATAATATATTAATGGAAACAACAAATACAGGATAGAGTAACAACTGTGTTACTAAACAAGGTCAAGGACAATGGCAAACTATAGATTCAAACTTTGAAGAAAATAGTAATCAATGTAAATATTCCTGGGCTGCCTCAGCCCCGCCCAGGCACACAGCAGCAGAATGGTTTTGCAAGCATCCTCAGGAGGGCTGGAGCCTTCTTTCCAGGACGAGAGGGAGGTTGAGGCTGGATCCACCCATCATTCTTTTGGGAGAGGCTCCTTTTCCTCAGCACAAAGTTGGATTTTTTGTGAGGATTCTTGGCATAAAATACGTTGGCCTCTGCTGGAATCCTCAGCTCTGGGGAGAGAGGGGTGTACAAAAAGAAGGTGGCACTCAGGAGGTGCTCCCTAGGACACGCCAACATCTGAGAGCCTGTGCCAGAAAAGGCCAGAGCCACACACCTGAGAGCTCTCCAATTCAGCACCAATACCAACAAAGAGAGCCTCCACAGTCCTCCCTGAGGAAGAACTAGGCAGAGCACTTCAACAGACCTAATGTCTGTTCCTACCAAAGGCTTTGGACTCCAGAACATCTCAGGTCCTCTTGCATCTGCCAAAGCACACCACTAGGGTTTGCATCTGAAATCTCCCACAAAAGGCTCCTGTGCCGAAGATTCAGTCCCCACATGAGCCATCTTCATAGGTGGGTTTGGAGGGAAGCATTGGATGGTGAGTGCTCTGATGTCAACATGAAATTCTCATTCAAGATGAATACACTACTGGGGGGTGGGAGGGACTGGAAGAAAGGTTGAGCATGGTTGGAGGAAGACCTAAACAGGGTTGTGCCCTGGGCAACAGTACCTTGTTCCTGTTGGCTCCACTGAATCCTCATTCTCCAAGTAGAGGTCCTCCCTCTCCATCTTTCTCTCTCTCCCTCTCTGCCAGCCTCGTTCTCTCTCTCCCAGTCTATGCCTTTGTGGCAAGGGCTGAGGAGCTCTCCACTGCCACACACTAGAGCTTTATGGACAGCCTCAGTGCACAACCAAAGAGAAAGCTATGAAACCCAGAGAAAAGGCCTAGGATTCCTCCTCTGAGTTATTTTCCTCAAGTATGGCCACAGTGAGGACAGGCTGACCAGCACGGATACCACGTTAGAGCCATGCTTCTGCGTTGGTGGAGCCCGCCTCCATGTGAACCAGGCTTCTGAGAATGGAGGCCACATTCCAAATACTGCCCTACTGAGAACAATGGTTCCAAAGACCAGCAAAGGGACTGCTTCCCTCCAACATGGTGTATGGCCCAGTGGTGCCATGACCCCGAGTGGGGGAATACAACAGCCGCTTCTCCTTCCTCTGAACATGTGTTTCCTGTCGCCCTCCTCTAACCTAGAGCCTGTTCTCCATCCCTTCTGGGTTGGATGTGGAGATCTCTGCTATGAATTTCTTAGGCTACCAAGGCCCCAGGCAGACTTCCTCTTCCATAGACTCTACTAACCTAACAGTAGGTTAAGATAGGAGACAAGTGATCCTAGAACTCATAGGGATGGTGGTCTTCAGGGTACATAGGCTGGGATAATGGCTGCTGTGGTGTTTGGCTCACAAAAACCAACCAACCAACCAACCAACCAACAGAAAAGCGCTGGCATTATTATCAGATGAGCTCTGTGGCTAAGTGCTCAGGAAGCCCTCATCTGACTTTAGTTAGGGATCACAACCTGGCTATTGTGATCACTCCTTGCCTAGTGGACTCAGGTGCGTAAGACCATGGAATTTATGCAAAAACAGATGATTCAGGCTGTCTCCCAGACTGTGTTTTCTTCCCAATTTCATCCTGTTACTGCTTGCTAGAATCCTGGCAATGCTCTGCCCAGGCAGTGGTTTTCTGGTCACACAGAAGGCTTTCAATAGTACTGCTTCAGTCCACAAAATGCCAGTTCCCTCTTTAGCCCATGCATTCCCATGTTCCTTTGAAACCACTCCTATCCCAGACCATGAAAACATACTGCTCCTGGAGAGAGGCTTTCCTCCTCACTCCTCAAAGATGTCAGCTTTGGATGCCTGTTCATGTCCAGGGGAGGGCACCTGGTGGGGAGCCGCAATATCCACTGGGGTATACTATTGGACCTCAAGACCTTCCACCAGCAGAAGTGCAGTTGGCTTTGTGCACGAACCCAACACACCTGTTGGAGTGTTCTTGGGGGTCAGAGACTACTCTTTGTTGCTAAGAGTTGACCTGAGTCCACATCCTGACCCTTGCTCTCTGCTATCTGATTGTCTCACTTACTCTGACGGCGAGAGATGATTTGGCCCAGCTCATAATCCTCTGGATTCTCCTCAGTAAGGAAGTGTAGGTCGAGGGCGCTGCGGATGACAACAGGAGCCCTATCCTGGCAGGTCACCTGGAGCAGCATGGGAGACAGGCCTTCAGGAAATGGGCCTTGAAGTGACTACTCAAGGACAGTGGGCAGGGGCATTCTGGAGGCACCTCCGCTCTAAATACAAGTGCAACATCCATGACCCTACTACCTGAGGCTGACCTCCTGTTCATCGTGTGGGCTCTTCCCACAGGCTACTAGCCCAATCCTTGTACATAGGACTTCCTGGGCCTGCCATTGCTCTTTGTGGAGCTGCACTCCTCTCGGAGTGAAAGGACCCCACTACCTGCATACAGATGCAATCTCATCCCACAAGTTGGGAGGAATGGGACAATAGCCTCCAAGATCCCAGGTATGCCCGAGGATGCAGGCGGCATTGGGAATGGCCTAGGCACAAAACCTAGAGGCTTTGGTCTGGATTGCCAGGGCCAAAAACAGACCCAGGAACATGACCACACACAGGAGTGCTGAAAGATAGCCACGAGAGCTCCTGGCCTCCAGAGGCTCAGTGCTGGCTGGGATGTAGGAGGGCACCTCATCCGGCAAGGGTGGTCATTGGGTTACCTGGACATTTAGTGTGCTTGCTCCACATCCATATCGACTCTGCAGAGAGACTCTCTCAGCTCCTTGTTCAAGGAACACGGAGAACCTCACACTGCTGTCCTCCTCCATAGACGTCAGCATCCCATACAAGGGAACCTGCAACCTAGTTCCTGTCCTATTCTCATCTGTCACCCATACCTGTCCCTGCCCTTCTGGACTGCATGCTGCCACCTGACACACAGACTCCCTCAGACATGGCAGTGGACAAGCTGCTGCACTCGCTCATCTCAGCTCCAGCCCTTCACACTGACCTCTCCCTTCTTGATTCCCATCTATCCTCCTGATCATCCAGAAGCTCCAAATTCAAGAGGGCATGAGTAGTCCATGGTATTGGACCAGTGTCTGCTCCCCACCCAGGTGTAAGCACCACGGGACACCCCTGCTCCCAGGCTTACCAGAACACTCTTGGCCATCTCTGGACTTTGTGTTTCTAAGTGGACACGAATTAAGCAGGTGTCTCCCACCTGCTTGTGGGAAAGCGGCCTGGAGGACTTGCAGGTTGATTCTGAGAACTGTGGGGGATGGAACATCAGCAAACCCAGAAACACAAAGCCACCCCAGACTGTCAGTTGGCTCTATGGGCTTCCAGCAAATATGTCCAGGTGCTGAGGCTTCTTATTTCCTCAGGTCGGAGTGGAATGGCAGCACATGCACAGCTTGAATAAGGTAGGTGTTTACCTCCTTTCCCTTGACCTGGGGGCGTTTCCTCACGATGAAATATTGTGCTCCCAGATTCATGGACAGACACACGAGTGAGTGGTCAGAGACCTTGATTTCTGCAGAGCGAAGTGGAGAGAATTGTTAGGTGGCACTCAAGGATTATACCACAAAACACCCACAACCCCTGAGAGTCTCCGCCAGGCCCATCACACTTTGGTATTTTGGGGCCAAGGCCCACTTTCTCTTGGCTGTCAGTTATCCTGAGCCCACTGTGGATCATGTCTCCCCACTGTCTGATTGTCCTACTTACTCTCATCCTCAGACATCATATACAGCAGCTCAAAGTTGTCCACATCCTCATGCTGCAACAAATTTTGGTCCAAGGCCCTGCGGATGAGGCTTGTCACCGTCTCCTGAAAGGTCACCTGGATCAGGGTGGGACAAATGTCATCAGAGAATGGCTTTTAGAAGAGCTACCCAGAAGACTGTGGTCAAACATTCAGGAGAAATCTCAGCTACATATACAAGGGCACAATCTTGTTATCCTGCTACCTGAGTGTGTCCTCCATATACCACCTGGGTTCTTGCAATGTGCTACTAGAACAATCCTGGTACAAATATCTGCCTGTACCTGCCATCTCCCCTCCCCCTGGGGAGCCACATTCCACTCATGTCAAAGGACCAAACTGCCTATGCACAGACACACTCTCATCTCACTGAGATGAGAGCAATGGGCCAGGGATCTGCGCACCAAGTGTGATCTGGGATGCAGGCTGCCTTTGTGGGTGGAAGAGGCAGATGCACTGAAAATTTGGGTCCTGACTGCCACGACACAAAACAGACTCAGATACAAGAGTGTGCACTTGAGTGCTTCATGATAGCTTTGAGAGGCCCTGGCCTCTGGAAGCTCGGTGCGGGTCTGGTTGTAACGATGTACTTGACTCAGCACTGGCAGTCACTGAACATGTCTCCTCTGCAGCTGGACACCTGCAGCATTAGCGTGTCTACTGCACATCCATAGAAATTCTGCCAAGAACCCCTTTAGCTCCGTATTTACATACATGCAAAGCCTAACATTCCGAAGCTTTGGCATGACCCCCCAGGTGATCCCGACCCCAAATTCCTACACCTAGTCATGCTAAGGAGGTTCTCTTCCCTGCCACCAGGAACACATCCCCTCCTACACATGTGACAAGTCACTGCCACCTCCTCTGCTCCAACTTCACTCATTGAGAATACCAAGTTCTAGGCACTGCAGCCTGCACCCTGGACATATCTCTGCCTTCATCTGTCCACAGCACTTCCGTCTGCACTTCTGGCCTGCAAAACCCACAATACACAGGCCCACTCACCACGGAAGCTGGGCATGCTGATGCTCTCCCTCCTCAGGTCAAGCCCTTAAGACGGACCTCTCTCTTCTCTATTTCCCACCATAGCCCTGGGGTTGGCTGTGTCTCCTGCCTTCCACTGTGTGGACACCCAGGAGGCAGCCCTGCTGTCGGGCTTACCGGGATGCGCTTTGTCTCCCTCAGGCTCTGTCCCTCTAGGAGGACGTGAACAACGCGGCTGTCTTCCACCTGCTCGCTGGAGTGAAGCAGTGAGGAGCTGCTACTGGTGACTTTTCTCATGCAGCACTCATTGCTTTGGGTGGCCTGGGGCAATGATCCTGCAGCCACTGCAGAGCTGCTGCTCACAGCTGCTGGGGTCCTGGATGCCACTGCCACAGAAGGTTCCAAGAACTGTGGGGGATGACAACATCAGCAAAGCCCAGCAACTGCACCCCACCCAGCCTGGCAGTTGGCTCTGTGGGCATTCTACAACATCCATCCAGAACCTGAGGTTCTTGTCCCCTTGGAGGATGTGGAGTGGCACCAGGAGTAAAGACTGAAGAAGGTGGCTGTTTACCTCCTTTGGTTTGACCTTCAACGACTTGCTGGCATCTGTTTCTCGAAGAAGAAAGTCGTAATGCACTCCT
The DNA here is from genome assembly GCF_045843805.1 of Urocitellus parryii. Lineage (NCBI taxonomy): Eukaryota > Metazoa > Chordata > Mammalia > Rodentia > Sciuridae > Urocitellus > Urocitellus parryii. The sequence continues at coordinate 17,496,662 of NC_135542.1, forward strand.
CCAATCAGGCCGTGAGAGACTTTCGCATCAGCAGGGACCCTCAGCTCTGGAAAGGCAGGGGCAGAGGCGTGGTAGGTGACACTCAAGGAATACACTACCCAACATCCCCCACAACTGAGAGCCTCTGCCAGCTCAGGTCTCACACACAGACCTGAGAGCCCCCGAATCCAGCTTCTGTTCCACCAAAGACTCCCCACTGATTAATCCCTGAGGACCCTCTATGCACAGGAGGTCCACTACAGGAACACCTTTCAAGGAAATAGCCCCTTGTACCCCAGTACCTCTTAGTTCACGTTGGACCCATCAAAGAGAAACAGCTAGACTTTGTATCTGGATTGGTCCCCAAAGACTCATGTGTTGAAGGTTTTCTCCCCACTGCAGCAATGATCACAGGTGGGTTTGGGGAAAAGCACTTGATGGTGGGTGCCTCCACCTTGACAGTGGACTCATCTACTCATACAGGGCTACACTAATTGGAGGGGTATGGTTTGGAGGTGTGTTGAGGTACTTAGGTACTCACCCCGGTCCGCCTGGCTCTCAGGCTCTGCCTGGCTTGATCTGCCATCTTCAACCTGGGCCAGCAGGTGGTGTGCTTGGTGCTCCAGGTTAAAGCCACTCAGGAGGAGCCACATGTACGGCAGCAGCTGCTGCAGACTCAGAGAGCCTGGAGGCTGATGGGAAGCCTCGGAGTAGAAGTTCACCCAGGTCCCCAGGAAGGAAGATGAGGCACTGTGGGGAGGCAGGTGTGGAGTCAGCAAAACCCTGGCCTTGCCTTCGCCACGGCCTCCAGAGCAAACCTCTGACCCTACCCTCCTGAACCGTCCCTGGTTCTGAACACACCAGTCCACCTCAGGCAAGACACAGTGGCTGTACAGGCAGGGTCAGGACAGGTCGCTACAGGCAAAGAACCTTCAACGAAGGAGCGCTAGATCCATGGTTTGACCAGCTCTCCCCTCCTCTGGGCAGGCCTGACACTCTTCTTCCCCTTGGCTACATGCTCTCCAACCTGGAATGCACCTTCTGGGAGTGTCTGTCCTCCTGCCCACTCTTCTCGGGGCTCAAGAGACACCTCCTCCCCTGGCGTGGGCTGCAATGCTACCTCATTCTCTGTGAGCTCTCACTGAGTTCCCCTGAGTAGCGGTGGACCTCTCTTTTCCCATGAGTGCAGACCACATCTCTGTGGCCCTGGGGGAGGACAGGGAGGTGTGGTGTGGGGGGATCCATTATCCCAGGGCCTTCCCCAGAGGACCCTGACTCCACCTACAACTCCCCGCCTTACCCCTCCTACTGTTGAAGCCCCACACCTTACACTGCAGGCAGAAAACTGAATTGGGCAGAGCAGTCTTTCCTCAGCCTTCCCAAGTCAGATCACCTTGCAGGTCCCTATTCTGGAAACAGGAGCCCACCCTCTTGACCCCAAGCCCATTCCATGTTGAAGTTGGTCCAAGGGTCCACCATAGTCACTGAAGAGGACAACGTGCAGTTATGCCTCATGGAGTCAGGGATGCAGTCACATGGAGGATATGTACTCATGGCACCTGCGGTTTAGGCTGACCCCATGAAAAGGGACACAATGGCAATCATTTGCACCCCATTTTTCACTGAATTATGAAACGGGACTGGAAACGTGTCTTCACACAGTGGGTGCTTTCTCCATGTTCACCAGTGAATGAGCCCAAACTGCTGATTCCCACATATCTCTGGGTGTGGGAGCTGCCATGTCCAAAGCCCCTGTCCAGCTATGTCCCAGCTAGGACGCTCTGTCCCACTATGGAAACTAACATGTCTTTATTAACCCAAAAGTGCTTTTCCCAAGGCCCGAGTTTTGAGACGCCTCTGGCACAGATCTACGTTCTTCACAAAGCCAACATCACACCAGAAAGACCACCTGGCCTCACTGAGTCCACCTGGGAATGAGCTCAGTGCACACCATTGAGCTGTGGTGCCCAGTGTGTGGGGACTGCTCCATGGACCTCTGTGGATCAGCTGGAGTCAGGATGGTTTCTCTGCCTGAGAGGGGAAGTTCACTGCCCTTGCAAGGCTGTGGCAGGCACCTCCAGGACTCGTACCATTCGGGGCTGACATTCCACTATGAGTGTGGTCCTCTATCTCATTAGGTATCACAAACCTTTGGGTCCCTGAGAGGCACATGGCAGCCCCAAGACAGAGGCATGAGGGGGCTACACACTTGGGCTTGGTGGTCTGGTGCTTACCTTGGGAACAAGAGATCCAGCACCTGCTGGGTGGGGATGAAATCCCAGGAGATTAACCCCATGTTGCTGCTGAACTCTAGGTTCCTCCCACAAATGACAGGCAGGAGCTCATTCCTAAGCTGGTCCTGCCTGTAAGGTTCAAGGCTCTGAACCCTGAAGGGCTCCTCCGTGTTCTGATCATTTTCACCCTGGGTTGGGACCAAGAATGGTGGGTTCAAAATGGAAATGGTGACAAACAGAAAAATGACTTGTGCCAATACACTAGAGTCAAAGCACAATGGGACAGTTCCCATCAGTACAAACACACACACACACACACACACACACACAGAGTCAGAATAGGAGTCCTGGGCCATTCATCAGGGATCAGACTAGAGGGCCTGCTGGGCTCACTTGCCCTGTGCTACTCACTGTTACTCTTGAGCTCCTCTGCGACAATCGCCAGAGGCTCTGGCGTCTAAGATGAAGCCTCACCCAGTGTATCCACAAAAGGGCTAGTTGGCCCCCCTGAGATTCCTGGGAGCCTGAGGCTCGGCATTGTCTGCAACCATAGGAGAACATCCTTCTCCCTCCAGTGGCTCCAACCAAGTGAGCTCGGATGGCTTGGTCAGTGAAGTGGGTGCCTGGATACCAGGGTTCCATGTTCTGTTTGATCCATTGTCAAGGCAATGATGTCATTTCCTGTGCCCATACCTGAGCCTCTTTTCACATAAGACCACTTTCAAAAGCCCTATGGGCTGCTGATTTCTCCTCCATGCCTACCCATCTCAGGTGCGCAGGTGTTCACCAACAACTACCCAAACATCCCCACCAGCATCTGCCCTGCTTGGTGCCACTAGAGTTCCAGCTTGGAGCCTTCCCAAATGCATTCACAACCAGTCCTTCCCTCTCAGCATCTTTTGGACCCTGGTCCCATCATTGTGCAACTCATGGTGTGCCCAGGCTTTTCTGGAAAGTAGGGTAGCATCTAATCTCTAGGGTTTATTGTGTCTATTGGCCCATAACACCCTCTATTCTCTCTGAAACCAGAGATGGGACTCACAGGTGGCTAAAGCACAAATGTAGAGATGGGATAATCACAAGAAAGGGAGAGACAAAGAATGCACCCTAACTCAATCAGGCCTGTGTCCCACACAGGGACATGGCCAATGTCTGTCCCATCGTGGCTGCAGTTCCCTCTCTACACCATGGCAAGTTGGAGGGGACTGAGATGCAGAGGCTGCTCCTCCCCTCTGCCATACAACTTCCCCAGGCTTCTCCTAAGATTTCAAAAGGGCCAAGTGTGTCTAGTGTTGGGGTCTCACAGAGACTCCGAGGTACCACAGCATCCTGCTGCCCAGAACCGGTTCACCCCTCACCTCAAGGGGGCTCAGCCTCTGGATTCATGGGAATTGAAGTGGGTACAGGTGATGGGATATCACCTCCAAGACTGAGTTATGCCAAGTCCATGACCCCTGTCTGCATCCCTGTCTCCAGCACCACTCCCCCCTCTCTCTTTCCTCCTCAGAGCAAACAAATCCATTTAGCAAGTGTGTCCTGTGATAAAGACATGACGGTCACCCATCCTCTCATTACAAAAACACTGAGGCTCAGCCAACATGGATCCTACAGGGAACACAGGCATAAACTCAGAGTCCGATCCTCCCAGCCGAGCCTCAATGGAGCCTGGACTCCCAGCCTCCTGAGTCAAGGAAACAGAGGTGCCTAGCCGAGCCACCTTGGATGCAGCCGCACACAAACTGAACTCATCAATGCCCCTTGCTCTCAGTTGTGAGTAAGAGGGGAGGTGGTGTTTCACAACCCTGGACATCAAGTGCAGTCTCCAGGCTTTGGGGTGTGCCCTGGCCTCTCTCTATCTGCCCAGGCCCTCCAACCCACACTGGCCTCTTACCCAACCTCCTCCTAGGGCCAAACTCAATCCTGCCTCTCGATTTCTGCTGCCTTCCCCAACACACTGCTCCCCAAAATGAGCAGGGCTGGCTCTCGGTTATCATGCTGGTGCCAGCAGCAATGCCGCCCCACTGACATAATTCTGAGTCCCAACCTAGGCACTCCAGCTGTCTTTGCCACACCTGGCCTGTTTGGGCTCTGGCTCTTGCTCTTTTCTTTCATGTGCATGTGTTTTGAGGTTTTGAGTTTCTCCCACTGCAGAACTGCAGCTGTAGCAGGGTAGAGCTCATGAGGGTGACATTCTGAGCCACATCCAATCCCATCAGGACTGTTCACTGGGGTGACTGCTGGAACACAGTGATGAGTGAACACATGGGAGGTGGTTGGACCCACCTTGCCTCTGAGTGGCTTCCTTTCAGGACAGGAATGTAGGGATGGGAGCCCCTGGCGCGGGATGCTTTGCACAAGGCGTGACCACGGGCTCTTTCCTGGCAAAAATGGCTCCACTCAGCATGGAGAGCACTGTCATTCCTGGTGGCTAACAACAGCCCTGGACCCCAGAAAGGTACCCACACTCAAGTTTTACGTCTAAGTGTGCGTGTCCGCGAGGAAATGAGGTCTCCTGATCCCAGGTGCAAAGGGTAAGTCCTCTAACTCCAGGGGCTATGAAGGGACATCTGAGTTTCCCTTGTCCTTCTTTCCCTCTCTGAACCCATGGTGTCCTCACACTAACCACAGTTAGGACCCTGGCCTCATTCCCCAATGAGGATCATTAGGCTCCATAAAGGACAGTCTCTAAGGTGCTCAGTGGACCAACGTATTTGATCCATTATTAATAAATATTACCACTTTACCACTTGAACCAAATCACAGAAAATTGGAAACAGATGATCATTTGCTTTGATACCTTTACTTCTGTTTCATTACTCAGAGTTGATCAACTCTATACTTCCAGTGATGCAGATTTATTACAGAATGCCTAAGATCCTGAGGATCTATTTTAGCTCAGCCCATGGTATTGCTTCAGTATTTTATCATTTTGTAAGTAATAAAAGATAACTGGCCATGAATATATCATCCAACATTGTTCTTCCCAAAATATTAGCCCAATTTCTGTGCATGCTCACTTACTCTTTAGGAATTTTACTAATTATTTGAAGGTTCTAGAGGACCTGTTAGACTCGTAATGGACAAACAATCCAACATACTCCAGAGAACGGACGAGTGCCATAAGAAGAAAATAAGGTCGGCCTACAGCAATGGGCAGCTGCCTGCCCCAGGCTGGGAGGAGCACTGGGCATGGCACCAGAGCTGCTGGGCAGCAGAAACTTCCACAGCCCTGCAGGGAGTCTGGAGCACAGCTCTGCAGAACCATGCTCAGCCCTGGATAGATGCACATGAGTTCCCATCACAGGCTAGAGTGTGACAGTCCCAGGTGTTCCCTGTCATGCCAGCCACCAGGGAGGCTGAGACAAGAGGAACTTTTGAGGTCAGCCTTGCAACTTAGACCCCGAGTCTGAGGGGAAATACCTTTACAGGGGTCTCTGAGGGTGTAGCTCAGGTAGGTCACTTGCCTCATAGGCTCAAGGCCCTGGGTTCAATCCCCAGAACCCATGTACACACAAAAAGTGAACTTGGAATATTGTTTAAAACGATGGGTCAGGTACACAGAAGGACTTCAATATGACCTCTCAGAGGAGCTCAATTTGAGATCAGACTGAACAAAAGACCACCTGGACCATTGACTCAGTGTCTGAAACCCTCTGTGAGCATGGGAAGCACTGCTGGCAAGACACCAGAGGGCCAAAGCACTTGTGCCCCCTGCAGGGGTGTCTCTTGTCTACCGCCAAAGACTGTTCCCCTCCTGGGGCAGCTGAGAGCAAGCTGGGCCTTGGAGCAAGGACTGATCCTTTAGATATAGACTATGCAAGCAAGGGTCAATGTCTTTAATAAAACTAAAATTAAAAAGTCACATTGAAAAAAATTTGAAAAAGAAGAAGATAATAAGGTCAAGTAGAGGAAGCCCATTTTCACAGGAAAAATCCCCCAGTGAAAAGCATCAGAATAGATACTAAGAAAAATACCAACAAAAACAGTGTGCTCCCACTATGTATCTACTCAACATGCAAAAGTTAGAAAGCTAGATAATACAATCCTGGCCACAGGTAGAGCTATGCAGAGGAGCCACCTGGCAGTGCTTAGTCAAAGAAGTAAACATGCACACTTTGACCTAGAAATTCCACCTGTGTGTAAACCAGGCGGTGCTTAAGCAGTTTCACAAGGGGACATGCACAGGGAAATTTATCCTCAGGTTCTTATAGAGTTGTCTGTGCTTACAGGGAGTTGATGGTTGTCAAGATGCCCACAGCTGCGAAAGTCAAAAGCTAAAAAAATAATAGATGCCAACCTGGATATATTAATAATCCCGTATCTATGATCACCTTCATAAGGTAGCTTCCCAACTTCTGTGTGGAAGTGTGTTTCTCCTTGGCCCTTACACTGTTGTGGAGACCACTAGGAGTTCAGCTTTGTGCAGGATCATCTGACCTGGACTTTTTGCAAGACCTGTACAGCCCTCACACATGCTCAGATGCTACAGGACTTTTCAGACCAGTCCAGACAACAGTAGGCATCCATTCATTGTCTGCACTCTACAGATTCCTAGATGCACGACATTCATTACCATCAAATGCAGAATTTTCATCAAAAACTAATATATATATATATCATTCCAATCTGAATCAAGAAAATCGGAAATATCCCCAAATCCAAAGAGTGGATCCCCATTGTGATGCTACAAGTTGAAAATTCCACAGCTGACCTCATGGGATGGTTCACAGTCAAAAGACAGCTGCATGAAAAATATTACATGACCTTCCTGCTATGTGAAAAGTGGCATGTGAAGTACACATGCATGTCTTCCTCAGACATGGGTTCATTTGCAAGACACCTTGTGCAATTGAAAATACTCCAAAAGGGGAGAAATCAGAACCATGTCTCCAAAGTATTTCAGCAGAGACCAACTCCATCTGTCTATCTATCTCTCAGTGAGTGTGTGTGCTCTTGTGTGTGTTTGTGTGTCTTTGTTTGTGTTTGGACCATCATAGCTGATACTTCATTGCCCCCATTGGAAAACTGACTCAGATAATGCCATCTGCCAAACTCCTAAAAACCAAAGTTCTTGCTGATAGAATGAAACATTCCTTCCTGTTGGTTTGGATGTGTCCTTTAGGAATCACTGCTACATTTAGTATACTCAAATCATCACAGTAGATCAGGTAACAAAAACATATATATTTTAAAATAATAATATATTAATGGAAACAACAAATACAGGATAGAGTAACAACTGTGTTACTAAACAAGGTCAAGGACAATGGCAAACTATAGATTCAAACTTTGAAGAAAATAGTAATCAATGTAAATATTCCTGGGCTGCCTCAGCCCCGCCCAGGCACACAGCAGCAGAATGGTTTTGCAAGCATCCTCAGGAGGGCTGGAGCCTTCTTTCCAGGACGAGAGGGAGGTTGAGGCTGGATCCACCCATCATTCTTTTGGGAGAGGCTCCTTTTCCTCAGCACAAAGTTGGATTTTTTGTGAGGATTCTTGGCATAAAATACGTTGGCCTCTGCTGGAATCCTCAGCTCTGGGGAGAGAGGGGTGTACAAAAAGAAGGTGGCACTCAGGAGGTGCTCCCTAGGACACGCCAACATCTGAGAGCCTGTGCCAGAAAAGGCCAGAGCCACACACCTGAGAGCTCTCCAATTCAGCACCAATACCAACAAAGAGAGCCTCCACAGTCCTCCCTGAGGAAGAACTAGGCAGAGCACTTCAACAGACCTAATGTCTGTTCCTACCAAAGGCTTTGGACTCCAGAACATCTCAGGTCCTCTTGCATCTGCCAAAGCACACCACTAGGGTTTGCATCTGAAATCTCCCACAAAAGGCTCCTGTGCCGAAGATTCAGTCCCCACATGAGCCATCTTCATAGGTGGGTTTGGAGGGAAGCATTGGATGGTGAGTGCTCTGATGTCAACATGAAATTCTCATTCAAGATGAATACACTACTGGGGGGTGGGAGGGACTGGAAGAAAGGTTGAGCATGGTTGGAGGAAGACCTAAACAGGGTTGTGCCCTGGGCAACAGTACCTTGTTCCTGTTGGCTCCACTGAATCCTCATTCTCCAAGTAGAGGTCCTCCCTCTCCATCTTTCTCTCTCTCCCTCTCTGCCAGCCTCGTTCTCTCTCTCCCAGTCTATGCCTTTGTGGCAAGGGCTGAGGAGCTCTCCACTGCCACACACTAGAGCTTTATGGACAGCCTCAGTGCACAACCAAAGAGAAAGCTATGAAACCCAGAGAAAAGGCCTAGGATTCCTCCTCTGAGTTATTTTCCTCAAGTATGGCCACAGTGAGGACAGGCTGACCAGCACGGATACCACGTTAGAGCCATGCTTCTGCGTTGGTGGAGCCCGCCTCCATGTGAACCAGGCTTCTGAGAATGGAGGCCACATTCCAAATACTGCCCTACTGAGAACAATGGTTCCAAAGACCAGCAAAGGGACTGCTTCCCTCCAACATGGTGTATGGCCCAGTGGTGCCATGACCCCGAGTGGGGGAATACAACAGCCGCTTCTCCTTCCTCTGAACATGTGTTTCCTGTCGCCCTCCTCTAACCTAGAGCCTGTTCTCCATCCCTTCTGGGTTGGATGTGGAGATCTCTGCTATGAATTTCTTAGGCTACCAAGGCCCCAGGCAGACTTCCTCTTCCATAGACTCTACTAACCTAACAGTAGGTTAAGATAGGAGACAAGTGATCCTAGAACTCATAGGGATGGTGGTCTTCAGGGTACATAGGCTGGGATAATGGCTGCTGTGGTGTTTGGCTCACAAAAACCAACCAACCAACCAACCAACCAACAGAAAAGCGCTGGCATTATTATCAGATGAGCTCTGTGGCTAAGTGCTCAGGAAGCCCTCATCTGACTTTAGTTAGGGATCACAACCTGGCTATTGTGATCACTCCTTGCCTAGTGGACTCAGGTGCGTAAGACCATGGAATTTATGCAAAAACAGATGATTCAGGCTGTCTCCCAGGCTGTGTTTTCTTCCCAATTTCATCCTGTTACTGCTTGCTAGAATCCTGGCAATGCTCTGCCCAGGCAGTGGTTTTCTGGTCACACAGAAGGCTTTCAATAGTACTGCTTCAGTCCACAAAATGCCAGTTCCCTCTTTAGCCCATGCATTCCCATGTTCCTTTGAAACCACTCCTATCCCAGACCATGAAAACATACTGCTCCTGGAGAGAGGCTTTCCTCCTCACTCCTCAAAGATGTCAGCTTTGGATGCCTGTTCATGTCCAGGGGAGGGCACCTGGTGGGGAGCCGCAATATCCACTGGGGTATACTATTGGACCTCAAGACCTTCCACCAGCAGAAGTGCAGTTGGCTTTGTGCACGAACCCAACACACCTGTTGGAGTGTTCTTGGGGGTCAGAGACTACTCTTTGTTGCTAAGAGTTGACCTGAGTCCACATCCTGACCCTTGCTCTCTGCTATCTGATTGTCTCACTTACTCTGACGGCGAGAGATGATTTGGCCCAGCTCATAATCCTCTGGATTCTCCTCAGTAAGGAAGTGTAGGTCGAGGGCGCTGCGGATGACAACAGGAGCCCTATCCTGGCAGGTCACCTGGAGCAGCATGGGAGACAGGCCTTCAGGAAATGGGCCTTGAAGTGACTACTCAAGGACAGTGGGCAGGGGCATTCTGGAGGCACCTCCGCTCTAAATACAAGTGCAACATCCATGACCCTACTACCTGAGGCTGACCTCCTGTTCATCGTGTGGGCTCTTCCCACAGGCTACTAGCCCAATCCTTGTACATAGGACTTCCTGGGCCTGCCATTGCTCTTTGTGGAGCTGCACTCCTCTCGGAGTGAAAGGACCCCACTACCTGCATACAGATGCAATCTCATCCCACAAGTTGGGAGGAATGGGACAATAGCCTCCAAGATCCCAGGTATGCCCGAGGATGCAGGCGGCATTGGGAATGGCCTAGGCACAAAACCTAGAGGCTTTGGTCTGGATTGCCAGGGCCAAAAACAGACCCAGGAACATGACCACACACAGGAGTGCTGAAAGATAGCCACGAGAGCTCCTGGCCTCCAGAGGCTCAGTGCTGGCTGGGATGTAGGAGGGCACCTCATCCGGCAAGGGTGGTCATTGGGTTACCTGGACATTTAGTGTGCTTGCTCCACATCCATATCGACTCTGCAGAGAGACTCTCTCAGCTCCTTGTTCAAGGAACACGGAGAACCTCACACTGCTGTCCTCCTCCATAGACGTCAGCATCCCATACAAGGGAACCTGCAACCTAGTTCCTGTCCTATTCTCATCTGTCACCCATACCTGTCCCTGCCCTTCTGGACTGCATGCTGCCACCTGACACACAGACTCCCTCAGACATGGCAGTGGACAAGCTGCTGCACTCGCTCATCTCAGCTCCAGCCCTTCACACTGACCTCTCCCTTCTTGATTCCCATCTATCCTCCTGATCATCCAGAAGCTCCAAATTCAAGAGGGCATGAGTAGTCCATGGTATTGGACCAGTGTCTGCTCCCCACCCAGGTGTAAGCACCACGGGACACCCCTGCTCCCAGGCTTACCAGAACACTCTTGGCCATCTCTGGACTTTGTGTTTCTAAGTGGACACGAATTAAGCAGGTGTCTCCCACCTGCTTGTGGGAAAGCGGCCTGGAGGACTTGCAGGTTGATTCTGAGAACTGTGGGGGATGGAACATCAGCAAACCCAGAAACACAAAGCCACCCCAGACTGTCAGTTGGCTCTATGGGCTTCCAGCAAATATGTCCAGGTGCTGAGGCTTCTTATTTCCTCAGGTCGGAGTGGAATGGCAGCACATGCACAGCTTGAATAAGGTAGGTGTTTACCTCCTTTCCCTTGACCTGGGGGCGTTTCCTCACGATGAAATATTGTACTCCCAGATTCATGGACAGACACACGAGTGAGTGGTCAGAGACCTTGATTTCTGCAGAGCGAAGTGGAGAGAATTGTCAGGTGGCACTCAAGGATTATACCACAAAACACCCACAACCCCTGAGAGTCTCCGCCAGGCCCATCACACTTTGGTATTTTGGGGCCAAGGCCCACTTTCTCTTGGCTGTCAGTTATCCTGAGCCCACTGTGGATCATGTCTCCCCACTGTCTGATTGTCCTACTTACTCTCATCCTCAGACATCATATACAGCAGCTCAAAGTTGTCCACATCCTCATGCTGCAACAAATTTTGGTCCAAGGCCCTGCGGATGAGGCTTGTCACCGTCTCCTGAAAGGTCACCTGGATCAGGGTGGGACAAATGTCATCAGAGAATGGCTTTTAGAAGAGCTACCCAGAAGACTGTGGTCAAACATTCAGGAGAAATCTCAGCTACATATACAAGGGCACAATCTTGTTATCCTGCTACCTGAGTGTGTCCTCCATATACCACCTGGGTTCTTGCAATGTGCTACTAGAACAATCCTGGTACAAATATCTGCCTGTACCTGCCATCTCCCCTCCCCCTGGGGAGCCACATTCCACTCATGTCAAAGGACCAAACTGCCTATGCACAGACACACTCTCATCTCACTGAGATGAGAGCAATGGGCCAGGGATCTGCGCACCAAGTGTGATCTGGGATGCAGGCTGCCTTTGTGGGTGGAAGAGGCAGATGCACTGAAAATTTGGGTCCTGACTGCCACGACACAAAACAGACTCAGATACAAGAGTGTGCACTTGAGTGCTTCATGATAGCTTTGAGAGGCCCTGGCCTCTGGAAGCTCGGTGCGGGTCTGGTTGTAACGATGTACTTGACTCAGCACTGGCAGTCACTGAACATGTCTCCTCTGCAGCTGGACACCTGCAGCATTAGCGTGTCTACTGCACATCCATAGAAATTCTGCCAAGAACCCCTTTAGCTCCGTATTTACATACATGCAAAGCCTAACATTCCGAAGCTTTGGCATGACCCCCCAGGTGATCCCGACCCCAAATTCCTACACCTAGTCATGCTAAGGAGGTTCTCTTCCCTGCCACCAGGAACACATCCCCTCCTACACATGTGACAAGTCACTGCCACCTCCTCTGCTCCAACTTCACTCATTGAGAATACCAAGTTCTAGGCACTGCAGCCTGCACCCTGGACATATCTCTGCCTTCATCTGTCCACAGCACTTCCGTCTGCACTTCTGGCCTGCAAAACCCACAATACACAGGCCCACTCACCACGGAAGCTGGGCATGCTGATGCTCTCCCTCCTCAGGTCAAGCCCTTAAGACGGACCTCTCTCTTCTCTATTTCCCACCATAGCCCTGGGGTTGGCTGTGTCTCCTGCCTTCCACTGTGTGGACACCCAGGAGGCAGCCCTGCTGTCGGGCTTACCGGGATGCGCTTTGTCTCCCTCAGGCTCTGTCCCTCTAGGAGGACGTGAACAACGCGGCTGTCTTCCACCTGCTCGCTGGAGTGAAGCAGTGAGGAGCTGCTACTGGTGACTTTTCTCATGCAGCACTCATTGCTTTGGGTGGCCTGGGGCAATGATCCTGCAGCCACTGCAGAGCTGCTGCTCACAGCTGCTGGGGTCCTGGATGCCACTGCCACAGAAGGTTCCAAGAACTGTGGGGGATGACAACATCAGCAAAGCCCAGCAACTGCACCCCACCCAGCCTGGCAGTTGGCTCTGTGGGCATTCTACAACATCCATCCAGAACCTGAGGTTCTTGTCCCCTTGGAGGATGTGGAGTGGCACCAGGAGTAAAGACTGAAGAAGGTGGCTGTTTACCTCCTTTGGTTTGACCTTCAACGACTTGCTGGCATCTGTTTCTCGAAGAAGAAAGTCGTAATGCACTCCTCCAATCAGGCCGTGAGAGACTTTCGCATCAGCAGGGACCCTCAGCTCTGGAAAGGCAGGGGCAGAGGCGTGGTAGGTGACACTCAAGGAATACACTACCCAACATCCCCCACAACTGAGAGCCTCTGCCAGCTCAGGTCTCACACACAGACCTGAGAGCCCCCGAATCCAGCTTCTGTTCCACCAAAGACTCCCCACTGATTAATCCCTGAGGACCCTCTATGCACAGGAGGTCCACTACAGGAACACCTTTCAAGGAAATAGCCCCTTGTACCCCAGTACCTCTTAGTTCACGTTGGACCCATCAAAGAGAAACAGCTAGACTTTGTATCTGGATTGGTCCCCAAAGACTCATGTGTTGAAGGTTTTCTCCCCACTGCAGCAATGATCACAGGTGGGTTTGGGGAAAAGCACTTGATGGTGGGTGCCTCCACCTTGACAGTGGACTCATCTACTCATACAGGGCTACACTAATTGGAGGGGTATGGTTTGGAGGTGTGTTGAGGTACTTAGGTACTCACCCCGGTCCGCCTGGCTCTCAGGCTCTGCCTGGCTTGATCTGCCATCTTCAACCTGGGCCAGCAGGTGGTGTGCTTGGTGCTCCAGGTTAAAGCCACTCAGGAGGAGCCACATGTACGGCAGCAGCTGCTGCAGACTCAGAGAGCCTGGAGGCTGATGGGAAGCCTCGGAGTAGAAGTTCACCCAGGTCCCCAGGAAGGAAGATGAGGCACTGTGGGGAGGCAGGTGTGGAGTCAGCAAAACCCTGGCCTTGCCTTCGCCACGGCCTCCAGAGCAAACCTCTGACCCTACCCTCCTGAACCGTCCCTGGTTCTGAACACACCAGTCCACCTCAGGCAAGACACAGTGGCTGTACAGGCAGGGTCAGGACAGGTCGCTACAGGCAAAGAACCTTCAACGAAGGAGCGCTAGATCCATGGTTTGACCAGCTCTCCCCTCCTCTGGGCAGGCCTGACACTCTTCTTCCCCTTGGCTACATGCTCTCCAACCTGGAATGCACCTTCTGGGAGTGTCTGTCCTCCTGCCCACTCTTCTCGGGGCTCAAGAGACACCTCCTCCCCTGGCGTGGGCTGCAATGCTACCTCATTCTCTGTGAGCTCTCACTGAGTTCCCCTGAGTAGCGGTGGACCTCTCTTTTCCCATGAGTGCAGACCACATCTCTGTGGCCCTGGGGGAGGACAGGGAGGTGTGGTGTGGGGGGATCCATTATCCCAGGGCCTTCCCCAGAGGACCCTGACTCCACCTACAACTCCCCGCCTTACCCCTCCTACTGTTGAAGCCCCACACCTTACACTGCAGGCAGAAAACTGAATTGGGCAGAGCAGTCTTTCCTCAGCCTTCCCAAGTCAGATCACCTTGCAGGTCCCTATTCTGGAAACAGGAGCCCACCCTCTTGACCCCAAGCCCATTCCATGTTGAAGTTGGTCCAAGGGTCCACCATAGTCACTGAAGAGGACAACGTGCAGTTATGCCTCATGGAGTCAGGGATGCAGTCACATGGAGGATATGTACTCATGGCACCTGCGGTTTAGGCTGACCCCATGAAAAGGGACACAATGGCAATCATTTGCACCCCATTTTTCACTGAATTATGAAACGGGACTGGAAACGTGTCTTCACACAGTGGGTGCTTTCTCCATGTTCACCAGTGAATGAGCCCAAACTGCTGATTCCCACATATCTCTGGGTGTGGGAGCTGCCATGTCCAAAGCCCCTGTCCAGCTATGTCCCAGCTAGGACGCTCTGTCCCACTATGGAAACTAACATGTCTTTATTAACCCAAAAGTGCTTTTCCCAAGGCCCGAGTTTTGAGACGCCTCTGGCACAGATCTACGTTCTTCACAAAGCCAACATCACACCAGAAAGACCACCTGGCCTCACTGAGTCCACCTGGGAATGAGCTCAGTGCACACCATTGAGCTGTGGTGCCCAGTGTGTGGGGACTGCTCCATGGACCTCTGTGGATCAGCTGGAGTCAGGATGGTTTCTCTGCCTGAGAGGGGAAGTTCACTGCCCTTGCAAGGCTGTGGCAGGCACCTCCAGGACTCGTACCATTCGGGGCTGACATTCCACTATGAGTGTGGTCCTCTATCTCATTAGGTATCACAAACCTTTGGGTCCCTGAGAGGCACATGGCAGCCCCAAGACAGAGGCATGAGGGGGCTACACACTTGGGCTTGGTGGTCTGGTGCTTACCTTGGGAACAAGAGATCCAGCACCTGCTGGGTGGGGATGAAATCCCAGGAGATTAACCCCATGTTGCTGCTGAACTGTAGGTTCCTCCCACAAATGACAGGCTGGAGCTCATTCCTAAGCTGGTCCTGCCTGTAAGGTTCAAGGCTCTGAACCCTGAAGGGCTCCTCCGTGTTCTGATCATTTTCACCCTGGGTTGGGACCAAGAATGGTGGGTTCAAAATGGAAATGGTGACAAACAGAAAAATGACTTGTGCCAATACACTAGAGTCAAAGCACAATGGGATAGTTCCCATCAGTACAAACACACACACACACACACACACACACACACACACACACACACAGTCAGAATAGGAGTCCTGGGCCATTCATCAGGGATCAGACTAGAGGGCCTGCTGGGCTCACCTGCCCTGTGCTACTCACTGTTACTCTTGAGCTCCTCTGCGACAATCGCCAGAGGCTCTGGCGTCTAAGATGAAGCCTCACCCAGTGTATCCACAAAAGGGCTAGTTGGCCCCCCTGAGATTCCTGGGAGCCTGAGGCTCGGCATTGTCTGCAACCACAGGAGAACATCCTTCTCCCTCCAGTGGCTCCAACCAAGTGAGCTCGGATGGCTTGGTCAGTGAAGTGGGTGCCTGGATACCAGGGTTCCATGTTCTGTTGGATCCATTGTCAAGGCAATGATGTCATTTCCTGTGCCCATACCTGAGCCTCTTTTCACATAAGACCACTTTCAAAAGCCCTATGGGCTGCTGATTTCTCCTCCATGCCTACCCATCTCAGGTGCGCAGGTGTTCACCAACAACTACCCAAACATCCCCACCAGCATCTGCCCTGCTTGGTGCCACTAGAGTTCCAGCTTGGAGCCTTCAAAAATGCATTCACAACCAGTCCTTCCCTCTCAGCAGCTTTTGGACCCTGGTCCCATCATTGTGCAACTCATGGTGTGCCCAGTCTTTTCTGGAAAGTAGGGTAGCATCTAATCTCTAGGGTTTATTGTGTCTATTGGCCCCTAACACCCTCTATTCTCTCTGAAACCAGAGATGGGACTCACAGGTGGCTAAAGCACAAATGTACAGATGGGACAATCACAAGAAGGGGAGAGACAAAGAATGCACCCTAACTCAATCAGGCCTGTGTCCCACACAGGGACATGGCCAATGTCCGTCCCATCGTGGCTGCAGTTCCCTCTCTACACCATGGCAAGTTGGAGGGGACTGAGATGCAGAGGCTGCTCCCCTCTGCCATACAACTTCCCAAGGCTTCTCCTAAGATTTCAAAAGGGCCAAGTGTGTCTAGTGTTGGGGTCTCACAGAGACTCCGAGGTACCACAGCATCCTGCTGCCCAGAACCGGTTCACCCCTCACCTCAAGGGGGCTCAGCCTCTGGATTCATGGGAATTGAAGTGGGTACAGGTGATGGGATATCACCTCCAAGACTGAGTTATGCCAAGTCCATGACCCCTGTCTGCATCCCTGTCTCCAGCACCACTCCCCCCTCTCTCTTTCCTCCTCAGAGCAAACAAATCCATTTAGCAAGTGTGTCCTGTGATAAAGACATGACGGTCACCCATCCTCTCATTACAAAAACACTGAGGCTCAGCCAACATGGATCCTACCAGGAACACAGGCATAAACTCAGAGTCCGATCCTCCCAGCCGAGCCTCGGTGGAGCCTGGACTCCCAGCCTCCTGAGTCAAGGAAACAGAGGTGCCTAGCCGAGCCACCTTGGATGCAGCCGCACACAAACTGAACTCATCAATGCCCCTTGCTCTCAGTTGTGAGTAAGAGGGGAGGGTGTTTCACAACCCTGGACATCCAGTGCAGTCTCCAGGCTTTGGGGTGTGCCCTGGCCTCTCTCTATCTGCCCAGGCCCTCCAACCCACACTGGCCTCTTACCCAACCTCCTCCTAGGGCCAAACTCAATCCTGCCTCTCGATTTCTGCTGCCTTCCCCAACACACTGCTCCCCAAAATGAGCAGGGCTGGCTCTCGGTTATCATGCTGGTGCCAGCAGCAATGCCACCCCACTGACAGAATTCTGAGTCCCAACCTAGGCACTCCAGCTGTCTTTGCCACACCTGGCCTGTTTGGGCTCTGGCTCTTGCTCTTTTCTTTCATGTGCATGTGTTTTGAGGTTTTGAGTTTCTCCCACTGCAGAACTGCAGCTGTGGCAGGGTAGAGCTCATGAGGGTGACACTCTGAGCCACATCCAATCCCATCAGGACTGTTAACTGGGGTGACTGCTGGAACACAGTGATGAGTGAACACATGGGAGGTGGTTGGACCCACCTTGCCTCTGAGTGGCTTCCTTTCAGGACAGGAATGTAGGGATGGGAGCCCCTGGCGCGGGATGCTTTGCACAAGGCGTGACCATGGGCTCTCTTTCCTGGCAAAAATGGCTCCACTCAGCATGGAGAGCACTGTCATTCCTGGTGGCTAACAACAGCCCTGGACCCCAGAAAGGAACCCACACTCAAGATTAACGTCTGAGTGTGCGTGTCCTTGAGGAAATGAGGTCTCCTGATCCCAGGTGCAAAGGGGTAAGTCCTCTAACTCCAGGGGCCATGAAGGGACATCTGAGTTTCCCTCGTCCTTCTTTCCCTCTCTGAACCCAGGGTGTCCTCACACTAACCACAGTTAGGACCCTGGCCTCATTCCCCAGTGAGGATCATTAGGCTCCATAAAGGACAGTCTCTAAGATGCTCAGTGGACCAACACCCTCTGCACAACCCATAACCCTATTCACCCAAGAGGCAAGAGGATTTCTATTCAGGAAAACCAGGAAAGGGAGAGCCTTTCTCAAGGACACAAGGACATTAGTGAGTGAGGGAGTGATTAATGGATGGAGAACTATTTCCAACACCAACTTCCAGGAGCATATATGGCCCTTTGGAGAATTCTGCAGTGTGTTGGTGATTAAGGAGAACGTGTGAATCCAGGGGTCACTAGGTCCTCTCAGCCATAAGGAGGGAAACTGCCATAAAGGAACTAGGACAAGGGTGCGAGGAATGCTCACTGGGGGGAGATCGGAAGGAAGGAAAGTGTACTCATTAGAAAAGTGTCGCCTGAAAATTCTTAAGCCAGCCAAAAGTCGTGCGAACTTGTGTGGGAAAAGAGTCTTTGCACAGTGATGAAGCTAAGAGCTCACATGATGGAACACAGCATCAACTGGGACCAAATCCAATATCTGATATTCTTGTAGGAAGAGGAGAGTCTGGACCCAGAGACCAGGGAGACTTGGGGATACCAGCTATGTGAGGTTGGAGCCAGGGCAGGATGCCCATATGGGAACCACAGATCGTGGGCAGCAATAGGAGAGTGGGCAAGGGCTGGGAGAGTTGGGGGGGACAGTCCCCTAGGAACCTGTGAGGTGTTTTGGCAGTGAGACCGCCCAACACCTTGTGTGTTGAGCCCCTGGAGCTTGAGGGAAGGCCCTTCCTCTGTTGTTGGCCACCCAGTTGACAGAGTTTGGTTGTAGCAGGCCTAGGACCCAGCCGAAGGTCTGAGCATGTTGGCCATGCAGGGTGGATCTGGACCGCAGACACACTCTGATGACTGTAGGGTTTCAGCCATGCATCAACACAAGCACCAAGTCAGGCCAGGTGGGGAAAGGGCTAGGAACACACTCTGGGGGCTGGTGCCTATATTACTGGGAGCACTTCTGACCCCAATTCCCTGATCTGCTGCCAACATAAGCTACAGAGGAGGGTGGAGGGACACAGAGCATGGATCTTCCCCACTCAGTGGGCCCAGGCATGTACCATGGCCAGCAGCCTCGTGCCTTGCCCGGTGAGTCCTGAAGCGGCCCCCTCTTCCCATCCTGAGAGCTCTTCCCTTCCTCATGCGCTACTACCTTCCCACTGTCTCTGGAAATATCTACTTGCTGTGGTCCTCAGGCAGTTTATGATTTAAGTTAAAAAAAAAAAAAAAAAAAAAAAAAAAAACAGGTCTTGGTGCTCAAAAATATTTGATTTGCCCATCCTCATCCCCCAACCCCAATATTTTCATTATTTCCTCAACATATGAAATTTTACTAGCAAAAAGTTAATTTTGAATTGTACAAAGTTGATTCAAATAACATTGGTATACATAATCAATCACTGTACTTTCAATGTTTGTTCTCCTTTCCTGTTAGAAACTGCTCGGAAAAAAGAGAACAGAGGGGGCTGGGGATGTGGCTCAAGTGGTAACGTGTTCGACTGGCATGCGCGAGTCAGTGGGTTCGATCCTCAGCACCATATAAAATAAAATAAAATAAAGATATGTCCACTGAAAACTGAAAAAAAAAAAAAAAACAAAGAGAACAGAGGACAGACTCATGGAAGTACTTGAACTGATAAGAAGCTCCCACTCAAGCTCAGCATTCAGTCCTGGACAGGGTAAGACCAGGCCACTTTGACATATGTTCCAAAGAGTCTACCAGACAGAATCCTCTGACTGATCCCTGACTGAGCCATAGGAACTGGCTAGAAAAGCCTTCACATCCTCAATACATTCTTCACTTCAGAATACTGGACAAGCATTGATATCCATCTCTCGTTACCTTGCTCCCCAGCCAACCATTCTTCAACAAATTCAAAGGAGCAACTCATGCAAGCACACAGAAAGGGATGTTCACTACACACATCCATGTGCAAAAAAGACAACTGGTATTTCTTGTTTGGGCTATTTCAAATGAAATCACTTCTGCATGACCTCCACAAACCAAAGGAAAATATTTTTGAAATTCCCACGTAGAAGACAAGATACACTTGCCAAGGAGGCAGTGCCAAGAATTTTGACACTCCAAATGTAGAGTGTGTGTTTAGGAGGCAGTCACAGTTTCCATGAGAGAGTCCCATGAAATCAATTAGGAAGATCCATGCTCTAGCCCTACCATGCAAGTGATGTGACTTGAAAGAGTCACTTAGTCTTAGTAACCATCATCACTAACAACTAAGTCAATGAATAAAGGTCCTCAGGTGTCAAGCTACAAAATGTGGGATGAGCATGGATGAGGATGGGTGGGAGAAGTCTCCAACTCTAACACAATTAGGGAAGGCTGTGCCTGTCCTCAAGTGGCTGGGGGGGCTTGGGATCCTGCCACAGAGGGGGATTCCAAACCTCACATCCCCTGACCCAGGCCAGAAGACCAGGTAGAGTCCAAGAATCCTGGGGTGGCCCAATGGCAATAAAGGTCAAAAGGAACTAGGGATCTGCCTGGTCCCTCAATCCCCTACTCTGAGCAGGGCTGCATGACGAGGCCAGAGGCCATCCACAGCAATCTGCCTTTACAGGAAAACAGGGACTGCAGGCTGCCTCTGGCTCACTGAATCAGGGTGGTGTTTTCATAAAGCAAGACCACTTCCTCACATTTGACCAGCAGCTCATGTGTTGACAGCACAATGACTGACTTGACTCAGGCCCTGATGAATGAAATAGAAAATTCATAGCAAACCCATCTTTAGCTCTTCCACATCATCAGGGGCTCTGATTCAATTCCGTCCAGAAAGGTGTCTGAAATGATTTCTAAACATGCTGGGGACTCACCTCTGTGTGGAACTTTTCAGGACAAAGGGGATCAAATCTCATGAAGCAACTCTTCTCTCTTCTAGCCCATGGGCAATGCAAGGAACCTGCATGATACCAGAGGCTCACTTCTCTCTTCTCATGTCTTCTGGAAAGGATTCGTTAATGCTTCCTGCAAGGTGAAGCAGAAGCCTGCATTCCCAGCTGCACAGAAGTGTTTGAGGGCAGTGTCTCCCTTAAAACCCAAAAATAAAAAAACAGGTCATTCAACAGGCACATGGATTAGAGTACATGTTCAATGATCCCTCCTCCCTGGAGCCTTCCACATGCCCATCTTCCACATTCACAGAGCAATGCTTGGCCATTCTCAAGACCAGGAGACCATGATGCTCATCACCAGGAAGTCAATAAGGAACATGAAGAGAGCAGCATGGATTGCAGAAGGTGGCACATCAAGGATCTTCAGCTCTGCTGCTAGAACACAAGAGCTTAACTTCAGTATTGACTTTTTGCCAACTACCAAGTACGATAGCAGTGTCAAGCCCAATATGCAGATATGCAAGTAGTAGGTGACACCCCGCATCCATTCACAAAAGTGGGCAACATCTGCATCAGAACAAGGAAGTATCTTACCCTTACTCATAAAAATCATCAGAAACAAAATAAAATGGATGCAAGACTTCTCATTTCACTATTAGGTAGCTGTTGGAATTCCCTATTAAATAATACCTCCTCCAAAATAAAAAGTATCTCAGACATGTGTCAACTATTCAATGGATGACATTTTAAAAACTATGGACTTTACTTAATATTTATGTATGCTATATCCCTGCCTAAGGCTCTATGAGAAAGGAGCACATAGAATTGGATCTTTGAAAATCTCACATTTGCTGATAAATATTACTGCTGATCTCAGGCATGGCGAAGTGAAAAGTGGGACTTTGGATATTCCAAGAATGCTATGTTGTGGGATTGGTGTCCCTGATTCATACATAGCATATGGTTTCTATGAAATCCAGTGAGGGAGCAGGAGTAACGAAGCTGATTGCACAGATGACCTCAGGGAATACTGACAGATAGGCCAAATGAAAAATATGTTCCAGCTAACCATTGGTATTTGGGCTTCTGATCCCAGTCCTGTTTTTAAAAAAGGTGCAGACAGGCAGTGTTCATTAAAAACTGTCTACCTTGTAAAAGTGGGTAATTTAAATGGCATCTAGTTACACATCTGATAGAATGGTCTGGCAACATATGAATTTCATTCTAACAACAACAACAACAACAAAACATAGAAAATGAGACATAAAGATAAAACCTTGTCTTCACCAGGATGCCTAAAAATAGGTTTTATTTGGCTCATGCAAATAAATATCTTTCAATAGAATTTCTGATTTCTGAATGAATCCATTCAACTTCATACTGCACAGATCACAAGGTTTTCTTTACAGAATATTCTCTTCTTCTTCTTAAAGCCTCACATAGAAAATGTCTCACAGGACATAGGAGGGGAATGACCCAAAGGATGAGAGAATGGCTGGAACCGTTCTCAAATGTGCCCATGTAGCCTAAAGTTTGAAGGCATCTAATTGTACTCTAAAACAATTATGAACCTATGATCCATTATTAATAAATATCACCACTTTACCACTTGAACCAAATCACAGAAAATTGGAAACAGATGATCATTTGCTTTGATACCTTTACTTCTGTTTCATTACTCAGAGTCGATCAACTCTATACTTCAAGTGACACAGATTTGTTACAGAATGCCTAAGATCCTAAGGATCTATTTTAGCTCAGCCCATGGTATTGCTTCATTATTTTATTATTTTGTAAGTAATAAAATATAACTTCATGTTGGATGATCTATTCAAGCCATGAATATATCATCCAACATTGTTCTTCCCAAAATATTAGCCCAATTTCTGCGCGTGCTCACTTACTGTTTAGGAATTTTACTAATTGTCTGAAGGTTCTAGAGGACCTGTTAGACTCCTAATGGACAAACCATACAACATACTCCAGAGAACGGACGAGTGCCATAAGAAGAAAATAAGGTCAGCCTACAGCAATGGGCAGCTGCCTGCCCTCGGCTGGGAGGAGCCCTGGCCATGGCACCAGGGCTGCTGAGCAGCAGAAGCTTACACAGCCCTGCAGGGAGCCTGGAGCACAGCTCTGCCTAACCATGCTCAGCCCTGGACAGATGCACATGAGTTCCCATCACAGGCTCGAGTGTGACAGTCCCAGGTGCATGCCTGTCATGCCAGCCACCAGGGAGGCTGAGGCAAGAGGAACGTTTGAGGTCAGCCTTGGCAACTTAGACCCCGAGGCAAAGGGGAAATACTTTTACAGGGGTCTCTGAGGGTGTAGCTCAGGTAGGTCACTTGCCTCACAGGCTCAAGGCCCTGGGTTCAATCCCCAGAACCCACGTACACACACAAAGTGAACTTGGAATATTGTTGAAAATGATGGATCAGGTACACACAAGGACTTCAATATGACCTCTCAGAGGAGCTCAATTTGAGATCAGACTGAACAAAAGACCACCTGGACCATTGACTCAGTGTCTGAAACCCTCTGTGAGCATGGGAAGCACTGCTGGCAAGACACCAGAGGGCCAAAGCACTTGTGCCCCCTGCAGGGGTGTCTCTTGTCTACCGCCAAAGACTGTTCCCCTCCTGGGGCAGCTGAGAGCAAGCTGGGCCTTGGAGCAAGGACTAGTGCTTTAGATATAGACTATGCAAGCAAGGGGCAATGTCTTTAATAAAACTAAAATTAAAAAGTCACATTGAAAAAATTTTTAAAAGAAGAAAATAAGGTCAAGTAGAGGAAGCCCATTTTCACAGGAAAAAATCCCCCAGTGAAAAGCATCAGAATAGATACCAAGAAAAATACCAACAAAAACAGTGTGCTCCCACTATGTATCTACTCAACATGCAAAAGTTAGAAAGCTAGATAATACAATCCTGGCCACAGGTAGAGCTATGCAGAGGAGCCACCTGGCAGTGCTTAGTCAAAGAAGTAAACATGCACACTTTGACCTAGAAATTCCACCTGTGTGTAAACCAGGCGGTGCTTAAGCAGTTTCACAAGGGGACATGCACAGGGAAATTTATCCTCAGGTTCTTATAGAGTTGTCTGTGCTTACAGGGAGTTGATGGTTGTCAAGATGCCCACAGCTGCGAAAGTCAAAAGCTAAAAAAATAATAGATGCCAACCTGGATATATTAATAATCCCGTATCTATGATCACCTTCATAAGGTAGCTTCCCAACTTCTGTGTGGAAGTGTGTTTCTCCTTGGCCCTTACACTGTTGTGGAGACCACTAGGAGTTCAGCTTTGTGCAGGATCATCTGACCTGGACTTTTTGCAAGACCTGTACAGCCCTCACACATGCTCAGATGCTACAGGACTTTTCAGACCAGTCCAGACAACAGTAGGCATCCATTCATTGTCTGCACTCTACAGATTCCTAGATGCACGACATTCATTACCATCAAATGCAGAATTTTCATCAAAAACTAATATATATATATATATCATTCCAATCTGAATCAAGAAAATCGGAAATATCCCCAAATCCAAAGAGTGGATCCCCATTGTGATGCTACAAGTTGAAAATTCCACAGCTGACCTCATGGGATGGTTCACAGTCAAAAGACAGCTGCATGAAAAATATTACATGACCTTCCTGCTATGTGAAAAGTGGCATGTGAAGTACACATGCATGTCTTCCTCAGACATGGGTTCATTTGCAAGACACCTTGTGCAATTGAAAATACTCCAAAAGGGGAGAAATCAGAACCATGTCTCCAAAGTATTTCAGCAGAGACCAACTCCATCTGTCTATCTATCTCTCAGTGAGTGTGTGTGCTCTTGTGTGTGTTTGTGTGTCTTTGTTTGTGTTTGGACCATCATAGCTGATACTTCATTGCCCCCATTGGAAAACTGACTCAGATAATGCCATCTGCCAAACTCCTAAAAACCAAAGTTCTTGCTGATAGAATGAAACATTCCTTCCTGTTGGTTTGGATGTGTCCTTTAGGAATCACTGCTACATTTAGTATACTCAAATCATCACAGTAGATCAGGTAACAAAAACATATATATTTTAAAATAATAATATATTAATGGAAACAACAAATACAGGATAGAGTAACAACTGTGTTACTAAACAAGGTCAAGGACAATGGCAAACTATAGATTCAAACTTTGAAGAAAATAGTAATCAATGTAAATATTCCTGGGCTGCCTCAGCCCCGCCCAGGCACACAGCAGCAGAATGGTTTTGCAAGCATCCTCAGGAGGGCTGGAGCCTTCTTTCCAGGACGAGAGGGAGGTTGAGGCTGGATCCACCCATCATTCTTTTGGGAGAGGCTCCTTTTCCTCAGCACAAAGTTGGATTTTTTGTGAGGATTCTTGGCATAAAATACGTTGGCCTCTGCTGGAATCCTCAGCTCTGGGGAGAGAGGGGTGTACAAAAAGAAGGTGGCACTCAGGAGGTGCTCCCTAGGACACGCCAACATCTGAGAGCCTGTGCCAGAAAAGGCCAGAGCCACACACCTGAGAGCTCTCCAATTCAGCACCAATACCAACAAAGAGAGCCTCCACAGTCCTCCCTGAGGAAGAACTAGGCAGAGCACTTCAACAGACCTAATGTCTGTTCCTACCAAAGGCTTTGGACTCCAGAACATCTCAGGTCCTCTTGCATCTGCCAAAGCACACCACTAGGGTTTGCATCTGAAATCTCCCACAAAAGGCTCCTGTGCCGAAGATTCAGTCCCCACATGAGCCATCTTCATAGGTGGGTTTGGAGGGAAGCATTGGATGGTGAGTGCTCTGATGTCAACATGAAATTCTCATTCAAGATGAATACACTACTGGGGGGTGGGAGGGACTGGAAGAAAGGTTGAGCATGGTTGGAGGAAGACCTAAACAGGGTTGTGCCCTGGGCAACAGTACCTTGTTCCTGTTGGCTCCACTGAATCCTCATTCTCCAAGTAGAGGTCCTCCCTCTCCATCTTTCTCTCTCTCCCTCTCTGCCAGCCTCGTTCTCTCTCTCCCAGTCTATGCCTTTGTGGCAAGGGCTGAGGAGCTCTCCACTGCCACACACTAGAGCTTTATGGACAGCCTCAGTGCACAACCAAAGAGAAAGCTATGAAACCCAGAGAAAAGGCCTAGGATTCCTCCTCTGAGTTATTTTCCTCAAGTATGGCCACAGTGAGGACAGGCTGACCAGCACGGATACCACGTTAGAGCCATGCTTCTGCGTTGGTGGAGCCCGCCTCCATGTGAACCAGGCTTCTGAGAATGGAGGCCACATTCCAAATACTGCCCTACTGAGAACAATGGTTCCAAAGACCAGCAAAGGGACTGCTTCCCTCCAACATGGTGTATGGCCCAGTGGTGCCATGACCCCGAGTGGGGGAATACAACAGCCGCTTCTCCTTCCTCTGAACATGTGTTTCCTGTCGCCCTCCTCTAACCTAGAGCCTGTTCTCCATCCCTTCTGGGTTGGATGTGGAGATCTCTGCTATGAATTTCTTAGGCTACCAAGGCCCCAGGCAGACTTCCTCTTCCATAGACTCTACTAACCTAACAGTAGGTTAAGATAGGAGACAAGTGATCCTAGAACTCATAGGGATGGTGGTCTTCAGGGTACATAGGCTGGGATAATGGCTGCTGTGGTGTTTGGCTCACAAAAACCAACCAACCAACCAACCAACCAACAGAAAAGCGCTGGCATTATTATCAGATGAGCTCTGTGGCTAAGTGCTCAGGAAGCCCTCATCTGACTTTAGTTAGGGATCACAACCTGGCTATTGTGATCACTCCTTGCCTAGTGGACTCAGGTGCGTAAGACCATGGAATTTATGCAAAAACAGATGATTCAGGCTGTCTCCCAGGCTGTGTTTTCTTCCCAATTTCATCCTGTTACTGCTTGCTAGAATCCTGGCAATGCTCTGCCCAGGCAGTGGTTTTCTGGTCACACAGAAGGCTTTCAATAGTACTGCTTCAGTCCACAAAATGCCAGTTCCCTCTTTAGCCCATGCATTCCCATGTTCCTTTGAAACCACTCCTATCCCAGACCATGAAAACATACTGCTCCTGGAGAGAGGCTTTCCTCCTCACTCCTCAAAGATGTCAGCTTTGGATGCCTGTTCATGTCCAGGGGAGGGCACCTGGTGGGGAGCCGCAATATCCACTGGGGTATACTATTGGACCTCAAGACCTTCCACCAGCAGAAGTGCAGTTGGCTTTGTGCACGAACCCAACACACCTGTTGGAGTGTTCTTGGGGGTCAGAGACTACTCTTTGTTGCTAAGAGTTGACCTGAGTCCACATCCTGACCCTTGCTCTCTGCTATCTGATTGTCTCACTTACTCTGACGGCGAGAGATGATTTGGCCCAGCTCATAATCCTCTGGATTCTCCTCAGTAAGGAAGTGTAGGTCGAGGGCGCTGCGGATGACAACAGGAGCCCTATCCTGGCAGGTCACCTGGAGCAGCATGGGAGACAGGCCTTCAGGAAATGGGCCTTGAAGTGACTACTCAAGGACAGTGGGCAGGGGCATTCTGGAGGCACCTCCGCTCTAAATACAAGTGCAACATCCATGACCCTACTACCTGAGGCTGACCTCCTGTTCATCGTGTGGGCTCTTCCCACAGGCTACTAGCCCAATCCTTGTACATAGGACTTCCTGGGCCTGCCATTGCTCTTTGTGGAGCTGCACTCCTCTCGGAGTGAAAGGACCCCACTACCTGCATACAGATGCAATCTCATCCCACAAGTTGGGAGGAATGGGACAATAGCCTCCAAGATCCCAGGTATGCCCGAGGATGCAGGCGGCATTGGGAATGGCCTAGGCACAAAACCTAGAGGCTTTGGTCTGGATTGCCAGGGCCAAAAACAGACCCAGGAACATGACCACACACAGGAGTGCTGAAAGATAGCCACGAGAGCTCCTGGCCTCCAGAGGCTCAGTGCTGGCTGGGATGTAGGAGGGCACCTCATCCGGCAAGGGTGGTCATTGGGTTACCTGGACATTTAGTGTGCTTGCTCCACATCCATATCGACTCTGCAGAGAGACTCTCTCAGCTCCTTGTTCAAGGAACACGGAGAACCTCACACTGCTGTCCTCCTCCATAGACGTCAGCATCCCATACAAGGGAACCTGCAACCTAGTTCCTGTCCTATTCTCATCTGTCACCCATACCTGTCCCTGCCCTTCTGGACTGCATGCTGCCACCTGACACACAGACTCCCTCAGACATGGCAGTGGACAAGCTGCTGCACTCGCTCATCTCAGCTCCAGCCCTTCACACTGACCTCTCCCTTCTTGATTCCCATCTATCCTCCTGATCATCCAGAAGCTCCAAATTCAAGAGGGCATGAGTAGTCCATGGTATTGGACCAGTGTCTGCTCCCCACCCAGGTGTAAGCACCACGGGACACCCCTGCTCCCAGGCTTACCAGAACACTCTTGGCCATCTCTGGACTTTGTGTTTCTAAGTGGACACGAATTAAGCAGGTGTCTCCCACCTGCTTGTGGGAAAGCGGCCTGGAGGACTTGCAGGTTGATTCTGAGAACTGTGGGGGATGGAACATCAGCAAACCCAGAAACACAAAGCCACCCCAGACTGTCAGTTGGCTCTATGGGCTTCCAGCAAATATGTCCAGGTGCTGAGGCTTCTTATTTCCTCAGGTCGGAGTGGAATGGCAGCACATGCACAGCTTGAATAAGGTAGGTGTTTACCTCCTTTCCCTTGACCTGGGGGCGTTTCCTCACGATGAAATATTGTGCTCCCAGATTCATGGACAGACACACGAGTGAGTGGTCAGAGACCTTGATTTCTGCAGAGCGAAGTGGAGAGAATTGTCAGGTGGCACTCAAGGATTATACCACAAAACACCCACAACCCCTGAGAGTCTCCGCCAGGCCCATCACACTTTGGTATTTTGGGGCCAAGGCCCACTTTCTCTTGGCTGTCAGTTATCCTGAGCCCACTGTGGATCATGTCTCCCCACTGTCTGATTGTCCTACTTACTCTCATCCTCAGACATCATATACAGCAGCTCAAAGTTGTCCACATCCTCATGCTGCAACAAATTTTGGTCCAAGGCCCTGCGGATGAGGCTTGTCACCGTCTCCTGA
This sequence comes from Urocitellus parryii, assembly GCF_045843805.1. Taxonomy (NCBI): domain Eukaryota; kingdom Metazoa; phylum Chordata; class Mammalia; order Rodentia; family Sciuridae; genus Urocitellus; species Urocitellus parryii. The sequence goes on from NC_135542.1 coordinate 17,525,542, forward strand.
AAGGTCACCTGGATCAGGGTGGGACAAATGTCATCAGAGAATGGCTTTTAGAAGAGCTACCCAGAAGACTGTGGTCAAACATTCAGGAGAAATCTCAGCTACATATACAAGGGCACAATCTTGTTATCCTGCTACCTGAGTGTGTCCTCCATATACCACCTGGGTTCTTGCAATGTGCTACTAGAACAATCCTGGTACAAATATCTGCCTGTACCTGCCATCTCCCCTCCCCCTGGGGAGCCACATTCCACTCATGTCAAAGGACCAAACTGCCTATGCACAGACACACTCTCATCTCACTGAGATGAGAGCAATGGGCCAGGGATCTGCGCACCAAGTGTGATCTGGGATGCAGGCTGCCTTTGTGGGTGGAAGAGGCAGATGCACTGAAAATTTGGGTCCTGACTGCCACGACACAAAACAGACTCAGATACAAGAGTGTGCACTTGAGTGCTTCATGATAGCTTTGAGAGGCCCTGGCCTCTGGAAGCTCGGTGCGGGTCTGGTTGTAACGATGTACTTGACTCAGCACTGGCAGTCACTGAACATGTCTCCTCTGCAGCTGGACACCTGCAGCATTAGCGTGTCTACTGCACATCCATAGAAATTCTGCCAAGAACCCCTTTAGCTCCGTATTTACATACATGCAAAGCCTAACATTCCGAAGCTTTGGCATGACCCCCCAGGTGATCCCGACCCCAAATTCCTACACCTAGTCATGCTAAGGAGGTTCTCTTCCCTGCCACCAGGAACACATCCCCTCCTACACATGTGACAAGTCACTGCCACCTCCTCTGCTCCAACTTCACTCATTGAGAATACCAAGTTCTAGGCACTGCAGCCTGCACCCTGGACATATCTCTGCCTTCATCTGTCCACAGCACTTCCGTCTGCACTTCTGGCCTGCAAAACCCACAATACACAGGCCCACTCACCACGGAAGCTGGGCATGCTGATGCTCTCCCTCCTCAGGTCAAGCCCTTAAGACGGACCTCTCTCTTCTCTATTTCCCACCATAGCCCTGGGGTTGGCTGTGTCTCCTGCCTTCCACTGTGTGGACACCCAGGAGGCAGCCCTGCTGTCGGGCTTACCGGGATGCGCTTTGTCTCCCTCAGGCTCTGTCCCTCTAGGAGGACGTGAACAACGCGGCTGTCTTCCACCTGCTCGCTGGAGTGAAGCAGTGAGGAGCTGCTACTGGTGACTTTTCTCATGCAGCACTCATTGCTTTGGGTGGCCTGGGGCAATGATCCTGCAGCCACTGCAGAGCTGCTGCTCACAGCTGCTGGGGTCCTGGATGCCACTGCCACAGAAGGTTCCAAGAACTGTGGGGGATGACAACATCAGCAAAGCCCAGCAACTGCACCCCACCCAGCCTGGCAGTTGGCTCTGTGGGCATTCTACAACATCCATCCAGAACCTGAGGTTCTTGTCCCCTTGGAGGATGTGGAGTGGCACCAGGAGTAAAGACTGAAGAAGGTGGCTGTTTACCTCCTTTGGTTTGACCTTCAACGACTTGCTGGCATCTGTTTCTCGAAGAAGAAAGTCGTAATGCACTCCTCCAATCAGGCCGTGAGAGACTTTCGCATCAGCAGGGACCCTCAGCTCTGGAAAGGCAGGGGCAGAGGCGTGGTAGGTGACACTCAAGGAATACACTACCCAACATCCCCCACAACTGAGAGCCTCTGCCAGCTCAGGTCTCACACACAGACCTGAGAGCCCCCGAATCCAGCTTCTGTTCCACCAAAGACTCCCCACTGATTAATCCCTGAGGACCCTCTATGCACAGGAGGTCCACTACAGGAACACCTTTCAAGGAAATAGCCCCTTGTACCCCAGTACCTCTTAGTTCACGTTGGACCCATCAAAGAGAAACAGCTAGACTTTGTATCTGGATTGGTCCCCAAAGACTCATGTGTTGAAGGTTTTCTCCCCACTGCAGCAATGATCACAGGTGGGTTTGGGGAAAAGCACTTGATGGTGGGTGCCTCCACCTTGACAGTGGACTCATCTACTCATACAGGGCTACACTAATTGGAGGGGTATGGTTTGGAGGTGTGTTGAGGTACTTAGGTACTCACCCCGGTCCGCCTGGCTCTCAGGCTCTGCCTGGCTTGATCTGCCATCTTCAACCTGGGCCAGCAGGTGGTGTGCTTGGTGCTCCAGGTTAAAGCCACTCAGGAGGAGCCACATGTACGGCAGCAGCTGCTGCAGACTCAGAGAGCCTGGAGGCTGATGGGAAGCCTCGGAGTAGAAGTTCACCCAGGTCCCCAGGAAGGAAGATGAGGCACTGTGGGGAGGCAGGTGTGGAGTCAGCAAAACCCTGGCCTTGCCTTCGCCACGGCCTCCAGAGCAAACCTCTGACCCTACCCTCCTGAACCGTCCCTGGTTCTGAACACACCAGTCCACCTCAGGCAAGACACAGTGGCTGTACAGGCAGGGTCAGGACAGGTCGCTACAGGCAAAGAACCTTCAACGAAGGAGCGCTAGATCCATGGTTTGACCAGCTCTCCCCTCCTCTGGGCAGGCCTGACACTCTTCTTCCCCTTGGCTACATGCTCTCCAACCTGGAATGCACCTTCTGGGAGTGTCTGTCCTCCTGCCCACTCTTCTCGGGGCTCAAGAGACACCTCCTCCCCTGGCGTGGGCTGCAATGCTACCTCATTCTCTGTGAGCTCTCACTGAGTTCCCCTGAGTAGCGGTGGACCTCTCTTTTCCCATGAGTGCAGACCACATCTCTGTGGCCCTGGGGGAGGACAGGGAGGTGTGGTGTGGGGGGATCCATTATCCCAGGGCCTTCCCCAGAGGACCCTGACTCCACCTACAACTCCCCGCCTTACCCCTCCTACTGTTGAAGCCCCACACCTTACACTGCAGGCAGAAAACTGAATTGGGCAGAGCAGTCTTTCCTCAGCCTTCCCAAGTCAGATCACCTTGCAGGTCCCTATTCTGGAAACAGGAGCCCACCCTCTTGACCCCAAGCCCATTCCATGTTGAAGTTGGTCCAAGGGTCCACCATAGTCACTGAAGAGGACAACGTGCAGTTATGCCTCATGGAGTCAGGGATGCAGTCACATGGAGGATATGTACTCATGGCACCTGCGGTTTAGGCTGACCCCATGAAAAGGGACACAATGGCAATCATTTGCACCCCATTTTTCACTGAATTATGAAACGGGACTGGAAACGTGTCTTCACACAGTGGGTGCTTTCTCCATGTTCACCAGTGAATGAGCCCAAACTGCTGATTCCCACATATCTCTGGGTGTGGGAGCTGCCATGTCCAAAGCCCCTGTCCAGCTATGTCCCAGCTAGGACGCTCTGTCCCACTATGGAAACTAACATGTCTTTATTAACCCAAAAGTGCTTTTCCCAAGGCCCGAGTTTTGAGACGCCTCTGGCACAGATCTACGTTCTTCACAAAGCCAACATCACACCAGAAAGACCACCTGGCCTCACTGAGTCCACCTGGGAATGAGCTCAGTGCACACCATTGAGCTGTGGTGCCCAGTGTGTGGGGACTGCTCCATGGACCTCTGTGGATCAGCTGGAGTCAGGATGGTTTCTCTGCCTGAGAGGGGAAGTTCACTGCCCTTGCAAGGCTGTGGCAGGCACCTCCAGGACTCGTACCATTCGGGGCTGACATTCCACTATGAGTGTGGTCCTCTATCTCATTAGGTATCACAAACCTTTGGGTCCCTGAGAGGCACATGGCAGCCCCAAGACAGAGGCATGAGGGGGCTACACACTTGGGCTTGGTGGTCTGGTGCTTACCTTGGGAACAAGAGATCCAGCACCTGCTGGGTGGGGATGAAATCCCAGGAGATTAACCCCATGTTGCTGCTGAACTGTAGGTTCCTCCCACAAATGACAGGCTGGAGCTCATTCCTAAGCTGGTCCTGCCTGTAAGGTTCAAGGCTCTGAACCCTGAAGGGCTCCTCCGTGTTCTGATCATTTTCACCCTGGGTTGGGACCAAGAATGGTGGGTTCAAAATGGAAATGGTGACAAACAGAAAAATGACTTGTGCCAATACACTAGAGTCAAAGCACAATGGGATAGTTCCCATCAGTACAAACACACACACACACACACACACACACACACACACACACACACACAGTCAGAATAGGAGTCCTGGGCCATTCATCAGGGATCAGACTAGAGGGCCTGCTGGGCTCACCTGCCCTGTGCTACTCACTGTTACTCTTGAGCTCCTCTGCGACAATCGCCAGAGGCTCTGGCGTCTAAGATGAAGCCTCACCCAGTGTATCCACAAAAGGGCTAGTTGGCCCCCCTGAGATTCCTGGGAGCCTGAGGCTCGGCATTGTCTGCAACCACAGGAGAACATCCTTCTCCCTCCAGTGGCTCCAACCAAGTGAGCTCGGATGGCTTGGTCAGTGAAGTGGGTGCCTGGATACCAGGGTTCCATGTTCTGTTGGATCCATTGTCAAGGCAATGATGTCATTTCCTGTGCCCATACCTGAGCCTCTTTTCACATAAGACCACTTTCAAAAGCCCTATGGGCTGCTGATTTCTCCTCCATGCCTACCCATCTCAGGTGCGCAGGTGTTCACCAACAACTACCCAAACATCCCCACCAGCATCTGCCCTGCTTGGTGCCACTAGAGTTCCAGCTTGGAGCCTTCCCAAATGCATTCACAACCAGTCCTTCCCTCTCAGCAGCTTTTGGACCCTGGTCCCATCATTGTGCAACTCATGGTGTGCCCAGTCTTTTCTGGAAAGTAGGGTAGCATCTAATCTCTAGGGTTTATTGTGTCTATTGGCCCCTAACACCCTCTATTCTCTCTGAAACCAGAGATGGGACTCACAGGTGGCTAAAGCACAAATGTACAGATGGGACAATCACAAGAAGGGGAGAGACAAAGAATGCACCCTAACTCAATCAGGCCTGTGTCCCACACAGGGACATGGCCAATGTCCGTCCCATCGTGGCTGCAGTTCCCTCTCTACACCATGGCAAGTTGGAGGGGACTGAGATGCAGAGGCTGCTCCCCTCTGCCATACAACTTCCCAAGGCTTCTCCTAAGATTTCAAAAGGGCCAAGTGTGTCTAGTGTTGGGGTCTCACAGAGACTCCGAGGTACCACAGCATCCTGCTGCCCAGAACCGGTTCACCCCTCACCTCAAGGGGGCTCAGCCTCTGGATTCATGGGAATTGAAGTGGGTACAGGTGATGGGATATCACCTCCAAGACTGAGTTATGCCAAGTCCATGACCCCTGTCTGCATCCCTGTCTCCAGCACCACTCCCCCCTCTCTCTTTCCTCCTCAGAGCAAACAAATCCATTTAGCAAGTGTGTCCTGTGATAAAGACATGACGGTCACCCATCCTCTCATTACAAAAACACTGAGGCTCAGCCAACATGGATCCTACCAGGAACACAGGCATAAACTCAGAGTCCGATCCTCCCAGCCGAGCCTCGGTGGAGCCTGGACTCCCAGCCTCCTGAGTCAAGGAAACAGAGGTGCCTAGCCGAGCCACCTTGGATGCAGCCGCACACAAACTGAACTCATCAATGCCCCTTGCTCTCAGTTGTGAGTAAGAGGGGAGGGTGTTTCACAACCCTGGACATCCAGTGCAGTCTCCAGGCTTTGGGGTGTGCCCTGGCCTCTCTCTATCTGCCCAGGCCCTCCAACCCACACTGGCCTCTTACCCAACCTCCTCCTAGGGCCAAACTCAATCCTGCCTCTCAATTTCTGCTGCCTTCCCCAACACACTGCTCCCCAAAATGAGCAGGGCTGGCTCTCGGTTATCATGCTGGTGCCAGCAGCAATGCCACCCCACTGACAGAATTCTGAGTCCCAACCTAGGCACTCCAGCTGTCTTTGCCACACCTGGCCTGTTTGGGCTCTGGCTCTTGCTCTTTTCTTTCATGTGCATGTGTTTTGAGGTTTTGAGTTTCTCCCACTGCAGAACTGCAGCTGTGGCAGGGTAGAGCTCATGAGGGTGACACTCTGAGCCACATCCAATCCCATCAGGACTGTTAACTGGGGTGACTGCTGGAACACAGTGATGAGTGAACACATGGGAGGTGGTTGGACCCACCTTGCCTCTGAGTGGCTTCCTTTCAGGACAGGAATGTAGGGATGGGAGCCCCTGGCGCGGGATGCTTTGCACAAGGCGTGACCATGGGCTCTCTTTCCTGGCAAAAATGGCTCCACTCAGCATGGAGAGCACTGTCATTCCTGGTGGCTAACAACAGCCCTGGACCCCAGAAAGGAACCCACACTCAAGATTAACGTCTGAGTGTGCGTGTCCTTGAGGAAATGAGGTCTCCTGATCCCAGGTGCAAAGGGGTAAGTCCTCTAACTCCAGGGGCCATGAAGGGACATCTGAGTTTCCCTCGTCCTTCTTTCCCTCTCTGAACCCAGGGTGTCCTCACACTAACCACAGTTAGGACCCTGGCCTCATTCCCCAGTGAGGATCATTAGGCTCCATAAAGGACAGTCTCTAAGATGCTCAGTGGACCAACACCCTCTGCACAACCCATAACCCTATTCACCCAAGAGGCAAGAGGATTTCTATTCAGGAAAACCAGGAAAGGGAGAGCCTTTCTCAAGGACACAAGGACATTAGTGAGTGAGGGAGTGATTAATGGATGGAGAACTATTTCCAACACCAACTTCCAGGAGCATATATGGCCCTTTGGAGAATTCTGCAGTGTGTTGGTGATTAAGGAGAACGTGTGAATCCAGGGGTCACTAGGTCCTCTCAGCCATAAGGAGGGAAACTGCCATAAAGGAACTAGGACAAGGGTGCGAGGAATGCTCACTGGGGGGAGATCGGAAGGAAGGAAAGTGTACTCATTAGAAAAGTGTCGCCTGAAAATTCTTAAGCCAGCCAAAAGTCGTGCGAACTTGTGTGGGAAAAGAGTCTTTGCACAGTGATGAAGCTAAGAGCTCACATGATGGAACACAGCATCAACTGGGACCAAATCCAATATCTGATATTCTTGTAGGAAGAGGAGAGTCTGGACCCAGAGACCAGGGAGACTTGGGGATACCAGCTATGTGAGGTTGGAGCCAGGGCAGGATGCCCATATGGGAACCACAGATCGTGGGCAGCAATAGGAGAGTGGGCAAGGGCTGGGAGAGTTGGGGGGGACAGTCCCCTAGGAACCTGTGAGGTGTTTTGGCAGTGAGACCGCCCAACACCTTGTGTGTTGAGCCCCTGGAGCTTGAGGGAAGGCCCTTCCTCTGTTGTTGGCCACCCAGTTGACAGAGTTTGGTTGTAGCAGGCCTAGGACCCAGCCGAAGGTCTGAGCATGTTGGCCATGCAGGGTGGATCTGGACCGCAGACACACTCTGATGACTGTAGGGTTTCAGCCATGCATCAACACAAGCACCAAGTCAGGCCAGGTGGGGAAAGGGCTAGGAACACACTCTGGGGGCTGGTGCCTATATTACTGGGAGCACTTCTGACCCCAATTCCCTGATCTGCTGCCAACATAAGCTACAGAGGAGGGTGGAGGGACACAGAGCATGGATCTTCCCCACTCAGTGGGCCCAGGCATGTACCATGGCCAGCAGCCTCGTGCCTTGCCCGGTGAGTCCTGAAGCGGCCCCCTCTTCCCATCCTGAGAGCTCTTCCCTTCCTCATGCGCTACTACCTTCCCACTGTCTCTGGAAATATCTACTTGCTGTGGTCCTCAGGCAGTTTATGATTTAAGTTAAAAAAAAAAAAAAAAAAAAAAAAAAAAACAGGTCTTGGTGCTCAAAAATATTTGATTTGCCCATCCTCATCCCCCAACCCCAATATTTTCATTATTTCCTCAACATATGAAATTTTACTAGCAAAAAGTTAATTTTGAATTGTACAAAGTTGATTCAAATAACATTGGTATACATAATCAATCACTGTACTTTCAATGTTTGTTCTCCTTTCCTGTTAGAAACTGCTCGGAAAAAAGAGAACAGAGGGGGCTGGGGATGTGGCTCAAGTGGTAACGTGTTCGACTGGCATGCGCGAGTCAGTGGGTTCGATCCTCAGCACCATATAAAATAAAATAAAATAAAGATATGTCCACTGAAAACTGAAAAAAAAAAAAAAAACAAAGAGAACAGAGGACAGACTCATGGAAGTACTTGAACTGATAAGAAGCTCCCACTCAAGCTCAGCATTCAGTCCTGGACAGGGTAAGACCAGGCCACTTTGACATATGTTCCAAAGAGTCTACCAGACAGAATCCTCTGACTGATCCCTGACTGAGCCATAGGAACTGGCTAGAAAAGCCTTCACATCCTCAATACATTCTTCACTTCAGAATACTGGACAAGCATTGATATCCATCTCTCGTTACCTTGCTCCCCAGCCAACCATTCTTCAACAAATTCAAAGGAGCAACTCATGCAAGCACACAGAAAGGGATGTTCACTACACACATCCATGTGCAAAAAAGACAACTGGTATTTCTTGTTTGGGCTATTTCAAATGAAATCACTTCTGCATGACCTCCACAAACCAAAGGAAAATATTTTTGAAATTCCCACGTAGAAGACAAGATACACTTGCCAAGGAGGCAGTGCCAAGAATTTTGACACTCCAAATGTAGAGTGTGTGTTTAGGAGGCAGTCACAGTTTCCATGAGAGAGTCCCATGAAATCAATTAGGAAGATCCATGCTCTAGCCCTACCATGCAAGTGATGTGACTTGAAAGAGTCACTTAGTCTTAGTAACCATCATCACTAACAACTAAGTCAATGAATAAAGGTCCTCAGGTGTCAAGCTACAAAATGTGGGATGAGCATGGATGAGGATGGGTGGGAGAAGTCTCCAACTCTAACACAATTAGGGAAGGCTGTGCCTGTCCTCAAGTGGCTGGGGGGGCTTGGGATCCTGCCACAGAGGGGGATTCCAAACCTCACATCCCCTGACCCAGGCCAGAAGACCAGGTAGAGTCCAAGAATCCTGGGGTGGCCCAATGGCAATAAAGGTCAAAAGGAACTAGGGATCTGCCTGGTCCCTCAATCCCCTACTCTGAGCAGGGCTGCATGACGAGGCCAGAGGCCATCCACAGCAATCTGCCTTTACAGGAAAACAGGGACTGCAGGCTGCCTCTGGCTCACTGAATCAGGGTGGTGTTTTCATAAAGCAAGACCACTTCCTCACATTTGACCAGCAGCTCATGTGTTGACAGCACAATGACTGACTTGACTCAGGCCCTGATGAATGAAATAGAAAATTCATAGCAAACCCATCTTTAGCTCTTCCACATCATCAGGGGCTCTGATTCAATTCCGTCCAGAAAGGTGTCTGAAATGATTTCTAAACATGCTGGGGACTCACCTCTGTGTGGAAACTTTTCAGGACAAATGGGGATCAAATCTCCATGAAGCAACTCTTCTCTCTTCTAGCCCATGGGCAATGCAAGGAACCTGCATGATACCAGAGCTCACTTCTCTCTTCTCATGTCTTCTGGAAAGGATTCGTTAATGCTTCCTGCAAGGTGAAGCAGAAGCCTGCATTCCCAGCTGCACAGAAGTGTTTGAGGGCAGTGTCTCCCTTAAAACCCAAAAATAAAAAAACAGGTCATTCAACAGGCACATGGATTAGAGTACATGTTCAATGATCCCTCCTCCCTGGAGCCTTCCACATGCCCATCTTCCACATTCACAGAGCAATGCTTGGCCATTCTCAAGACCAGGAGACCATGATGCTCATCACCAGGAAGTCAATAAGGAACATGAAGAGAGCAGCATGGATTGCAGAAGGTGGCACATCAAGGATCTTCAGCTCTGCTGCTAGAACACAAGAGCTTAACTTCAGTATTGACTTTTTGCCAACTACCAAGTACGATAGCAGTGTCAAGCCAATATGCAGATATGCAAGTAGTAGGTGACACCCCGCATCCATTCACAAAAGTGGGCAACATCTGCATCAGAACAAGGAAGTATCTTACCCTTACTCATAAAAATCATCAGAAACAAAATAAAATGGATGCAAGACTTCTCATTTCACTATTAGGTAGCTGTTGGAATTCCCTATTAAATAATACCTCCTCCAAAATAAAAGTATCTCAGACATGTGTCAACTATTCAATGGATGACATTTTAAAAACTATGGACTTTACTTAATATTTATGTATGCTATATCCCTGCCTAAGGCTCTATGAGAAAGGAGCACATAGAATTGGATCTTTGAAAATCTCACATTTGCTGATAAATATTACTGCTGATCTCAGGCATGGCGAAGTGAAAAGTGGGACTTTGGATATTCCAAGAATGCTATGTTGTGGGATTGGTGTCCCTGATTCATACATAGCATATGGTTTCTATGAAATCCAGTGAGGGAGCAGGAGTAACGAAGCTGATTGCACAGATGACCTCAGGGAATACTGACAGATAGGCCAAATGAAAAATATGTTCCAGCTAACCATTGGTATTTGGGCTTCTGATCCCAGTCCTGTTTTTAAAAAAGGTGCAGACAGGCAGTGTTCATTAAAAACTGTCTACCTTGTAAAAGTGGGTAATTTAAATGGCATCTAGTTACACATCTGATAGAATGGTCTGGCAACATATGAATTTCATTCTAACAACAACAACAACAACAAAACATAGAAAATGAGACATAAAGATAAAACCTTGTCTTCACCAGGATGCCTAAAAATAGGTTTTATTTGGCTCATGCAAATAAATATCTTTCAATAGAATTTCTGATTTCTGAATGAATCCATTCAACTTCATACTGCACAGATCACAAGGTTTTCTTTACAGAATATTCTCTTCTTCTTCTTAAAGCCTCACATAGAAAATGTCTCACAGGACATAGGAGGGGAATGACCCAAAGGATGAGAGAATGGCTGGAACCGTTCTCAAATGTGCCCATGTAGCCTAAAGTTTGAAGGCATCTAATTGTACCTCTAAAACAATTATGAACCTATGATCCATTATTAATAAATATCACCACTTTACCACTTGAACCAAATCACAGAAAATTGGAAACAGATGATCATTTGCTTTGATACCTTTACTTCTGTTTCATTACTCAGAGTCGATCAACTCTATACTTCAAGTGACACAGATTTGTTACAGAATGCCTAAGATCCTAAGGATCTATTTTAGCTCAGCCCATGGTATTGCTTCATTATTTTATTATTTTGTAAGTAATAAAATATAACTTCATGTTGGATGATCTATTCAAGCCATGAATATATCATCCAACATTGTTCTTCCCAAAATATTAGCCCAATTTCTGCGCGTGCTCACTTACTGTTTAGGAATTTTACTAATTGTCTGAAGGTTCTAGAGGACCTGTTAGACTCCTAATGGACAAACCATACAACATACTCCAGAGAACGGACGAGTGCCATAAGAAGAAAATAAGGTCAGCCTACAGCAATGGGCAGCTGCCTGCCCTCGGCTGGGAGGAGCCCTGGCCATGGCACCAGGGCTGCTGAGCAGCAGAAGCTTACACAGCCCTGCAGGGAGCCTGGAGCACAGCTCTGCCTAACCATGCTCAGCCCTGGACAGATGCACATGAGTTCCCATCACAGGCTCGAGTGTGACAGTCCCAGGTGCATGCCTGTCATGCCAGCCACCAGGGAGGCTGAGGCAAGAGGAACGTTTGAGGTCAGCCTTGGCAACTTAGACCCCGAGGCAAAGGGGAAATACTTTTACAGGGGTCTCTGAGGGTGTAGCTCAGGTAGGTCACTTGCCTCACAGGCTCAAGGCCCTGGGTTCAATCCCCAGAACCCACGTACACACACAAAGTGAACTTGGAATATTGTTGAAAATGATGGATCAGGTACACACAAGGACTTCAATATGACCTCTCAGAGGAGCTCAATTTGAGATCAGACTGAACAAAAGACCACCTGGACCATTGACTCAGTGTCTGAAACCCTCTGTGAGCATGGGAAGCACTGCTGGCAAGACACCAGAGGGCCAAAGCACTTGTGCCCCCTGCAGGGGTGTCTCTTGTCTACCGCCAAAGACTGTTCCCCTCCTGGGGCAGCTGAGAGCAAGCTGGGCCTTGGAGCAAGGACTAGTGCTTTAGATATAGACTATGCAAGCAAGGGGCAATGTCTTTAATAAAACTAAAATTAAAAAGTCACATTGAAAAAATTTTTAAAAGAAGAAAATAAGGTCAAGTAGAGGAAGCCCATTTTCACAGGAAAAAATCCCCCAGTGAAAAGCATCAGAATAGATACCAAGAAAAATACCAACAAAAACAGTGTGCTCCCACTATGTATCTACTCAACATGCAAAAGTTAGAAAGCTAGATAATACAATCCTGGCCACAGGTAGAGCTATGCAGAGGAGCCACCTGGCAGTGCTTAGTCAAAGAAGTAAACATGCACACTTTGACCTAGAAATTCCACCTGTGTGTAAACCAGGCGGTGCTTAAGCAGTTTCACAAGGGGACATGCACAGGGAAATTTATCCTCAGGTTCTTATAGAGTTGTCTGTGCTTACAGGGAGTTGATGGTTGTCAAGATGCCCACAGCTGCGAAAGTCAAAAGCTAAAAAAATAATAGATGCCAACCTGGATATATTAATAATCCCGTATCTATGATCACCTTCATAAGGTAGCTTCCCAACTTCTGTGTGGAAGTGTGTTTCTCCTTGGCCCTTACACTGTTGTGGAGACCACTAGGAGTTCAGCTTTGTGCAGGATCATCTGACCTGGACTTTTTGCAAGACCTGTACAGCCCTCACACATGCTCAGATGCTACAGGACTTTTCAGACCAGTCCAGACAACAGTAGGCATCCATTCATTGTCTGCACTCTACAGATTCCTAGATGCACGACATTCATTACCATCAAATGCAGAATTTTCATCAAAAACTAATATATATATATATCATTCCAATCTGAATCAAGAAAATCGGAAATATCCCCAAATCCAAAGAGTGGATCCCCATTGTGATGCTACAAGTTGAAAATTCCACAGCTGACCTCATGGGATGGTTCACAGTCAAAAGACAGCTGCATGAAAAATATTACATGACCTTCCTGCTATGTGAAAAGTGGCATGTGAAGTACACATGCATGTCTTCCTCAGACATGGGTTCATTTGCAAGACACCTTGTGCAATTGAAAATACTCCAAAAGGGGAGAAATCAGAACCATGTCTCCAAAGTATTTCAGCAGAGACCAACTCCATCTGTCTATCTATCTCTCAGTGAGTGTGTGTGCTCTTGTGTGTGTTTGTGTGTCTTTGTTTGTGTTTGGACCATCATAGCTGATACTTCATTGCCCCCATTGGAAAACTGACTCAGATAATGCCATCTGCCAAACTCCTAAAAACCAAAGTTCTTGCTGATAGAATGAAACATTCCTTCCTGTTGGTTTGGATGTGTCCTTTAGGAATCACTGCTACATTTAGTATACTCAAATCATCACAGTAGATCAGGTAACAAAAACATATATATTTTAAAATAATAATATATTAATGGAAACAACAAATACAGGATAGAGTAACAACTGTGTTACTAAACAAGGTCAAGGACAATGGCAAACTATAGATTCAAACTTTGAAGAAAATAGTAATCAATGTAAATATTCCTGGGCTGCCTCAGCCCCGCCCAGGCACACAGCAGCAGAATGGTTTTGCAAGCATCCTCAGGAGGGCTGGAGCCTTCTTTCCAGGACGAGAGGGAGGTTGAGGCTGGATCCACCCATCATTCTTTTGGGAGAGGCTCCTTTTCCTCAGCACAAAGTTGGATTTTTTGTGAGGATTCTTGGCATAAAATACGTTGGCCTCTGCTGGAATCCTCAGCTCTGGGGAGAGAGGGGTGTACAAAAAGAAGGTGGCACTCAGGAGGTGCTCCCTAGGACACGCCAACATCTGAGAGCCTGTGCCAGAAAAGGCCAGAGCCACACACCTGAGAGCTCTCCAATTCAGCACCAATACCAACAAAGAGAGCCTCCACAGTCCTCCCTGAGGAAGAACTAGGCAGAGCACTTCAACAGACCTAATGTCTGTTCCTACCAAAGGCTTTGGACTCCAGAACATCTCAGGTCCTCTTGCATCTGCCAAAGCACACCACTAGGGTTTGCATCTGAAATCTCCCACAAAAGGCTCCTGTGCCGAAGATTCAGTCCCCACATGAGCCATCTTCATAGGTGGGTTTGGAGGGAAGCATTGGATGGTGAGTGCTCTGATGTCAACATGAAATTCTCATTCAAGATGAATACACTACTGGGGGGTGGGAGGGACTGGAAGAAAGGTTGAGCATGGTTGGAGGAAGACCTAAACAGGGTTGTGCCCTGGGCAACAGTACCTTGTTCCTGTTGGCTCCACTGAATCCTCATTCTCCAAGTAGAGGTCCTCCCTCTCCATCTTTCTCTCTCTCCCTCTCTGCCAGCCTCGTTCTCTCTCTCCCAGTCTATGCCTTTGTGGCAAGGGCTGAGGAGCTCTCCACTGCCACACACTAGAGCTTTATGGACAGCCTCAGTGCACAACCAAAGAGAAAGCTATGAAACCCAGAGAAAAGGCCTAGGATTCCTCCTCTGAGTTATTTTCCTCAAGTATGGCCACAGTGAGGACAGGCTGACCAGCACGGATACCACGTTAGAGCCATGCTTCTGCGTTGGTGGAGCCCGCCTCCATGTGAACCAGGCTTCTGAGAATGGAGGCCACATTCCAAATACTGCCCTACTGAGAACAATGGTTCCAAAGACCAGCAAAGGGACTGCTTCCCTCCAACATGGTGTATGGCCCAGTGGTGCCATGACCCCGAGTGGGGGAATACAACAGCCGCTTCTCCTTCCTCTGAACATGTGTTTCCTGTCGCCCTCCTCTAACCTAGAGCCTGTTCTCCATCCCTTCTGGGTTGGATGTGGAGATCTCTGCTATGAATTTCTTAGGCTACCAAGGCCCCAGGCAGACTTCCTCTTCCATAGACTCTACTAACCTAACAGTAGGTTAAGATAGGAGACAAGTGATCCTAGAACTCATAGGGATGGTGGTCTTCAGGGTACATAGGCTGGGATAATGGCTGCTGTGGTGTTTGGCTCACAAAAACCAACCAACCAACCAACCAACCAACAGAAAAGCGCTGGCATTATTATCAGATGAGCTCTGTGGCTAAGTGCTCAGGAAGCCCTCATCTGACTTTAGTTAGGGATCACAACCTGGCTATTGTGATCACTCCTTGCCTAGTGGACTCAGGTGCGTAAGACCATGGAATTTATGCAAAAACAGATGATTCAGGCTGTCTCCCAGGCTGTGTTTTCTTCCCAATTTCATCCTGTTACTGCTTGCTAGAATCCTGGCAATGCTCTGCCCAGGCAGTGGTTTTCTGGTCACACAGAAGGCTTTCAATAGTACTGCTTCAGTCCACAAAATGCCAGTTCCCTCTTTAGCCCATGCATTCCCATGTTCCTTTGAAACCACTCCTATCCCAGACCATGAAAACATACTGCTCCTGGAGAGAGGCTTTCCTCCTCACTCCTCAAAGATGTCAGCTTTGGATGCCTGTTCATGTCCAGGGGAGGGCACCTGGTGGGGAGCCGCAATATCCACTGGGGTATACTATTGGACCTCAAGACCTTCCACCAGCAGAAGTGCAGTTGGCTTTGTGCACGAACCCAACACACCTGTTGGAGTGTTCTTGGGGGTCAGAGACTACTCTTTGTTGCTAAGAGTTGACCTGAGTCCACATCCTGACCCTTGCTCTCTGCTATCTGATTGTCTCACTTACTCTGACGGCGAGAGATGATTTGGCCCAGCTCATAATCCTCTGGATTCTCCTCAGTAAGGAAGTGTAGGTCGAGGGCGCTGCGGATGACAACAGGAGCCCTATCCTGGCAGGTCACCTGGAGCAGCATGGGAGACAGGCCTTCAGGAAATGGGCCTTGAAGTGACTACTCAAGGACAGTGGGCAGGGGCATTCTGGAGGCACCTCCGCTCTAAATACAAGTGCAACATCCATGACCCTACTACCTGAGGCTGACCTCCTGTTCATCGTGTGGGCTCTTCCCACAGGCTACTAGCCCAATCCTTGTACATAGGACTTCCTGGGCCTGCCATTGCTCTTTGTGGAGCTGCACTCCTCTCGGAGTGAAAGGACCCCACTACCTGCATACAGATGCAATCTCATCCCACAAGTTGGGAGGAATGGGACAATAGCCTCCAAGATCCCAGGTATGCCCGAGGATGCAGGCGGCATTGGGAATGGCCTAGGCACAAAACCTAGAGGCTTTGGTCTGGATTGCCAGGGCCAAAAACAGACCCAGGAACATGACCACACACAGGAGTGCTGAAAGATAGCCACGAGAGCTCCTGGCCTCCAGAGGCTCAGTGCTGGCTGGGATGTAGGAGGGCACCTCATCCGGCAAGGGTGGTCATTGGGTTACCTGGACATTTAGTGTGCTTGCTCCACATCCATATCGACTCTGCAGAGAGACTCTCTCAGCTCCTTGTTCAAGGAACACGGAGAACCTCACACTGCTGTCCTCCTCCATAGACGTCAGCATCCCATACAAGGGAACCTGCAACCTAGTTCCTGTCCTATTCTCATCTGTCACCCATACCTGTCCCTGCCCTTCTGGACTGCATGCTGCCACCTGACACACAGACTCCCTCAGACATGGCAGTGGACAAGCTGCTGCACTCGCTCATCTCAGCTCCAGCCCTTCACACTGACCTCTCCCTTCTTGATTCCCATCTATCCTCCTGATCATCCAGAAGCTCCAAATTCAAGAGGGCATGAGTAGTCCATGGTATTGGACCAGTGTCTGCTCCCCACCCAGGTGTAAGCACCACGGGACACCCCTGCTCCCAGGCTTACCAGAACACTCTTGGCCATCTCTGGACTTTGTGTTTCTAAGTGGACACGAATTAAGCAGGTGTCTCCCACCTGCTTGTGGGAAAGCGGCCTGGAGGACTTGCAGGTTGATTCTGAGAACTGTGGGGGATGGAACATCAGCAAACCCAGAAACACAAAGCCACCCCAGACTGTCAGTTGGCTCTATGGGCTTCCAGCAAATATGTCCAGGTGCTGAGGCTTCTTATTTCCTCAGGTCGGAGTGGAATGGCAGCACATGCACAGCTTGAATAAGGTAGGTGTTTACCTCCTTTCCCTTGACCTGGGGGCGTTTCCTCACGATGAAATATTGTGCTCCCAGATTCATGGACAGACACACGAGTGAGTGGTCAGAGACCTTGATTTCTGCAGAGCGAAGTGGAGAGAATTGTCAGGTGGCACTCAAGGATTATACCACAAAACACCCACAACCCCTGAGAGTCTCCGCCAGGCCCATCACACTTTGGTATTTTGGGGCCAAGGCCCACTTTCTCTTGGCTGTCAGTTATCCTGAGCCCACTGTGGATCATGTCTCCCCACTGTCTGATTGTCCTACTTACTCTCATCCTCAGACATCATATACAGCAGCTCAAAGTTGTCCACATCCTCATGCTGCAACAAATTTTGGTCCAAGGCCCTGCGGATGAGGCTTGTCACCGTCTCCTGAAAGGTCACCTGGATCAGGGTGGGACAAATGTCATCAGAGAATGGCTTTTAGAAGAGCTACCCAGAAGACTGTGGTCAAACATTCAGGAGAAATCTCAGCTACATATACAAGGGCACAATCTTGTTATCCTGCTACCTGAGTGTGTCCTCCATATACCACCTGGGTTCTTGCAATGTGCTACTAGAACAATCCTGGTACAAATATCTGCCTGTACCTGCCATCTCCCCTCCCCCTGGGGAGCCACATTCCACTCATGTCAAAGGACCAAACTGCCTATGCACAGACACACTCTCATCTCACTGAGATGAGAGCAATGGGCCAGGGATCTGCGCACCAAGTGTGATCTGGGATGCAGGCTGCCTTTGTGGGTGGAAGAGGCAGATGCACTGAAAATTTGGGTCCTGACTGCCACGACACAAAACAGACTCAGATACAAGAGTGTGCACTTGAGTGCTTCATGATAGCTTTGAGAGGCCCTGGCCTCTGGAAGCTCGGTGCGGGTCTGGTTGTAACGATGTACTTGACTCAGCACTGGCAGTCACTGAACATGTCTCCTCTGCAGCTGGACACCTGCAGCATTAGCGTGTCTACTGCACATCCATAGAAATTCTGCCAAGAACCCCTTTAGCTCCGTATTTACATACATGCAAAGCCTAACATTCCGAAGCTTTGGCATGACCCCCCAGGTGATCCCGACCCCAAATTCCTACACCTAGTCATGCTAAGGAGGTTCTCTTCCCTGCCACCAGGAACACATCCCCTCCTACACATGTGACAAGTCACTGCCACCTCCTCTGCTCCAACTTCACTCATTGAGAATACCAAGTTCTAGGCACTGCAGCCTGCACCCTGGACATATCTCTGCCTTCATCTGTCCACAGCACTTCCGTCTGCACTTCTGGCCTGCAAAACCCACAATACACAGGCCCACTCACCACGGAAGCTGGGCATGCTGATGCTCTCCCTCCTCAGGTCAAGCCCTTAAGACGGACCTCTCTCTTCTCTATTTCCCACCATAGCCCTGGGGTTGGCTGTGTCTCCTGCCTTCCACTGTGTGGACACCCAGGAGGCAGCCCTGCTGTCGGGCTTACCGGGATGCGCTTTGTCTCCCTCAGGCTCTGTCCCTCTAGGAGGACGTGAACAACGCGGCTGTCTTCCACCTGCTCGCTGGAGTGAAGCAGTGAGGAGCTGCTACTGGTGACTTTTCTCATGCAGCACTCATTGCTTTGGGTGGCCTGGGGCAATGATCCTGCAGCCACTGCAGAGCTGCTGCTCACAGCTGCTGGGGTCCTGGATGCCACTGCCACAGAAGGTTCCAAGAACTGTGGGGGATGACAACATCAGCAAAGCCCAGCAACTGCACCCCACCCAGCCTGGCAGTTGGCTCTGTGGGCATTCTACAACATCCATCCAGAACCTGAGGTTCTTGTCCCCTTGGAGGATGTGGAGTGGCACCAGGAGTAAAGACTGAAGAAGGTGGCTGTTTACCTCCTTTGGTTTGACCTTCAACGACTTGCTGGCATCTGTTTCTCGAAGAAGAAAGTCGTAATGCACTCCTCCAATCAGGCCGTGAGAGACTTTCGCATCAGCAGGGACCCTCAGCTCTGGAAAGGCAGGGGCAGAGGCGTGGTAGGTGACACTCAAGGAATACACTACCCAACATCCCCCACAACTGAGAGCCTCTGCCAGCTCAGGTCTCACACACAGACCTGAGAGCCCCCGAATCCAGCTTCTGTTCCACCAAAGACTCCCCACTGATTAATCCCTGAGGACCCTCTATGCACAGGAGGTCCACTACAGGAACACCTTTCAAGGAAATAGCCCCTTGTACCCCAGTACCTCTTAGTTCACGTTGGACCCATCAAAGAGAAACAGCTAGACTTTGTATCTGGATTGGTCCCCAAAGACTCATGTGTTGAAGGTTTTCTCCCCACTGCAGCAATGATCACAGGTGGGTTTGGGGAAAAGCACTTGATGGTGGGTGCCTCCACCTTGACAGTGGACTCATCTACTCATACAGGGCTACACTAATTGGAGGGGTATGGTTTGGAGGTGTGTTGAGGTACTTAGGTACTCACCCCGGTCCGCCTGGCTCTCAGGCTCTGCCTGGCTTGATCTGCCATCTTCAACCTGGGCCAGCAGGTGGTGTGCTTGGTGCTCCAGGTTAAAGCCACTCAGGAGGAGCCACATGTACGGCAGCAGCTGCTGCAGACTCAGAGAGCCTGGAGGCTGATGGGAAGCCTCGGAGTAGAAGTTCACCCAGGTCCCCAGGAAGGAAGATGAGGCACTGTGGGGAGGCAGGTGTGGAGTCAGCAAAACCCTGGCCTTGCCTTCGCCACGGCCTCCAGAGCAAACCTCTGACCCTACCCTCCTGAACCGTCCCTGGTTCTGAACACACCAGTCCACCTCAGGCAAGACACAGTGGCTGTACAGGCAGGGTCAGGACAGGTCGCTACAGGCAAAGAACCTTCAACGAAGGAGCGCTAGATCCATGGTTTGACCAGCTCTCCCCTCCTCTGGGCAGGCCTGACACTCTTCTTCCCCTTGGCTACATGCTCTCCAACCTGGAATGCACCTTCTGGGAGTGTCTGTCCTCCTGCCCACTCTTCTCGGGGCTCAAGAGACACCTCCTCCCCTGGCGTGGGCTGCAATGCTACCTCATTCTCTGTGAGCTCTCACTGAGTTCCCCTGAGTAGCGGTGGACCTCTCTTTTCCCATGAGTGCAGACCACATCTCTGTGGCCCTGGGGGAGGACAGGGAGGTGTGGTGTGGGGGGATCCATTATCCCAGGGCCTTCCCCAGAGGACCCTGACTCCACCTACAACTCCCCGCCTTACCCCTCCTACTGTTGAAGCCCCACACCTTACACTGCAGGCAGAAAACTGAATTGGGCAGAGCAGTCTTTCCTCAGCCTTCCCAAGTCAGATCACCTTGCAGGTCCCTATTCTGGAAACAGGAGCCCACCCTCTTGACCCCAAGCCCATTCCATGTTGAAGTTGGTCCAAGGGTCCACCATAGTCACTGAAGAGGACAACGTGCAGTTATGCCTCATGGAGTCAGGGATGCAGTCACATGGAGGATATGTACTCATGGCACCTGCGGTTTAGGCTGACCCCATGAAAAGGGACACAATGGCAATCATTTGCACCCCATTTTTCACTGAATTATGAAACGGGACTGGAAACGTGTCTTCACACAGTGGGTGCTTTCTCCATGTTCACCAGTGAATGAGCCCAAACTGCTGATTCCCACATATCTCTGGGTGTGGGAGCTGCCATGTCCAAAGCCCCTGTCCAGCTATGTCCCAGCTAGGACGCTCTGTCCCACTATGGAAACTAACATGTCTTTATTAACCCAAAAGTGCTTTTCCCAAGGCCCGAGTTTTGAGACGCCTCTGGCACAGATCTACGTTCTTCACAAAGCCAACATCACACCAGAAAGACCACCTGGCCTCACTGAGTCCACCTGGGAATGAGCTCAGTGCACACCATTGAGCTGTGGTGCCCAGTGTGTGGGGACTGCTCCATGGACCTCTGTGGATCAGCTGGAGTCAGGATGGTTTCTCTGCCTGAGAGGGGAAGTTCACTGCCCTTGCAAGGCTGTGGCAGGCACCTCCAGGACTCGTACCATTCGGGGCTGACATTCCACTATGAGTGTGGTCCTCTATCTCATTAGGTATCACAAACCTTTGGGTCCCTGAGAGGCACATGGCAGCCCCAAGACAGAGGCATGAGGGGGCTACACACTTGGGCTTGGTGGTCTGGTGCTTACCTTGGGAACAAGAGATCCAGCACCTGCTGGGTGGGGATGAAATCCCAGGAGATTAACCCCATGTTGCTGCTGAACTGTAGGTTCCTCCCACAAATGACAGGCTGGAGCTCATTCCTAAGCTGGTCCTGCCTGTAAGGTTCAAGGCTCTGAACCCTGAAGGGCTCCTCCGTGTTCTGATCATTTTCACCCTGGGTTGGGACCAAGAATGGTGGGTTCAAAATGGAAATGGTGACAAACAGAAAAATGACTTGTGCCAATACACTAGAGTCAAAGCACAATGGGATAGTTCCCATCAGTACAAACACACACACACACACACACACACACACACACACACACACACAGTCAGAATAGGAGTCCTGGGCCATTCATCAGGGATCAGACTAGAGGGCCTGCTGGGCTCACCTGCCCTGTGCTACTCACTGTTACTCTTGAGCTCCTCTGCGACAATCGCCAGAGGCTCTGGCGTCTAAGATGAAGCCTCACCCAGTGTATCCACAAAAGGGCTAGTTGGCCCCCCTGAGATTCCTGGGAGCCTGAGGCTCGGCATTGTCTGCAACCACAGGAGAACATCCTTCTCCCTCCAGTGGCTCCAACCAAGTGAGCTCGGATGGCTTGGTCAGTGAAGTGGGTGCCTGGATACCAGGGTTCCATGTTCTGTTGGATCCATTGTCAAGGCAATGATGTCATTTCCTGTGCCCATACCTGAGCCTCTTTTCACATAAGACCACTTTCAAAAGCCCTATGGGCTGCTGATTTCTCCTCCATGCCTACCCATCTCAGGTGCGCAGGTGTTCACCAACAACTACCCAAACATCCCCACCAGCATCTGCCCTGCTTGGTGCCACTAGAGTTCCAGCTTGGAGCCTTCAAAAATGCATTCACAACCAGTCCTTCCCTCTCAGCAGCTTTTGGACCCTGGTCCCATCATTGTGCAACTCATGGTGTGCCCAGTCTTTTCTGGAAAGTAGGGTAGCATCTAATCTCTAGGGTTTATTGTGTCTATTGGCCCCTAACACCCTCTATTCTCTCTGAAACCAGAGATGGGACTCACAGGTGGCTAAAGCACAAATGTACAGATGGGACAATCACAAGAAGGGGAGAGACAAAGAATGCACCCTAACTCAATCAGGCCTGTGTCCCACACAGGGACATGGCCAATGTCCGTCCCATCGTGGCTGCAGTTCCCTCTCTACACCATGGCAAGTTGGAGGGGACTGAGATGCAGAGGCTGCTCCCCTCTGCCATACAACTTCCCAAGGCTTCTCCTAAGATTTCAAAAGGGCCAAGTGTGTCTAGTGTTGGGGTCTCACAGAGACTCCGAGGTACCACAGCATCCTGCTGCCCAGAACCGGTTCACCCCTCACCTCAAGGGGGCTCAGCCTCTGGATTCATGGGAATTGAAGTGGGTACAGGTGATGGGATATCACCTCCAAGACTGAGTTATGCCAAGTCCATGACCCCTGTCTGCATCCCTGTCTCCAGCACCACTCCCCCCTCTCTCTTTCCTCCTCAGAGCAAACAAATCCATTTAGCAAGTGTGTCCTGTGATAAAGACATGACGGTCACCCATCCTCTCATTACAAAAACACTGAGGCTCAGCCAACATGGATCCTACCAGGAACACAGGCATAAACTCAGAGTCCGATCCTCCCAGCCGAGCCTCGGTGGAGCCTGGACTCCCAGCCTCCTGAGTCAAGGAAACAGAGGTGCCTAGCCGAGCCACCTTGGATGCAGCCGCACACAAACTGAACTCATCAATGCCCCTTGCTCTCAGTTGTGAGTAAGAGGGGAGGGTGTTTCACAACCCTGGACATCCAGTGCAGTCTCCAGGCTTTGGGGTGTGCCCTGGCCTCTCTCTATCTGCCCAGGCCCTCCAACCCACACTGGCCTCTTACCCAACCTCCTCCTAGGGCCAAACTCAATCCTGCCTCTCAATTTCTGCTGCCTTCCCCAACACACTGCTCCCCAAAATGAGCAGGGCTGGCTCTCGGTTATCATGCTGGTGCCAGCAGCAATGCCGCCCCACTGACATAATTCTGAGTCCCAACCTAGGCACTCCAGCTGTCTTTGCCACACCTGGCCTGTTTGGGCTCTGGCTCTTGCTCTTTTCTTTCATGTGCATGTGTTTTGAGGTTTTGAGTTTCTCCCACTGCAGAACTGCAGCTGTGGCAGGGTAGAGCTCATGAGGGTGACACTCTGAGCCACATCCAATCCCATCAGGACTGTTAACTGGGGTGACTGCTGGAACACAGTGATGAGTGAACACATGGGAGGTGGTTGGACCCACCTTGCCTCTGAGTGGCTTCCTTTCAGGACAGGAATGTAGGGATGGGAGCCCCTGGCGCGGGATGCTTTGCACAAGGCGTGACCATGGGCTCTCTTTCCTGGCAAAAATGGCTCCACTCAGCATGGAGAGCACTGTCATTCCTGGTGGCTAACAACAGCCCTGGACCCCAGAAAGGAACCCACACTCAAGATTAACGTCTGAGTGTGCGTGTCCTTGAGGAAATGAGGTCTCCTGATCCCAGGTGCAAAGGGGTAAGTCCTCTAACTCCAGGGGCCATGAAGGGACATCTGAGTTTCCCTCGTCCTTCTTTCCCTCTCTGAACCCAGGGTGTCCTCACACTAACCACAGTTAGGACCCTGGCCTCATTCCCCAGTGAGGATCATTAGGCTCCATAAAGGACAGTCTCTAAGATGCTCAGTGGACCAACACCCTCTGCACAACCCATAACCCTATTCACCCAAGAGGCAAGAGGATTTCTATTCAGGAAAACCAGGAAAGGGAGAGCCTTTCTCAAGGACACAAGGACATTAGTGAGTGAGGGAGTGATTAATGGATGGAGAACTATTTCCAACACCAACTTCCAGGAGCATATATGGCCCTTTGGAGAATTCTGCAGTGTGTTGGTGATTAAGGAGAACGTGTGAATCCAGGGGTCACTAGGTCCTCTCAGCCATAAGGAGGGAAACTGCCATAAAGGAACTAGGACAAGGGTGCGAGGAATGCTCACTGGGGGGAGATCGGAAGGAAGGAAAGTGTACTCATTAGAAAAGTGTCGCCTGAAAATTCTTAAGCCAGCCAAAAGTCGTGCGAACTTGTGTGGGAAAAGAGTCTTTGCACAGTGATGAAGCTAAGAGCTCACATGATGGAACACAGCATCAACTGGGACCAAATCCAATATCTGATATTCTTGTAGGAAGAGGAGAGTCTGGACCCAGAGACCAGGGAGACTTGGGGATACCAGCTATGTGAGGTTGGAGCCAGGGCAGGATGCCCATATGGGAACCACAGATCGTGGGCAGCAATAGGAGAGTGGGCAAGGGCTGGGAGAGTTGGGGGGGACAGTCCCCTAGGAACCTGTGAGGTGTTTTGGCAGTGAGACCGCCCAACACCTTGTGTGTTGAGCCCCTGGAGCTTGAGGGAAGGCCCTTCCTCTGTTGTTGGCCACCCAGTTGACAGAGTTTGGTTGTAGCAGGCCTAGGACCCAGCCGAAGGTCTGAGCATGTTGGCCATGCAGGGTGGATCTGGACCGCAGACACACTCTGATGACTGTAGGGTTTCAGCCATGCATCAACACAAGCACCAAGTCAGGCCAGGTGGGGAAAGGGCTAGGAACACACTCTGGGGGCTGGTGCCTATATTACTGGGAGCACTTCTGACCCCAATTCCCTGATCTGCTGCCAACATAAGCTACAGAGGAGGGTGGAGGGACACAGAGCATGGATCTTCCCCACTCAGTGGGCCCAGGCATGTACCATGGCCAGCAGCCTCGTGCCTTGCCCGGTGAGTCCTGAAGCGGCCCCCTCTTCCCATCCTGAGAGCTCTTCCCTTCCTCATGCGCTACTACCTTCCCACTGTCTCTGGAAATATCTACTTGCTGTGGTCCTCAGGCAGTTTATGATTTAAGTTAAAAAAAAAAAAAAAAAAAAAAAAAAAACAGGTCTTGGTGCTCAAAAATATTTGATTTGCCCATCCTCATCCCCCAACCCCAATATTTTCATTATTTCCTCAACATATGAAATTTTACTAGCAAAAAGTTAATTTTGAATTGTACAAAGTTGATTCAAATAACATTGGTATACATAATCAATCACTGTACTTTCAATGTTTGTTCTCCTTTCCTGTTAGAAACTGCTCGGAAAAAAGAGAACAGAGGGGGCTGGGGATGTGGCTCAAGTGGTAACGTGTTCGACTGGCATGCGCGAGTCAGTGGGTTCGATCCTCAGCACCATATAAAATAAAATAAAATAAAGATATGTCCACTGAAAACTGAAAAAAAAAAAAAAAACAAAGAGAACAGAGGACAGACTCATGGAAGTACTTGAACTGATAAGAAGCTCCCACTCAAGCTCAGCATTCAGTCCTGGACAGGGTAAGACCAGGCCACTTTGACATATGTTCCAAAGAGTCTACCAGACAGAATCCTCTGACTGATCCCTGACTGAGCCATAGGAACTGGCTAGAAAAGCCTTCACATCCTCAATACATTCTTCACTTCAGAATACTGGACAAGCATTGATATCCATCTCTCGTTACCTTGCTCCCCAGCCAACCATTCTTCAACAAATTCAAAGGAGCAACTCATGCAAGCACACAGAAAGGGATGTTCACTACACACATCCATGTGCAAAAAAGACAACTGGTATTTCTTGTTTGGGCTATTTCAAATGAAATCACTTCTGCATGACCTCCACAAACCAAAGGAAAATATTTTTGAAATTCCCACGTAGAAGACAAGATACACTTGCCAAGGAGGCAGTGCCAAGAATTTTGACACTCCAAATGTAGAGTGTGTGTTTAGGAGGCAGTCACAGTTTCCATGAGAGAGTCCCATGAAATCAATTAGGAAG
Organism: Urocitellus parryii; assembly: GCF_045843805.1. Taxonomy (NCBI): domain Eukaryota; kingdom Metazoa; phylum Chordata; class Mammalia; order Rodentia; family Sciuridae; genus Urocitellus; species Urocitellus parryii. The sequence continues at coordinate 17,551,606 of NC_135542.1, forward strand.
ATCCATGCTCTAGCCCTACCATGCAAGTGATGTGACTTGAAAGAGTCACTTAGTCTTAGTAACCATCATCACTAACAACTAAGTCAATGAATAAAGGTCCTCAGGTGTCAAGCTACAAAATGTGGGATGAGCATGGATGAGGATGGGTGGGAGAAGTCTCCAACTCTAACACAATTAGGGAAGGCTGTGCCTGTCCTCAAGTGGCTGGGGGGGCTTGGGATCCTGCCACAGAGGGGGATTCCAAACCTCACATCCCCTGACCCAGGCCAGAAGACCAGGTAGAGTCCAAGAATCCTGGGGTGGCCCAATGGCAATAAAGGTCAAAAGGAACTAGGGATCTGCCTGGTCCCTCAATCCCCTACTCTGAGCAGGGCTGCATGACGAGGCCAGAGGCCATCCACAGCAATCTGCCTTTACAGGAAAACAGGGACTGCAGGCTGCCTCTGGCTCACTGAATCAGGGTGGTGTTTTCATAAAGCAAGACCACTTCCTCACATTTGACCAGCAGCTCATGTGTTGACAGCACAATGACTGACTTGACTCAGGCCCTGATGAATGAAATAGAAAATTCATAGCAAACCCATCTTTAGCTCTTCCACATCATCAGGGGCTCTGATTCAATTCCGTCCAGAAAGGTGTCTGAAATGATTTCTAAACATGCTGGGGACTCACCTCTGTGTGGAACTTTTCAGGACAAAGGGGATCAAATCTCATGAAGCAACTCTTCTCTCTTCTAGCCCATGGGCAATGCAAGGAACCTGCATGATACCAGAGGCTCACTTCTCTCTTCTCATGTCTTCTGGAAAGGATTCGTTAATGCTTCCTGCAAGGTGAAGCAGAAGCCTGCATTCCCAGCTGCACAGAAGTGTTTGAGGGCAGTGTCTCCCTTAAAACCCAAAAATAAAAAAACAGGTCATTCAACAGGCACATGGATTAGAGTACATGTTCAATGATCCCTCCTCCCTGGAGCCTTCCACATGCCCATCTTCCACATTCACAGAGCAATGCTTGGCCATTCTCAAGACCAGGAGACCATGATGCTCATCACCAGGAAGTCAATAAGGAACATGAAGAGAGCAGCATGGATTGCAGAAGGTGGCACATCAAGGATCTTCAGCTCTGCTGCTAGAACACAAGAGCTTAACTTCAGTATTGACTTTTTGCCAACTACCAAGTACGATAGCAGTGTCAAGCCCAATATGCAGATATGCAAGTAGTAGGTGACACCCCGCATCCATTCACAAAAGTGGGCAACATCTGCATCAGAACAAGGAAGTATCTTACCCTTACTCATAAAAATCATCAGAAACAAAATAAAATGGATGCAAGACTTCTCATTTCACTATTAGGTAGCTGTTGGAATTCCCTATTAAATAATACCTCCTCCAAAATAAAAAGTATCTCAGACATGTGTCAACTATTCAATGGATGACATTTTAAAAACTATGGACTTTACTTAATATTTATGTATGCTATATCCCTGCCTAAGGCTCTATGAGAAAGGAGCACATAGAATTGGATCTTTGAAAATCTCACATTTGCTGATAAATATTACTGCTGATCTCAGGCATGGCGAAGTGAAAAGTGGGACTTTGGATATTCCAAGAATGCTATGTTGTGGGATTGGTGTCCCTGATTCATACATAGCATATGGTTTCTATGAAATCCAGTGAGGGAGCAGGAGTAACGAAGCTGATTGCACAGATGACCTCAGGGAATACTGACAGATAGGCCAAATGAAAAATATGTTCCAGCTAACCATTGGTATTTGGGCTTCTGATCCCAGTCCTGTTTTTAAAAAAGGTGCAGACAGGCAGTGTTCATTAAAAACTGTCTACCTTGTAAAAGTGGGTAATTTAAATGGCATCTAGTTACACATCTGATAGAATGGTCTGGCAACATATGAATTTCATTCTAACAACAACAACAACAACAAAACATAGAAAATGAGACATAAAGATAAAACCTTGTCTTCACCAGGATGCCTAAAAATAGGTTTTATTTGGCTCATGCAAATAAATATCTTTCAATAGAATTTCTGATTTCTGAATGAATCCATTCAACTTCATACTGCACAGATCACAAGGTTTTCTTTACAGAATATTCTCTTCTTCTTCTTAAAGCCTCACATAGAAAATGTCTCACAGGACATAGGAGGGGAATGACCCAAAGGATGAGAGAATGGCTGGAACCGTTCTCAAATGTGCCCATGTAGCCTAAAGTTTGAAGGCATCTAATTGTACTCTAAAACAATTATGAACCTATGATCCATTATTAATAAATATCACCACTTTACCACTTGAACCAAATCACAGAAAATTGGAAACAGATGATCATTTGCTTTGATACCTTTACTTCTGTTTCATTACTCAGAGTCGATCAACTCTATACTTCAAGTGACACAGATTTGTTACAGAATGCCTAAGATCCTAAGGATCTATTTTAGCTCAGCCCATGGTATTGCTTCATTATTTTATTATTTTGTAAGTAATAAAATATAACTTCATGTTGGATGATCTATTCAAGCCATGAATATATCATCCAACATTGTTCTTCCCAAAATATTAGCCCAATTTCTGCGCGTGCTCACTTACTGTTTAGGAATTTTACTAATTGTCTGAAGGTTCTAGAGGACCTGTTAGACTCCTAATGGACAAACCATACAACATACTCCAGAGAACGGACGAGTGCCATAAGAAGAAAATAAGGTCAGCCTACAGCAATGGGCAGCTGCCTGCCCTCGGCTGGGAGGAGCCCTGGCCATGGCACCAGGGCTGCTGAGCAGCAGAAGCTTACACAGCCCTGCAGGGAGCCTGGAGCACAGCTCTGCCTAACCATGCTCAGCCCTGGACAGATGCACATGAGTTCCCATCACAGGCTCGAGTGTGACAGTCCCAGGTGCATGCCTGTCATGCCAGCCACCAGGGAGGCTGAGGCAAGAGGAACGTTTGAGGTCAGCCTTGGCAACTTAGACCCCGAGGCAAAGGGGAAATACTTTTACAGGGGTCTCTGAGGGTGTAGCTCAGGTAGGTCACTTGCCTCACAGGCTCAAGGCCCTGGGTTCAATCCCCAGAACCCACGTACACACACAAAGTGAACTTGGAATATTGTTGAAAATGATGGATCAGGTACACACAAGGACTTCAATATGACCTCTCAGAGGAGCTCAATTTGAGATCAGACTGAACAAAAGACCACCTGGACCATTGACTCAGTGTCTGAAACCCTCTGTGAGCATGGGAAGCACTGCTGGCAAGACACCAGAGGGCCAAAGCACTTGTGCCCCCTGCAGGGGTGTCTCTTGTCTACCGCCAAAGACTGTTCCCCTCCTGGGGCAGCTGAGAGCAAGCTGGGCCTTGGAGCAAGGACTAGTGCTTTAGATATAGACTATGCAAGCAAGGGGCAATGTCTTTAATAAAACTAAAATTAAAAAGTCACATTGAAAAAATTTTTAAAAGAAGAAAATAAGGTCAAGTAGAGGAAGCCCATTTTCACAGGAAAAAATCCCCCAGTGAAAAGCATCAGAATAGATACCAAGAAAAATACCAACAAAAACAGTGTGCTCCCACTATGTATCTACTCAACATGCAAAAGTTAGAAAGCTAGATAATACAATCCTGGCCACAGGTAGAGCTATGCAGAGGAGCCACCTGGCAGTGCTTAGTCAAAGAAGTAAACATGCACACTTTGACCTAGAAATTCCACCTGTGTGTAAACCAGGCGGTGCTTAAGCAGTTTCACAAGGGGACATGCACAGGGAAATTTATCCTCAGGTTCTTATAGAGTTGTCTGTGCTTACAGGGAGTTGATGGTTGTCAAGATGCCCACAGCTGCGAAAGTCAAAAGCTAAAAAAATAATAGATGCCAACCTGGATATATTAATAATCCCGTATCTATGATCACCTTCATAAGGTAGCTTCCCAACTTCTGTGTGGAAGTGTGTTTCTCCTTGGCCCTTACACTGTTGTGGAGACCACTAGGAGTTCAGCTTTGTGCAGGATCATCTGACCTGGACTTTTTGCAAGACCTGTACAGCCCTCACACATGCTCAGATGCTACAGGACTTTTCAGACCAGTCCAGACAACAGTAGGCATCCATTCATTGTCTGCACTCTACAGATTCCTAGATGCACGACATTCATTACCATCAAATGCAGAATTTTCATCAAAAACTAATATATATATATATATCATTCCAATCTGAATCAAGAAAATCGGAAATATCCCCAAATCCAAAGAGTGGATCCCCATTGTGATGCTACAAGTTGAAAATTCCACAGCTGACCTCATGGGATGGTTCACAGTCAAAAGACAGCTGCATGAAAAATATTACATGACCTTCCTGCTATGTGAAAAGTGGCATGTGAAGTACACATGCATGTCTTCCTCAGACATGGGTTCATTTGCAAGACACCTTGTGCAATTGAAAATACTCCAAAAGGGGAGAAATCAGAACCATGTCTCCAAAGTATTTCAGCAGAGACCAACTCCATCTGTCTATCTATCTCTCAGTGAGTGTGTGTGCTCTTGTGTGTGTTTGTGTGTCTTTGTTTGTGTTTGGACCATCATAGCTGATACTTCATTGCCCCCATTGGAAAACTGACTCAGATAATGCCATCTGCCAAACTCCTAAAAACCAAAGTTCTTGCTGATAGAATGAAACATTCCTTCCTGTTGGTTTGGATGTGTCCTTTAGGAATCACTGCTACATTTAGTATACTCAAATCATCACAGTAGATCAGGTAACAAAAACATATATATTTTAAAATAATAATATATTAATGGAAACAACAAATACAGGATAGAGTAACAACTGTGTTACTAAACAAGGTCAAGGACAATGGCAAACTATAGATTCAAACTTTGAAGAAAATAGTAATCAATGTAAATATTCCTGGGCTGCCTCAGCCCCGCCCAGGCACACAGCAGCAGAATGGTTTTGCAAGCATCCTCAGGAGGGCTGGAGCCTTCTTTCCAGGACGAGAGGGAGGTTGAGGCTGGATCCACCCATCATTCTTTTGGGAGAGGCTCCTTTTCCTCAGCACAAAGTTGGATTTTTTGTGAGGATTCTTGGCATAAAATACGTTGGCCTCTGCTGGAATCCTCAGCTCTGGGGAGAGAGGGGTGTACAAAAAGAAGGTGGCACTCAGGAGGTGCTCCCTAGGACACGCCAACATCTGAGAGCCTGTGCCAGAAAAGGCCAGAGCCACACACCTGAGAGCTCTCCAATTCAGCACCAATACCAACAAAGAGAGCCTCCACAGTCCTCCCTGAGGAAGAACTAGGCAGAGCACTTCAACAGACCTAATGTCTGTTCCTACCAAAGGCTTTGGACTCCAGAACATCTCAGGTCCTCTTGCATCTGCCAAAGCACACCACTAGGGTTTGCATCTGAAATCTCCCACAAAAGGCTCCTGTGCCGAAGATTCAGTCCCCACATGAGCCATCTTCATAGGTGGGTTTGGAGGGAAGCATTGGATGGTGAGTGCTCTGATGTCAACATGAAATTCTCATTCAAGATGAATACACTACTGGGGGGTGGGAGGGACTGGAAGAAAGGTTGAGCATGGTTGGAGGAAGACCTAAACAGGGTTGTGCCCTGGGCAACAGTACCTTGTTCCTGTTGGCTCCACTGAATCCTCATTCTCCAAGTAGAGGTCCTCCCTCTCCATCTTTCTCTCTCTCCCTCTCTGCCAGCCTCGTTCTCTCTCTCCCAGTCTATGCCTTTGTGGCAAGGGCTGAGGAGCTCTCCACTGCCACACACTAGAGCTTTATGGACAGCCTCAGTGCACAACCAAAGAGAAAGCTATGAAACCCAGAGAAAAGGCCTAGGATTCCTCCTCTGAGTTATTTTCCTCAAGTATGGCCACAGTGAGGACAGGCTGACCAGCACGGATACCACGTTAGAGCCATGCTTCTGCGTTGGTGGAGCCCGCCTCCATGTGAACCAGGCTTCTGAGAATGGAGGCCACATTCCAAATACTGCCCTACTGAGAACAATGGTTCCAAAGACCAGCAAAGGGACTGCTTCCCTCCAACATGGTGTATGGCCCAGTGGTGCCATGACCCCGAGTGGGGGAATACAACAGCCGCTTCTCCTTCCTCTGAACATGTGTTTCCTGTCGCCCTCCTCTAACCTAGAGCCTGTTCTCCATCCCTTCTGGGTTGGATGTGGAGATCTCTGCTATGAATTTCTTAGGCTACCAAGGCCCCAGGCAGACTTCCTCTTCCATAGACTCTACTAACCTAACAGTAGGTTAAGATAGGAGACAAGTGATCCTAGAACTCATAGGGATGGTGGTCTTCAGGGTACATAGGCTGGGATAATGGCTGCTGTGGTGTTTGGCTCACAAAAACCAACCAACCAACCAACCAACCAACAGAAAAGCGCTGGCATTATTATCAGATGAGCTCTGTGGCTAAGTGCTCAGGAAGCCCTCATCTGACTTTAGTTAGGGATCACAACCTGGCTATTGTGATCACTCCTTGCCTAGTGGACTCAGGTGCGTAAGACCATGGAATTTATGCAAAAACAGATGATTCAGGCTGTCTCCCAGGCTGTGTTTTCTTCCCAATTTCATCCTGTTACTGCTTGCTAGAATCCTGGCAATGCTCTGCCCAGGCAGTGGTTTTCTGGTCACACAGAAGGCTTTCAATAGTACTGCTTCAGTCCACAAAATGCCAGTTCCCTCTTTAGCCCATGCATTCCCATGTTCCTTTGAAACCACTCCTATCCCAGACCATGAAAACATACTGCTCCTGGAGAGAGGCTTTCCTCCTCACTCCTCAAAGATGTCAGCTTTGGATGCCTGTTCATGTCCAGGGGAGGGCACCTGGTGGGGAGCCGCAATATCCACTGGGGTATACTATTGGACCTCAAGACCTTCCACCAGCAGAAGTGCAGTTGGCTTTGTGCACGAACCCAACACACCTGTTGGAGTGTTCTTGGGGGTCAGAGACTACTCTTTGTTGCTAAGAGTTGACCTGAGTCCACATCCTGACCCTTGCTCTCTGCTATCTGATTGTCTCACTTACTCTGACGGCGAGAGATGATTTGGCCCAGCTCATAATCCTCTGGATTCTCCTCAGTAAGGAAGTGTAGGTCGAGGGCGCTGCGGATGACAACAGGAGCCCTATCCTGGCAGGTCACCTGGAGCAGCATGGGAGACAGGCCTTCAGGAAATGGGCCTTGAAGTGACTACTCAAGGACAGTGGGCAGGGGCATTCTGGAGGCACCTCCGCTCTAAATACAAGTGCAACATCCATGACCCTACTACCTGAGGCTGACCTCCTGTTCATCGTGTGGGCTCTTCCCACAGGCTACTAGCCCAATCCTTGTACATAGGACTTCCTGGGCCTGCCATTGCTCTTTGTGGAGCTGCACTCCTCTCGGAGTGAAAGGACCCCACTACCTGCATACAGATGCAATCTCATCCCACAAGTTGGGAGGAATGGGACAATAGCCTCCAAGATCCCAGGTATGCCCGAGGATGCAGGCGGCATTGGGAATGGCCTAGGCACAAAACCTAGAGGCTTTGGTCTGGATTGCCAGGGCCAAAAACAGACCCAGGAACATGACCACACACAGGAGTGCTGAAAGATAGCCACGAGAGCTCCTGGCCTCCAGAGGCTCAGTGCTGGCTGGGATGTAGGAGGGCACCTCATCCGGCAAGGGTGGTCATTGGGTTACCTGGACATTTAGTGTGCTTGCTCCACATCCATATCGACTCTGCAGAGAGACTCTCTCAGCTCCTTGTTCAAGGAACACGGAGAACCTCACACTGCTGTCCTCCTCCATAGACGTCAGCATCCCATACAAGGGAACCTGCAACCTAGTTCCTGTCCTATTCTCATCTGTCACCCATACCTGTCCCTGCCCTTCTGGACTGCATGCTGCCACCTGACACACAGACTCCCTCAGACATGGCAGTGGACAAGCTGCTGCACTCGCTCATCTCAGCTCCAGCCCTTCACACTGACCTCTCCCTTCTTGATTCCCATCTATCCTCCTGATCATCCAGAAGCTCCAAATTCAAGAGGGCATGAGTAGTCCATGGTATTGGACCAGTGTCTGCTCCCCACCCAGGTGTAAGCACCACGGGACACCCCTGCTCCCAGGCTTACCAGAACACTCTTGGCCATCTCTGGACTTTGTGTTTCTAAGTGGACACGAATTAAGCAGGTGTCTCCCACCTGCTTGTGGGAAAGCGGCCTGGAGGACTTGCAGGTTGATTCTGAGAACTGTGGGGGATGGAACATCAGCAAACCCAGAAACACAAAGCCACCCCAGACTGTCAGTTGGCTCTATGGGCTTCCAGCAAATATGTCCAGGTGCTGAGGCTTCTTATTTCCTCAGGTCGGAGTGGAATGGCAGCACATGCACAGCTTGAATAAGGTAGGTGTTTACCTCCTTTCCCTTGACCTGGGGGCGTTTCCTCACGATGAAATATTGTGCTCCCAGATTCATGGACAGACACACGAGTGAGTGGTCAGAGACCTTGATTTCTGCAGAGCGAAGTGGAGAGAATTGTTAGGTGGCACTCAAGGATTATACCACAAAACACCCACAACCCCTGAGAGTCTCCGCCAGGCCCATCACACTTTGGTATTTTGGGGCCAAGGCCCACTTTCTCTTGGCTGTCAGTTATCCTGAGCCCACTGTGGATCATGTCTCCCCACTGTCTGATTGTCCTACTTACTCTCATCCTCAGACATCATATACAGCAGCTCAAAGTTGTCCACATCCTCATGCTGCAACAAATTTTGGTCCAAGGCCCTGCGGATGAGGCTTGTCACCGTCTCCTGAAAGGTCACCTGGATCAGGGTGGGACAAATGTCATCAGAGAATGGCTTTTAGAAGAGCTACCCAGAAGACTGTGGTCAAACATTCAGGAGAAATCTCAGCTACATATACAAGGGCACAATCTTGTTATCCTGCTACCTGAGTGTGTCCTCCATATACCACCTGGGTTCTTGCAATGTGCTACTAGAACAATCCTGGTACAAATATCTGCCTGTACCTGCCATCTCCCCTCCCCCTGGGGAGCCACATTCCACTCATGTCAAAGGACCAAACTGCCTATGCACAGACACACTCTCATCTCACTGAGATGAGAGCAATGGGCCAGGGATCTGCGCACCAAGTGTGATCTGGGATGCAGGCTGCCTTTGTGGGTGGAAGAGGCAGATGCACTGAAAATTTGGGTCCTGACTGCCACGACACAAAACAGACTCAGATACAAGAGTGTGCACTTGAGTGCTTCATGATAGCTTTGAGAGGCCCTGGCCTCTGGAAGCTCGGTGCGGGTCTGGTTGTAACGATGTACTTGACTCAGCACTGGCAGTCACTGAACATGTCTCCTCTGCAGCTGGACACCTGCAGCATTAGCGTGTCTACTGCACATCCATAGAAATTCTGCCAAGAACCCCTTTAGCTCCGTATTTACATACATGCAAAGCCTAACATTCCGAAGCTTTGGCATGACCCCCCAGGTGATCCCGACCCCAAATTCCTACACCTAGTCATGCTAAGGAGGTTCTCTTCCCTGCCACCAGGAACACATCCCCTCCTACACATGTGACAAGTCACTGCCACCTCCTCTGCTCCAACTTCACTCATTGAGAATACCAAGTTCTAGGCACTGCAGCCTGCACCCTGGACATATCTCTGCCTTCATCTGTCCACAGCACTTCCGTCTGCACTTCTGGCCTGCAAAACCCACAATACACAGGCCCACTCACCACGGAAGCTGGGCATGCTGATGCTCTCCCTCCTCAGGTCAAGCCCTTAAGACGGACCTCTCTCTTCTCTATTTCCCACCATAGCCCTGGGGTTGGCTGTGTCTCCTGCCTTCCACTGTGTGGACACCCAGGAGGCAGCCCTGCTGTCGGGCTTACCGGGATGCGCTTTGTCTCCCTCAGGCTCTGTCCCTCTAGGAGGACGTGAACAACGCGGCTGTCTTCCACCTGCTCGCTGGAGTGAAGCAGTGAGGAGCTGCTACTGGTGACTTTTCTCATGCAGCACTCATTGCTTTGGGTGGCCTGGGGCAATGATCCTGCAGCCACTGCAGAGCTGCTGCTCACAGCTGCTGGGGTCCTGGATGCCACTGCCACAGAAGGTTCCAAGAACTGTGGGGGATGACAACATCAGCAAAGCCCAGCAACTGCACCCCACCCAGCCTGGCAGTTGGCTCTGTGGGCATTCTACAACATCCATCCAGAACCTGAGGTTCTTGTCCCCTTGGAGGATGTGGAGTGGCACCAGGAGTAAAGACTGAAGAAGGTGGCTGTTTACCTCCTTTGGTTTGACCTTCAACGACTTGCTGGCATCTGTTTCTCGAAGAAGAAAGTCGTAATGCACTCCTCCAATCAGGCCGTGAGAGACTTTCGCATCAGCAGGGACCCTCAGCTCTGGAAAGGCAGGGGCAGAGGCGTGGTAGGTGACACTCAAGGAATACACTACCCAACATCCCCCACAACTGAGAGCCTCTGCCAGCTCAGGTCTCACACACAGACCTGAGAGCCCCCGAATCCAGCTTCTGTTCCACCAAAGACTCCCCACTGATTAATCCCTGAGGACCCTCTATGCACAGGAGGTCCACTACAGGAACACCTTTCAAGGAAATAGCCCCTTGTACCCCAGTACCTCTTAGTTCACGTTGGACCCATCAAAGAGAAACAGCTAGACTTTGTATCTGGATTGGTCCCCAAAGACTCATGTGTTGAAGGTTTTCTCCCCACTGCAGCAATGATCACAGGTGGGTTTGGGGAAAAGCACTTGATGGTGGGTGCCTCCACCTTGACAGTGGACTCATCTACTCATACAGGGCTACACTAATTGGAGGGGTATGGTTTGGAGGTGTGTTGAGGTACTTAGGTACTCACCCCGGTCCGCCTGGCTCTCAGGCTCTGCCTGGCTTGATCTGCCATCTTCAACCTGGGCCAGCAGGTGGTGTGCTTGGTGCTCCAGGTTAAAGCCACTCAGGAGGAGCCACATGTACGGCAGCAGCTGCTGCAGACTCAGAGAGCCTGGAGGCTGATGGGAAGCCTCGGAGTAGAAGTTCACCCAGGTCCCCAGGAAGGAAGATGAGGCACTGTGGGGAGGCAGGTGTGGAGTCAGCAAAACCCTGGCCTTGCCTTCGCCACGGCCTCCAGAGCAAACCTCTGACCCTACCCTCCTGAACCGTCCCTGGTTCTGAACACACCAGTCCACCTCAGGCAAGACACAGTGGCTGTACAGGCAGGGTCAGGACAGGTCGCTACAGGCAAAGAACCTTCAACGAAGGAGCGCTAGATCCATGGTTTGACCAGCTCTCCCCTCCTCTGGGCAGGCCTGACACTCTTCTTCCCCTTGGCTACATGCTCTCCAACCTGGAATGCACCTTCTGGGAGTGTCTGTCCTCCTGCCCACTCTTCTCGGGGCTCAAGAGACACCTCCTCCCCTGGCGTGGGCTGCAATGCTACCTCATTCTCTGTGAGCTCTCACTGAGTTCCCCTGAGTAGCGGTGGACCTCTCTTTTCCCATGAGTGCAGACCACATCTCTGTGGCCCTGGGGGAGGACAGGGAGGTGTGGTGTGGGGGGATCCATTATCCCAGGGCCTTCCCCAGAGGACCCTGACTCCACCTACAACTCCCCGCCTTACCCCTCCTACTGTTAAAGCCCCACACCTTACACTGCAGGCAGAAAACTGAATTGGGCAGAGCAGTCTTTCCTCAGCCTTCCCAAGTCAGATCACCTTGCAGGTCCCTATTCTGGAAACAGGAGCCCACCCTCTTGACCCCAAGCCCATTCCATGTTGAAGTTGGTCCAAGGGTCCACCATAGTCACTGAAGAGGACAACGTGCAGTTATGCCTCATGGAGTCAGGGATGCAGTCACATGGAGGATATGTACTCATGGCACCTGCGGTTTAGGCTGACCCCATGAAAAGGGACACAATGGCAATCATTTGCACCCCATTTTTCACTGAATTATGAAACGGGACTGGAAACGTGTCTTCACACAGTGGGTGCTTTCTCCATGTTCACCAGTGAATGAGCCCAAACTGCTGATTCCCACATATCTCTGGGTGTGGGAGCTGCCATGTCCAAAGCCCCTGTCCAGCTATGTCCCAGCTAGGACGCTCTGTCCCACTATGGAAACTAACATGTCTTTATTAACCCAAAAGTGCTTTTCCCAAGGCCCGAGTTTTGAGACGCCTCTGGCACAGATCTACGTTCTTCACAAAGCCAACATCACACCAGAAAGACCACCTGGCCTCACTGAGTCCACCTGGGAATGAGCTCAGTGCACACCATTGAGCTGTGGTGCCCAGTGTGTGGGGACTGCTCCATGGACCTCTGTGGATCAGCTGGAGTCAGGATGGTTTCTCTGCCTGAGAGGGGAAGTTCACTGCCCTTGCAAGGCTGTGGCAGGCACCTCCAGGACTCGTACCATTCGGGGCTGACATTCCACTATGAGTGTGGTCCTCTATCTCATTAGGTATCACAAACCTTTGGGTCCCTGAGAGGCACATGGCAGCCCCAAGACAGAGGCATGAGGGGGCTACACACTTGGGCTTGGTGGTCTGGTGCTTACCTTGGGAACAAGAGATCCAGCACCTGCTGGGTGGGGATGAAATCCCAGGAGATTAACCCCATGTTGCTGCTGAACTCTAGGTTCCTCCCACAAATGACAGGCAGGAGCTCATTCCTAAGCTGGTCCTGCCTGTAAGGTTCAAGGCTCTGAACCCTGAAGGGCTCCTCCGTGTTCTGATCATTTTCACCCTGGGTTGGGACCAAGAATGGTGGGTTCAAAATGGAAATGGTGACAAACAGAAAAATGACTTGTGCCAATACACTAGAGTCAAAGCACAATGGGACAGTTCCCATCAGTACAAACACACACACACACACACACACACACAGAGTCAGAATAGGAGTCCTGGGCCATTCATCAGGGATCAGACTAGAGGGCCTGCTGGGCTCACTTGCCCTGTGCTACTCACTGTTACTCTTGAGCTCCTCTGCGACAATCGCCAGAGGCTCTGGCGTCTAAGATGAAGCCTCACCCAGTGTATCCACAAAAGGGCTAGTTGGCCCCCCTGAGATTCCTGGGAGCCTGAGGCTCGGCATTGTCTGCAACCATAGGAGAACATCCTTCTCCCTCCAGTGGCTCCAACCAAGTGAGCTCGGATGGCTTGGTCAGTGAAGTGGGTGCCTGGATACCAGGGTTCCATGTTCTGTTTGATCCATTGTCAAGGCAATGATGTCATTTCCTGTGCCCATACCTGAGCCTCTTTTCACATAAGACCACTTTCAAAAGCCCTATGGGCTGCTGATTTCTCCTCCATGCCTACCCATCTCAGGTGCGCAGGTGTTCACCAACAACTACCCAAACATCCCCACCAGCATCTGCCCTGCTTGGTGCCACTAGAGTTCCAGCTTGGAGCCTTCCCAAATGCATTCACAACCAGTCCTTCCCTCTCAGCATCTTTTGGACCCTGGTCCCATCATTGTGCAACTCATGGTGTGCCCAGGCTTTTCTGGAAAGTAGGGTAGCATCTAATCTCTAGGGTTTATTGTGTCTATTGGCCCATAACACCCTCTATTCTCTCTGAAACCAGAGATGGGACTCACAGGTGGCTAAAGCACAAATGTAGAGATGGGATAATCACAAGAAAGGGAGAGACAAAGAATGCACCCTAACTCAATCAGGCCTGTGTCCCACACAGGGACATGGCCAATGTCTGTCCCATCGTGGCTGCAGTTCCCTCTCTACACCATGGCAAGTTGGAGGGGACTGAGATGCAGAGGCTGCTCCTCCCCTCTGCCATACAACTTCCCCAGGCTTCTCCTAAGATTTCAAAAGGGCCAAGTGTGTCTAGTGTTGGGGTCTCACAGAGACTCCGAGGTACCACAGCATCCTGCTGCCCAGAACCGGTTCACCCCTCACCTCAAGGGGGCTCAGCCTCTGGATTCATGGGAATTGAAGTGGGTACAGGTGATGGGATATCACCTCCAAGACTGAGTTATGCCAAGTCCATGACCCCTGTCTGCATCCCTGTCTCCAGCACCACTCCCCCCTCTCTCTTTCCTCCTCAGAGCAAACAAATCCATTTAGCAAGTGTGTCCTGTGATAAAGACATGACGGTCACCCATCCTCTCATTACAAAAACACTGAGGCTCAGCCAACATGGATCCTACAGGGAACACAGGCATAAACTCAGAGTCCGATCCTCCCAGCCGAGCCTCAATGGAGCCTGGACTCCCAGCCTCCTGAGTCAAGGAAACAGAGGTGCCTAGCTGAGCCACCTTGGATGCAGCCGCACACAAACTGAACTCATCAATGCCCCTTGCTCTCAGTTGTGAGTAAGAGGGGAGGTGGTGTTTCACAACCCTGGACATCAAGTGCAGTCTCCAGGCTTTGGGGTGTGCCCTGGCCTCTGTCTATCTGCCCAGGCCCTCCAACCCACACTGGCCTCTTACCCAACCTCCTCCTAGGGCCAAACTCAATCCTGCCTCTCGATTTCTGCTGCCTTCCCCAACACACTGCTCCCCAAAATGAGCAGGGCTGGCTCTCGGTTATCATGCTGGTGCCAGCAGCAATGCCGCCCCACTGACATAATTCTGAGTCCCAACCTAGGCACTCCAGCTGTCTTTGCCACACCTGGCCTGTTTGGGCTCTGGCTCTTGCTCTTTTCTTTCATGTGCATGTGTTTTGAGGTTTTGAGTTTCTCCCACTGCAGAACTGCAGCTGTAGCAGGGTAGAGCTCATGAGGGTGACATTCTGAGCCACATCCAATCCCATCAGGACTGTTCACTGGGGTGACTGCTGGAACACAGTGATGAGTGAACACATGGGAGGTGGTTGGACCCACCTTGCCTCTGAGTGGCTTCCTTTCAGGACAGGAATGTAGGGATGGGAGCCCCTGGCGTGGGATGCTTTGCACAAGGCGTGACCATGGGCTCTCTTTCCTGGCAAAAATGGCTCCACTCAGCATGGAGAGCACTGTCATTCCTGGTGGCTAACAACAGCCCTGGACCCCAGAAAGGAACCCACACTTAAGTTTTACATTTGAGTGTGCGTGTCCTCGAGGAAATGAGGTCTCCTGATCCCAGGTGCAAAGGGGTAAGTCCTCTAACTCCAGGGGCCATGAAGGGACATCTGAGTTTCCCTCGTCCTTCTTTCCCTCTCTGAACCCAGGGTGTCCTCACACTAACCACAGTTAGGACCCTGGCCTCATTCCCCAGTGAGGATCATTAGGCTCCATAAAGGACAGTCTCTAAGATGCTCAGTGGACCAACACCCTCTGCACAACCCATAACCCTATTCACCCAAGAGGCAAGAGGATTTCTATTCAGGAAAACCAGGAAAGAGAGAGCCTTTCTCAAGGACACAAGGACATTAGTGAGTGAGGGAGTGATTAATGGATGGAGAACTATTTCCACCACCAACTTCCAGGAGCATATATGGCCCTTTGGAGAATTCTGCAGTGTGTTGGTGATTAAGGAGAACGTGTGAATCCAGGGGTCACTAGGTCCTCTCAGCCATAAGGAGGGAAACTGCCATAAAGGAACTAGGACAAGGGTGCGAGGAATGCTCACTGGGGGGAGATCGGAAGGAAGGAAAGTGTACTCATTAGAAAAGTGTCGCCTGAAAATTCTTAGCCAGCCAAAAGTCGTGCGAACTTGTGTGGGAAAAGAGTCTTTGCACAGTGATGAAGCTAAGAGCTCACATGATGGAACACAGCATCAACTGGGACCAAATCCAATATCTGATATTCTTGTAGGAAGAGGAGAGTCTGGACCCAGAGACCAGGGAGACTTGGGGATACCAGCTATGTGAGGTTGGAGCCAGGGTGGGATGCCCATATGGGAACCACAGATCGTGGGCAGCAATAGGAGAGTGGGCAAGGGCTGGGAGAGTTGGGGGGACAGTCCCCTAGGAACCTGTGAGGTGTTTTGGCAGTGAGACCGCCCAACACCTTGTGTGTTGAGCCCCTGGAGCTTGAGGGAAGGCCCTTCCTCTGTTGTTGGCCACCCAGTTGACAGAGTTTGGTTGTAGCAGGCCTAGGACCCAGCCGAAGGTCTGAGCATGTTGGCCATGCAGGGTGGATCTGGACCGCAGACACACTCTAATGACTGTAGGGTTTCAGCCCTGCATCAACACAAGCACCAAGTCAGGCCAGGTGGAGAAAGGGCTAGGAACACACTCTGGGGGCTGGTGCCTATATTATTGGGAGCACTTCTGACCCCAATTCCCCGATCTGCTGCCAACACAAGCTACAGAGGAGGATGGAGGGACACAGAGCATGGATCTTCCCCACTCAGTGGGCCCAGGCATGTACCATGGCCAGCAGCCTCGTGCCTTGCCCGGTGAGTCCTGAAGCGGCCCCCTCTTCCCATCCTGAGAGCTCTTCCCTTCCTCATGTGCTACTACCTTCCCACTGTCTCTGGAAATATCTACTTGCTGTGGTCCTCAGGCAGTTTATGATTTAAGTTAAAAAAAAAAACAGGTCTTGGTGCTCAAAAATATTTGATTTGCCCATCCTCATCCCCCAACCCCAATATTTTCATTATTTCCTCAACATATGAAATTTTACTAGCAAAAAGTTAATTTTGAATTATACAAAGTTGATTCAAATAACATTGGTATACATAATCAATCACCGTACTTTCAATGTTTGTTCTCCTTTCCTGCTAGAAACTGCTCAGAAAAAAGAGAACAGAGGGGGCTGGGGATGTGGCTCAAGTGGTAACGTGTTCGACTGGCATGCGCGAGTCAGTGGGTTCGATCCTCAGCACCACATAAAATAAAATAAAATAAAGATGTGTCCACTGAAAACTGATAATATAAAAAAAAAACAAAGAGAACAGAGGACAGACTCATGGAATGCTTGAACTGATAAGAAGCTCCCACTCAAGCTCAGCATTCAGTCCTGGACAGAGTAAGACTGGTCCATTTTGACATCTACTCCAAAGAGTCTACCAGACAGAATCCTCTGACTGATCCCTGACTGAGCCATAGCAACTGGCTAGAAAAGCCTTCACATCCTCAATACATTCTTCACTTCAGAATACTGGACAAGCATTGATATCCATCTCTCGTCACCTTGCTCCCCAGCCAACCATCCTTCAACAAATTCAAAGGAGTAACTCATCCAAGCACACAGAAAGGGATGTTCACTACACACATCCATGTGCGAAAAAGACAACTGGTATTTCTTGTTTGGGCTATTTCAAATGAAATCCCTTCTGCATGACCTCCACAAACCAAAAAAAAAAAAAATTGTGAAATTCCCACGTAGAAGACAAGATACACTTGCCAAGGAGGCAGTGCCAAAAATTTTGACACTCCAAATGTAGAGTGTGTGTTTAGGAAGCAGTCACAGTTTCCATGAGAGAGTCCCATGAAATCAATTAGGAAGATCCATGCTCTAGCCCTACCATGCAAGTGATGTGACTTGAAAGAGTCACTTAGTCTTAGCAACCATCACCACTAACCACTAAGTCAATGAATAAAGGTCCTCAGGTGTCAAGCTACAAAATGCGGGATGAGCATGGATGAGGATGGGTGGGAGAAGTCTCCAACTCTAACACAATTAGGGAAGGATGTGCTGACCTCAAGAGGCTGGGGGGGCTGGGATCCTGCCACAGAGAGGGATTCCAAACCTCACATCCCCTGACCCAGGCCAGAAGACCAGGTAGAGTCCAAGGACCCTGGGGTGGCCCAATGGCAATAAAGATCAAAAGGAACTGGGAACTGCCTGGACCCTCAATCCCCTACTCTGAGCAGGGCTGCATGACGAGGCCAGAGGCCATCCACAGCAATCTGCCTTCACAGGAAAAGAGGGACTGCAGGCTGCCTCTGGCTCACTGAATCAGGGTGGTGTTTTCATAAAGCAAGACCACTTCCTCACATTTGACCAGCAGCTCATGCGCTGACAGCACAATGGCTGGCTTGACCCAGGCCCTGAGAAATCAAATAGAAAATCCATAGCAAACACATCTTTAGTTCTTCCACATCATCAGGGGGTGTGATTCATTTCCGTCAACAAACAGTCTGAAATGGTGTCTAAACATGCTGGGGACTCACCTCTGTGTGGAACTCTTCAGGAAAAAGGGGATCAAATCTCATGAAGCAACTCTTCTCTCTTCTAGCCCATGGGCAATGCAAGGAACCTGCATGATACCAGAGGCTCACTTCTCTCTTCTCATGTCTTCTGGAAAGGATTCATTAATGCTTCCTTCAAGGTGAAGCAGAAGCCTGCATTCCCAGCTGCACAGAAGTGTCTGAGGGCACTGTCTCCCTTAAAACCCAAGAAGAAAAAACAGGTCATTAAACAGGCATATGGATTAGAGTACGTGATCAATGAACTTCCCTGGAGCCTTCCACATGACTCTCTTCCACATTCACAGAGCAATGCTTGGCCATTCTCAAAGACCAGGAGACCATGATGCTCATCACCAGGAAGTCATTAAAGGACTCCAACAGAGCAGCATGGATTGCAGAAGGTGGCACACCAAGGATCTGCAGCTCTGCTGCTACAACACAAGAGCTTAACTTCAGTATTGACTTTCTGCCACCTACCAAGTATGATATTAGTGTCAAGCACAACATGCAGACATGCCAGTAGCAGGTGACAACCCACATCCATTTACAGAAGTGGGCAACATCTGCATTGGAACAAGGAAGTATCTTATTCTTACTGATAAAAATCATAAGAAACAAAGAATAAAATGGATGCAAGACTTCTCCTTTCACTATTATGTAGCTGTTGGAATTCCCTATTAAAAAATACCTCCTCCAAAATAAAAAGTATCTCAGACATGTGTCAATTATTCAATGGATGACATTTTAAAACTATGGCCTTTACTTAATATTTATGTACGCTCTAGCCCTGCCTAATGCTCTTTTAGAAAGGAGCACATAGAATTGGATCTTTGAAAATCTCACATTTGCTGATAAATATTACTGTCTTTGTCAGACATGGTGAAGTGAAAAGTGGGACTTTGGATACTCAAAGAACACAATGTTGTGGGATTGGTGTCCCTGACTCATAGACAGTATGTGGTTTCTATGAAAGCCAGTGAGGGAGCAGAAGTAACGAAGCTCATTGAACAGATAACCTCAGGGGATACTGGCAAATAGGCCAAACTGAAGAATATATTCCAGCTAATATTGATATTTGGGCTCCTGAGCCCAGACTGGTTGTTAAAAAAAGGTGCAGACAGGCAGTGTTCAGGTACAAAATGTCTACCATTTAAAGGTGGGCAACTAGTTACACATCTGAAAAAATGGTCTGCCATCTTATGAATTTCATTTTAACAACAACAAGAAAAAAAAAAAAAAACAGACAATTGTGGGAGGCCATCCTCGCACATGATTTGACTTACCTCCCTGGCTGGGTGAGAGGCGCTCAAACACAGTTGTGTCAGAGCCATTCCCCACCCTTTCCCAGGTCCGAGGGCCTGGCCACTGACCTGAAGACCCAATCGTTGTCCTTGACCTTGGGATGCTGCCCCCCTTAACCTTCACTGGATGGGATTTTCCCTTGAATTTTTTATTCCCCAATAAAAGCTCACTCCCTGCGTGGCTCTCCCTCTCTCCCTAGTCTCTTGTGTAAACCTCGCCACCACATTAGGTGGCTAGAAGTGGGAGCTAGGAGAAGCCGACGCAGAGCTGTGTGAAAGGTAATGAGAGTCTTGTCTCTTTAATTGAAAACTCACTAGCAATTTCTTATGAACTGAACCTTCTTTCATGAAGCTCGAGCTGGTCGCAAGGCAGAAACAATGAGACATATAAAGATAAAACCTTGTCTTCACCAGGACGCCTAGAAATAGGTTTTATTTGGCTCATGCAAATATCTTTCAATAAAAATTCTGATTTCTGAAGGAACCCATTCAATTTTATAATGCACAGATCACAAGGTTTTCTTTACAGAATATTCTCTACTTCTTCTTAAAGCCTCACATAGAAAATGTCTCACAGGACATCTGAGGGGAATGACCCAAAGGATGAGAGAATGGCTGGAACCGTTCTCAAATGTGCCCATATAGCCTAAAGTGTAAAGGCATCTAATTGTACTCTAAAACAATTATGAACCTATTTGGTCCATTGTTAATAAATATCACCACTTTAACACTTGAACCAAATCACAGAAAATTGGAA
Organism: Urocitellus parryii; assembly: GCF_045843805.1. NCBI lineage: Eukaryota > Metazoa > Chordata > Mammalia > Rodentia > Sciuridae > Urocitellus > Urocitellus parryii. The sequence continues at coordinate 17,571,758 of NC_135542.1, forward strand.
ACAGATGATCATTGACTTTGATACTTTTACTTCCATTTCATTACCCAGAGATGATCAACTCTATCCTTCAAATGATGCAAATTTATTACAGAATGCCTAAGATCCTGAGGATATATTTTGGCTCAGCCCATGGTATTGCTTCAGTATTTTATTATTTTGTAAGTAATAAAATATAACTTCATGTTGGATAATATATTCAAGCCATGAAAATATCATCCAACATCATTCTTCCCATTAGCCCAATTTCTGTGCATGCTCACTTACTCTTTAGGAATTTTACTAATTATTTGAAGGTTCTAGAGGACCTGTTAGACTCTTAATGGACAAACCATCCAACATACTCCAGAGAATGTACGAGTGCCATAAGAAGAAAATAAGGTCAGCCTACAGCAATGGGCAGCTGCCTGCCCTTGGCTGGGAGGAGCACTGGCGATGGCACCAGGGCTGCTGGGCAGCAGAAGCCTCCACAGCCCTGCAGGGAGCCTGGAGCACAGCTCTGCAGAAACATGCTCAGCCCTGGACAGATGCACATGAGTTCCCATCACAGGCTAGAGTGTGACCATCCCAGGTGCATGCCTGTCATGCCAGCCACCAGGGAGGCTGAGGAAGAGGAACATTTGAGGTCAGCCTTGGCAATTAGACCTTGTGGCCAAGGGGGAAAAAATTACAAGGGTCTCTGAGGATGGAGCTCAGGTAGGTCACTTGCCTAACAGGCTCAAGGACCTGGGTTCAATCCCCAGAACCACACATACACCAAAAAGTGACCTTGGAACATGGTTCAAATGATGGGTCAGAAGGAAACAAGAGAGGGCTTTTAAAGCGAGGACTTAAAACAAAATCCACAGGTGCAACAGGAAAAGGAGACACAGAGTCAGTGACACCTGAAATACCTGGGCGGGTCTGTCTTTTAAACCGCCTCCTGCTCCCCAGGTCACACTGGGCTCCTCAGTCGCCCTCCCCTCTCCAGGGAGCCTGTAGGTCAGGCCACCTCTTCTCCTCTGAGGTCCATGGCGCAGGCCACACTGCTGAGGCCACCGCATCCTGAACAGGACCCTGCAAATCAAAATCCACTCAGGTGAGAACCTGGACAGCGGGGTGGGCGCCGTGGGGACCGCCCTGGTGGCTCCAGGGGACAGGCAACCAGGGACCAAGGCTCCAGGGCGGTGGCAGAGTCCTCCAGGGGTCCCACTCTCCTGTGGGCGAGTAGACCCTGGCTGCTCCCGGCCAGCTCTCCCTCCCCCACCTCTAGGCGGGAGCAACCTCAGCCCTCTTTGAAGCCACTCAGGTTCCCACGTCTACTCCTGACCTAGGACTTGAAGACTGTCAGCCTCAGTGCCTCGTGCACCCAGCAGTCATGCTGCGACTCCAGAGGCTGTTCTGCCCCAGGCCCCCATGGCCTGTGTTCCAGCTGCTGCTGAGTAACAGTGGTGGCTGTGTTGTGCAGGGGAAGGGTGGAGCCCTCCTTCCTTCCTTCCTTCTCACCCCCTCCTTTGCTGTTTGCTGCCCACCTCCCTGTTCATCTGTCTGGCAGGCACGGCACTCCCACAGTGGGCACGCCTTTCCTTCTGGCACCTTCCCACTCCATGAGGCAATGCTGCTTACCTTTTTTTTTTTTTTTTTAAATTCCTTTAGAGAAACCTCCTGATTTTTCCAAACCTAAGATGGCCAGAAAGTTCTGTGTCACCAAAGGTTAGCTGAGTTGAAGAAGTAAGAACATATCCTCTTGACCTCACACGGGGACCAGCAGTCTCTGGTGGCAGAGGTGCTGTGATTGGGGTGAATGGGCCTCAGGTAGGCCATATCCTATTTATTTTTAGCAATAATATAACAGCATTAAAAGAGAAGAAAAGAATGCATCAAGGAGAGTAACTAAGAACAGAGTAGGGACAAAGAGCATGAGAAGAAGATTAACATTAAACAGGGATGAGAGGTGGGAGGGAAAGGGAGAGAGAAGGGAAATTGCATGGAAATGGAAGCAGACCCTCAGGGTTATACAAAATTACATACAAGAGGAAGTGAGGGGTAAGGGAAAAATAATACAAGGGGGAGAAATGAATTACAGTAGAGGGGGTAGAGAGAGAAGAAGGGAGGGGAGGGGAGGGGAGGGGAGGGGAGGGGGGATAGTAGAGGATAGGAAAGGCAGCAGAATACAACAGACACTAGTATGGCAATATGTAAATCAATGGAAGTGTAACTGATGTGATTCTGCAATCTGTATACGGGGTAAAAATGGGAGTTCATAACCCACTTGAATCAAAGTGTGAAATATGATATATCAAGAACTATGTAATGTTTTGAACAACCAACAATAAAAATTAAAAAAATAAAAAAGAATGCATCAAAAAGGCAAAGGGAAGTCCATTTCTAGCACCGCCACACACACGTGCACATAGCTTGCTTCTGCAGGCCAGCACTTCTTGGTGCTCAGAACTCAGAGTTCAAATTCGGAGCTTCCCCTCCCCTAAGGGGCTGAGAACCTGATCACTGCAAATTGAACCCTTTGTACAAGAGCTCCTGAACGAGAAAGGTAATTCCTATTTAACCCTGAGAGAAGGCTAAACAATATAGAGCACTAAGTTAGATCTGGAATAGCTCCAGAGTCAGAAAGCCAAGCCTTAGGGAGCCTGAGACACCTGTGTGCTCCCTGCCACATTGACAGCGCCCCCTAGCCTATCCCAGCCCAGCCAGCTCGCTGAACAGTCTGCTGGGCCCCTGTGTAGGACCCTGGAGCTCTCTCCAGGGAGCACGGGTCTGCCCAGCTTCATCCTCATTTTCAAGGTCTCCTGACACCCACAGGCTACACTCATGTAAGACTGTGGGCTGGGGCAGCTAGGGCCCTAGGGGACAATGGGCTCTGAGACAGATACTGGGCTTCCTGCTCTTGGCACTGCTGCTCCACTGTTCTGTGCTCGCTGGCGTCCTGGAAAGACCCCTCCTGTCTCCTGTGAGCAGAGATGTGGCTGAGCCAAGTTGGAGCTGGTAGGCAGGACAGGTGGGGCTGGAGGTGGATGCTCCTTGGAAAGAGAGGAGAGGGCTGCAGGTGCCACACTCGCTCCCTTCTCTCTGTAGGTAGCAGGATGGGTGGCGAGGATGCCCAGTTGGGTCAGTCCTGCCTTTGCCCCTCCAGGTTCTCAGGCAGGGCAGCCACATCCTAAAGTTCGCATCCAGCCCCTGACCTTGACCTACGTACACAGCAGCCCATGGTCCACGGCTTTGGAAAGGCCTAGGGCCTCTGGCTTCACTGCCATGGCCTGCTGTCGGTGAGCCAGCCTGTCCCTGGGTCACACCAGCAGGGTGCCCAAACCCACCCTTAGCATCACCAGGGGCGCACACGGCAGGATCCCGCCATGTGCAGAGGCAATGCCAGGACAACCCTCAAGTCTGGGTAAGTGGCAGGGGCGGCAGCAGCAGGGCTCCTGAGAGGCATGCTCTGATACCAAAGGTCTGGGTGCCCGTGTGCACTACACTCAAGCAAGAGCCTCAGTCCCTGAGGTTGGGGACAAGGACCCAGGGCCCTTCTTAGTAAGCCAACACACAGAAGAGTGCTCCTAGTTTCATCCACCCCCTGCACCACAGTCAAACCTGACCTTGAGATGGTGAAAGGACCTAAAAGCTAGTATCTGGAGCCACAGAAACTGCCGGAAGCGCTATGCTGACAGGGCTGCATGGGTGCCCTGGGCTCCCGGAGGAGCGGCTGGCAGCAGCAGAAGAGGGAGAACTAGGCCCCATGGGATCCGGCTGGCCCCTGACAAAGACCGCTACTGTGCTGCTCTCCTCACACTGGGAAAAAAAACACAATTTTCTGAGGAAAGATTTGCCAAAAAAGGGCCACGAACATCCAGGAAAGAAAAAAGAGGCGGGGCAGGTAAGGAGAGAGATGAATCCCCAGGAGCACGTTATTAACAGTTACTGAAAGACTCAACACCGTGTGTGATGACAAGCACCTGTCAGCTCTGGAGAAGGAACAGGGGATATTTAAAGCAAGGCCCTGACCCAGGGACGGAAGCCACCACTCAGGCTGCTTCCCCTGCTGCTCCCCAACCTGCATCGGGCTCACCGTCTCGTGTCCCCTGTGTGACCTGGAGGAAGGCCCTCTTATCCCTCCAATCGGTTAACAACTGTTTTAAATTCCTCAATCCTACCAGCTGCGTTGCATCTCTTCATTTGAACAAATTTCAGGAAATGGCAACACATATCTATCTGGTGTGCACTGACATTTATTTGGATATAAAATAATTATGATATAGATAATTATAGCCAACACCATTGTGTTTCCCTATAGCCAGGGACTATAAATATGGACTAAGTGTTTTATATACTTGCTTTCAATTAAACCTCATTACAGCTGGAGGGAATTGATATTGCTATTATCCCCATTTTAAAGAGGCAGCCACTGAAACCCCGAGAGAAGGTTACATGACTACAGGGCATCCAGTGAGAACTGGAAGCTCTGGGATCTCCCCAGGAAAAGGCAAATGAAACCATGGTGAGAAACTGCTGTTCACTTTTTAAACTGGTCTAAACAGAAAAATCATACCATATGCTGCCAAGAACACGGAATCACTGAAACACGTGCACAGTGAGGGTGAGAGGGTCAATGGCACAGGCGTTCAGGGAAGCAGCCAGACCAACACCAGATGTAACAGCAAACCCTTTGCTAGGCAGTCCTACTTGAGATGTAGGTAGCCTCACGTCCACACACGCAGAAACGTGTATGCAAATATTTAGACCAGAGTTATTTATAGTTACCCAAACCTAGAAAAACCCAAATGACCACCAACTAGAGGATGATAAACACATGGTGGCATGTCCATCAAATGCAGCAGTTACCATTTAGAATGAACAGGAACAAATCACTAACACAGGCAACAGCGCGGACGAGCCTCGGATGTATGATGGTCCAAGACGCCAGACTCAGAGGCCGCATGAATCCACCTATGTCATCTAGGAAAGGCCAAAGTGCTGGGGAAGAAAACTGAGGAGTGCTTCCCCGAGGCCGGGGCTAGGAGCTGACCACAGAGGGACACAAAAGAACCTTTGAGAGCAAAGGGAATATTCTTTGGATTGTGGTGATTGTCATGTGATCGGTACATTTGTCAAAACTCCAGGAACTGCAACCCCCAAAATCATAAATTTTACTGCATGCAACTCAAACCTAAATAAACCTAACATTAAAAAAAAAAAAAAGTTCATACTGTAGTGACTTGGCCACATCAGTGTTTATAGCAGCTCAATTCACACTAGCCAAGCTATGGAACCAACCTAGGTACCCTTCAACAGATGAATGGATGAAGAAAATGTGGTATCTATACACACAAGAGAGCATTACTTAGCCTAAAGAAGAATGAAACTATAGCATTTGCCAATAAATGGATGGAACTGGAGATTATCATGCTAATTGAAATATGCTAGTCAGTCCCCAAAAACCAAAGGCCAATGTTCTCTCTGATATGCAGATGCTAACGCACAATAAGGGGAGGGGAGGGAAGAAGAAAAGTTCATTGGATTAGACAAAGAATATGAGGGGAAGGGAGAGGGGCTGGAAATAGGAAAGACAGCCAGAATGAGTGGGACGTCACTTTCCTGTGTTCATATATGAACCCCCAACCAGTGGAACTCCACACTATGTACAACCACAAGAATGTGAAGTCGCACACCATGTATGTAGGATATGTCAAAATACATTCTCCTGTCCTATAAAACCAAAAAGAATAAGTAAAAAAAGATTTCCCTGAAGATAGGCCCAGGCATTGGTAAGTCTCATTTGTTCAAAAGTAGCTGAAGGATTTATTACCAAGTCTGTCACTTGAGCTAAGTGGTAAAGAAGAGTAAATGATGCTAAGCTTTATTATTTTTCTATTTCTCTTCTGCTCTTTGGCAAAAATAATTAATGGGGGAAAAAGTAACTGACAAGAGACAGCCAAGCAGGGGGGACCCAAGGCAGATGCCACCTGGAGCGGGATGCACCTGAGCATGCTCCGTGACCTTTGGGTGAGAGACCTCAGTTTCACCAGGAGTTGAGGCTGCCTCCGCATGGTCATCATCTGCTGGAAAACACTGCCTTGGGCTGTCAAAACAGAAACAGACCCATATCTGTCAGCGCTCGGAACGGGCGTTTGGTAAGACTATTAAGTGAGAGGTCAGCACAACTGGTGGTTACAGCAGGCAGGAGGCGCCCACATCCCTCCGGCTGTCAGAAGAGACCTGGGGGTGACAGCAACCTGGGGCCTCCCTACAGCACCCCCGGCCACTAGGGCAGATGGCCGCAGCAGCACGCAGGGAAAGGGGGAAGGGCACATGCGGCCCCAGGAAGAAGCACCTGCACCCAAACCCCAACTCCTTCCTGTTCCAAGGAGGAGAGAGCCTGGCACTGGGGCAGCAGCCAGGGTTGGTGTCCTGGACCACACAAGGATGGGAGGGCTGAGGCGTGCGAGGGGGCTCCAGCCGTCAGCCCACAGCTCCCCGAGGGAGGGCCCATCTGTGCTGCCCTCCACTCCCTTCCCTGGTGTCCCCTGGCCAACAGACATACTGACGGGTGCTCCATCTTCCTGGAGGGTGGCTGGAGGGTGAAGTGGCATGCATGTCACGATTTCAATGCCTACACGCCCTGACCCTGAAATGGGCCATCTCTGAGGCAGCCGGCTTCACTCACTCTGTACCTGCCACAGCATCAGCTCAGCGTTCAGCGACAGAACTAACGCAGGGCCCCATTTCTCACGATTTTCAACATTATAGTCTTACACGTGCTACCAAAATAACAATCACTTAGATAAAAATGACTAAGATCACATCACCAAATGGCACATCTTAAAACATGTGAATCCAAGTAGAAACTGTCATGCTTACTGGAATATGGCTGCCTTCTCTGAAGCCTCTGCCATTTGTTTCATCTTTAAGGAAAAGGAGGTGCCACGGTTTGGATCTGAGGTGTTCCCCAAAGGCCCACAAATGAAAGGCCTGGTCACCAGCTTGTGGCACTGAGGGAGAAGGTGTGGGACCTTTAAGAGATGGGGCCTTATGGGAGGAGGCTAGGACACTGGTCAGTTGAAGATACTGGACCCCAACCCTTCATCTGAGTCCTGGCAACCATGAGATGAACAGGCCTCCTCTGCCATGTGCTACCACCATGATGTCACAGGCTCAAAGCAACGGCCAAGCAATCATGGACGGAAACCCGCGAAGCAAAATAAACCTCTTTCTTCTGAATTTGAATATCTTAGGTACGTTGTCACAGCGACGGAAAGCTGACAGAAGGCAGCGCACCACTGCAGTACCTCTTCTGGACACTGAAGGGTCCACTTCAACACCTTTTTCATAAGGAGTGCCACCATTCAAGAAGAGCTCGTAAGTTCTGTGAAGGAATAACACACTATGATGGCTGCGCCTGGCGGGCCTTCCATAGACACCCGAACCAGAAGTGAAACATTTTTAGCACAAATGTATTCATTCTAATTATGTCTCATTGATGAGTGAGAATGACAGTGTTGACCCTTCCATGGGGTCTCATCTCAGCAAAGAGACTCTGTCCCAAGCATCAACACAGGAAATGTACTTATAAGAAAATGAGAAAGATTTTTGTTATTAACATGGGCCTGGGGCTGTAGCTCAGTGGTAGAGCACTTGCCTTGCACACGTGAGGCACTGGGTTCGGTCCTCAGCACCACATAAAAATAAACAAATAAAAATAAAGATGTTTTGACTTGAATGACTTGTTAATAGCAAGTAATTACTGTTTTTAAATGTGTTGAATCAATATTTGAAATTAAGCCATTATGAATTTACATGATTTTTAAAATAAAACAGTAACACAGATCGTTGTAAAATGTTGGAATGGGGGCTGGGGTTGTGGCTTGGAGGTAGAGCACTTGCCTAGCATGCGTGAGGCACTGGGTTCGATCCTCAGCACCACATAAAATAAAAAATTAAAATATTGTGTCTACCTATAACTAAAAAATAAATATTTAAGAAAAATGTTGGAATGGCATAGACAGGACACGTGAAAGTGAAAAATTCCTCTGTCCTTCCCCCTAGTTCAGTAAGTCTCCTGCCCTGTCTGTCACCCACCCTGTGACTCCCTGTGCCTCACAATACACATCAGAATGCTTCCCTATCAATCGAGCTCCACCTCCTAGGAAATAACTGGGACCTCACTTTGCCAAGGTGGAATTTTGGATGTTTCCTTATTTTTTTTTTTCTAAGTATAAGTGAAAACCCTGAACATATTTTTTAAAGAATCATAAGAAACTTGAGTTTCTGTATTCACTCCTGATAATGGGGCGCCCCTCCTGCTCCGGCTAGGATGAGGCTAGAAACTAGGGTTCAGTGGTAAGGAGGCTGTGCAGGGCATGTTATCCAAGTTAATCCTCACCAGGAGCTTGTGGGGTAGGAATTATTCCCCCAGATTAAAGGTGGGGGGAATTTGGATACTGTGGCGCATACCTCCTGTTATACAGGCAGTGTGGGACCCAGCACCCTGAGTTTCCGTAATGACAAATTTAGAATCTGATCACCATCCTACCTACTGCTTGTCCATCTGTAGCCCTCGGTGAATGTCCTGTTTATATCCTAGACTTAGATCTTTATTTTCCCCATTTAAAAATTCATATGAGCTGGGTGAGGAGGCACATGCCTATGACCCCAGTGACTTGGGAGGCTGAGGCAGACGGATCACAAGTCAAAGCCAGCCTCAGTAACTTAGTAAGGTCCTAAGTAACTCAGCGAGACTCTGTCTCAAAATAAAAAATAAAGAGGGCTGGAGATGTGGCTCAGTGGTTAAGCACCCCTGGGTTCAATCACTGGAACCAATAAATAAATAAATAAAAATTCAGATGATCTTTTACTTATTAGTTTTCAAGGGCTCTTTTTACGTTAGGGCTAACAACATTCCAACTTTGTGGTATGCATGATGATATTTGCTTCTAGCTTGCACTGTGCTTTTAAAGTTTAAATTTGCTTACAGGAGGGCTGGGCCTGAGGTAGAGCACTTGCCTAGCAAGTGCGGGGCCCTGGGTTCAGTCCTCAGTACCACATAAAAATAAATAAAGGTATTGTGTCCAACTACAACTAAAAAATAAATATTAAAAAAACTGCTATAATTTCAATGTCCTACACAGATTCACAGAGGACCTGGGGACCCTGGACTTAGCTTTTGCACTGTTTTCAGCATGGTGGAATGTGCCAGTACTTCAGGGAACAGTCCCAGCAGGCAGACAGTGCGAGCATATTCTAGAACATGTCCTATGTGTCCTTCTCCCTCTCTGGGTGAGAGTGCATGTGTTGCTTTCGTACACTACTTTATACAACACTAAAATCAACATTAAAAGCCCTCACCCCAAAAGCTGTTGACATGCCAACAGAACAAACCTGAGTTCCTTGATTCTAAAAAAAGAACTTCTACAAAATCACACAACTGCTAGGAATACACAGTGCACTTACTTTGCTGGTATCGGAACGCCACTGGCATCGAAGAGCCTGAGAAACACCCAGCCGCAACTTAACTCTCCTCTCTCACCCGTTGACTAGGAAATAAAACAAGTCTGAGAAACAACATCTGAACGAGTCAAATTATAAGCACATGCAAGCCCCTGAAAGGAACAAGACCAGTATCCCCGCTTAGGGCTAAGTAGTTCTGCCCCAGAAAATCAAATGAAACGTGGTGGGTCCCACAGTACAGCACAGGTGGCACTTTAAGTGATGCTCACATTTTGTCAAAATTGCCCTTGAAAATCCCTGAAACTAATGACGTGCCAACAGGTGCCTCAGGAGCTGAGCACTTCCTGTGGCATCACCCAGAGGCACATGGGTGCTCCTGGATCAGCAAGCTCTGTCTCCCTGCAGTGGACTGTGGGGATTCAGCATGCAAAGGCCTTGACACCTGGAAGTCTGCCCCACTGTCCACTGCCAGAGGCCACTGGGCCTGGCTCCGGGCTGCTCCTCTCCTCGCTCTGACTCATCTGCGACTCCCCTGGGTTTACTTGTCCTAAAGAAACACGGGATGATGCAGTACACAGGGTACCTGTGGTGGCTCTGGGCTACGAGGGGCCGGGTTCCTATACTGCATTTAGATGCTGCTAGGGGGTGGGAGATGGAGGGCTGCTAACATGGCCACGCCTCGGCTCCAGCAGTTCACATGACACCATGCTTCTGGTGTTCCCTGCACAGAACCGCCACTTGGCCAGGTCTCTCAATAAGAATTGCTGACTGCAGGGCCAGGTGCACTGGGTCCCGGGGTTGGAGTGCCACAGTGCTTCTGATCAATTTCTGAAAACCCCTTCTGTTCTGAATTTCTGTTCTCTAGGAGCTCTGGCGTTCACTGGTGCTACACATGTAAGCAGGTCCTGTTCATCTAATTGCCACTGAGAAAGCAGCACTGCATAAGAATCATGAGCACTGCCAGCTCGCTCCACCAGAGATGAAAATCCCACCTAGGGAAACCCTCCAGGACTTCACTCACAGACACACACACTCCAGCACTCCTTTTTTTTTTTTTTTTCTTGTATTGGGAACTGATCCCCAGGGGTGCTTCACCACTGAGCCACACCCCCATCCCTTTGAATTTTTTATTTAGAGACAGGGTCTCACTAAGTTGCTTAGGTCCTCTCAAAGTTGCTGAGGCTGGCTTTGAACTTGCCATCTTCCTGCTCAGCCTCCTGAGTCGCTGAAATCACAGGCCTGCACCACGGCACCCGGCCTGCCAATTCCCTTTTAACTGGTATATTATAAAGTGACATTTATCTTGCGCCTGACATACATTGCGAATATAAGAAATTCCAAGTTCAAATAATATTCCCAGGTCTGGAGATGAAGAATTGGACCTGATAAAACAGTCGCCATGGAGCAAGCATGGCAAGATGCCAGTGACCCGGAACGATAAAGAAACGTGGGTTACTGACCACAGTGCACAGTGGGAAGGGGCGGTCTGTCCTGTCCAAGGCACAAGGCTTGTGCCTCTGCATTACCACAAAGGACTTTTAAGGAAAGTTAACAGCAGATGGACTGACCCATCCACACCACGGACTTGGTGAACACACTCAGCTCCCTTGTTGAGGGAAACACCTTTCTCTTCACTTACTTTTCACCGAGCAGGGCTAACATACAACCTGTGCGGCAAACCACCCGGAGGTGCTCAAGGCCCACTTGGCATATGTTATAAGGTTTTTATGCCAATCGCTGTTCATTTTAAACAGAATTGAGTGGCTGGGCACACATGTCTGCTGGGCTTTCCTGATGCCTGCCTGGAACAAGCCCCCTCCCCTTGGGCTTCTCCCACCCCTCTCCCTACACAGCACATCCTCCCTTTCTTGCCTATAAAACCCTACCCGGTCTTTGAGGTCTAGTTTTCTTTTACAAAACCTCCTGAGGCTCAAGGGCTAGAATTAACTTCCCCCTCCTCTGTGTTTCCCAAAGCGCTTGGAGACCCATATCCTCACAGCCTGCCTGATCGGAGTAATCCATAGCGCCCCCCCCCCCACAGGGCGACTCTAAGGATTGAATAAAGCAGGGACCCAAGGGCCTGTGCGTGGCTAGAGCATCCTAAGTAGAGAGCATTCTTATTATTTGCAGCTGTGTTTCTTCCCCACTGACATACAAGTAAACCCTCATGCACCTAGGAAGAATGTGGGCACGTAACAGATACCTCAGTTCATTCAGGAAGGTGACAAGCACTTAGTTATTCCTCCCAAAGCTCACCTTTATATCCTGAGAAAGCATGACACACAACTGTGCGTCACAGAACTGTGAAATGACAGACCCAAAAATATGTGGTGTGTCTCCCTGGAGGCAGCGAGGTCAGGAGGTCAGGAGGCCACGCTCACTTTCAGGCATTGTGCTGTAGTCAAGCAAGGATGCCTGCAGCACCCAGCGAGCTGCGGGCCTCACTCACAGCCAGTGCCCTCTCGATGAACCCCCATTTGTGTTAAGATCTTTATTAGGAGAAGGGTAATTAGGGTGCAGTAACAAAGGGAGTTAGTTGAGGGAGGGAAGTAAACACTCAAGTAATGAAACCTGGGGGTGGAAGTAGGTGAACCACAGACAATTCGTATTATAAAAAGAACAGAGAGACACCTTGGATTCACTAGCATCCATCCCTGCGAGCCTGACTCAGTGGTATAAACCTTAACCTCCTCCCAGTTCTGACAGTCCGGAGTGGACTGGTTCCCTAGGCGTCACCTTTCATTTCATCAGAGGAAAACACAACTGTCATTAGCGCAGTTGTAAGACTCCATTTCTGAAAAACACCTCACTTCCTAAATTTTATCTTCTTGTCTGCATTTTTCATCAAATGGGCATTTCCTAAAATTGAAATCCAATGAATAGGATGATTCATTGGAATTGTAACCTTGCTGAGTCAGAAACACAAATAATTTTAATCAAAGTCCTCCTGGAACAGTAAAGAATCTAAGGGTTCACATGTGGCTCCATGTGTTCTGTGCTAAATGTGACGCTTCCACAGCCTCGTCTTAGGTCTTAACTGCTGATCGCCTAGGAGGAAAGCAGGGTGTTTCCTGTTCTGCTACTCAGCAGATTTCTTACCTGGGGAGAAAAGGCCCAGGTTTTGGGCTTTTGGGGTTGCCACGTGGCCCTCACAGTGTGAATGTTGCTCAGGACCTGAAAGATTTTCCGATTTCAGATCAGGCTGTAGGAAGTTCTTTGAAACATCACCCTTCTGAGTCCCAGATAATTACCAGTGGCTATACTGGTCAGGGCAGAGGGAGAGGAGGGGCTTCCATTTTTTATTTCATGCAGTTCTGTAAGATCTGGGTTTCTTTCTACATCCAATATAGTATGCATCTAACTTTTCAAACAGTGAAAACAATGGTCCCAATACTTATTAATAAAACAATGAAGGAGCTGATAAAACAGATTCAGATTTGTGCCCTTGTGACAGTAATAAACCACATCAAGTGAATACTCATATCTGAGATATGCTTACTAGAAGAGGAAGTGACACTTCAGGTAGAAACCTCAGAAGCCTATAGGATTAAAACAGAAGATCTAACACTTGTGTCATCAGAGTCCCAGAGGAGAGGAGTTTCAAAGGTACTGTAGGAAATAATGCCTGAAAAATTCCCAATTTCAGCCAAAGTCAGAAACCTACAGATTTAAGAAGCTGAGCAAATTCCAAACAGGGGAGATCCAAAAGGGTTTGTGCCAGGTACAACACACTTCTAAAGTAAACAGGAAAAAAAATACACCGAAGGTAGCAAGAGAGAAAAACAGCCAGGTTAAGCCAGGGGAATGACTCAGATGGCAGTGGGTGTCTCGGCAGAAACCAGAGGCCAGGAAGAGGTGGCACCACGTTGTTTTAGTGGTAGACGAACTGTCAATCCAGAGTCCGACATCTAATGGAAAGGTCCTTTAGGAAGGAAGGGAGACAGATACTCAGATAAAGCTAGTTTAAGAGAATCTGTCACCCTGAAAGGATGGTTAAAGGACACTCTCTGTACAGAAAGGACAAGCTAAAGAAGGAATCTTGGAACATCAGGAAGGAGATCAATGAGAAAAGTAAAGATCTGACTAAATACTACTAATTTTCTCAGTTGATGGTTGAAGCAAAAACTGTAAGACTGGGTGATGTGGTTTCAGTGTATGTAGAGGAAATGAGCAAGCCAGTTGTGAGTGAATGAGGACAAAGAAAATTAGAGAGAGGGGCAGTCTCTGCCTCTCCCTCCAACCAGAACGCTGCCTGTGGTCACTGTGATTAGCTGGGTGTCTAAAATGACACCTACAGCAAGCACCCAGGAAGCCACCCAGAGAGACCACTCAACACCAAGGATAATTCAGAATGGAGTTCTAAGAAACGTCTAAGCCACACGCAAGAAGGAGGAAAGAGAACAGAGGACAACAAGGAGAGAGAACAAAGCCGGGCTCCCTCCGAGCCCTAGAAAATAAAACAAAAAAGAAAAGCAGGCAGCAGACCCAGAGGCTTGAGGCTCCCCCCGACGCTGCAGGTGTAGGTGCACCTGCCCTGCAAGGACGGTGGGTGCTGGGAGGGCGTCCTGGCTTGGCGCTGCCCAGGCTCCACAACAGCTCAAGCACTGGTGCACCAAGCAGCCCCTCTGCCCACGTGCAATACAGCACCTCCTACTAAGGCGCCAGTTGATGCTCAGGGTGAGAGGATTAGGGGCACCAAGTTCTGCCCCCTTTTCCTACCACCCTGGCCACCACTGAGGGGTAAAGTCAAGGTAAATGGGAAGGGAGTGACATGCTCTAATGCAGTTTATATCTGTTACAGGCAAATATAAAGTAGAATTAAAGATCAAGAGCATATTCTACTTCAAATACTGGGATAGCAAAAATCTTTTTTTCTTGGTGGTACCCAAAAAGTGTGATCATGAAGTTCTGCCGACTTTTTCATTCCCACTCAACTAAGATCATGTCACTTCTACTCTTCCTGACGGAGCTGGCAGCTTCCCACTGCAAGAGATCTGATGAGCAGCTTGCAGAGAGCAAAGTCTGCTTAGCTCTTGGTCTCAGAGGTCTCAGTCCATGGTCGCTTGGCTCCACTGTTTTGGGGCCAGTGGCAAGGCAGGGAATCAGAGCGGGGAGCACATGGTAATGTGTCACCTCGCAGCAGCCAGGAAGCAGATGGGAGAGAGGCAGGGGTTGGGGTCCCACAATCCCTACATGGGTGTGGCTCAGCCATGTTAACTTCCCGTCATTAGGCCCCAGCTCCAGGTCCTACCGCCTCCCAATAGCCCCCAGGCTGGCAGCAAGCCTTGACCCATGGGCTGTGGGGCATCTATCCAAAGCACAGTGCTGGCCAACACTGACTGCATTCTCATACTCTGCCAGGCACTGCCAAAGCCTTCATAAATTCTCACAACCGCTCGATGTTAGAAGGACTGTCATCCCTCTTCCCAGATGAAGACACTGAGGTAAAGCATGATGAACAGGGAGACTCAGTATTACACCCTTTGTGGCGATGGGAGGAGGGCACAACCGCTAAGAGAAACCAGAGTCAGGGGACCAAGTCTAGGTGCTGCCTTGGCTATGTGAACACCACTGCTTTAAAGCCACATGTCACTCATGTGCTGGCCCCAGGACAACGGCAGCCAGGCTGCAGCTTCTCTGCTGTTGCTGTACTCACAGTGCCTGTCTTCGCGTCCCACATCAGATCTCTGAAGGCCAGCTGTGACGCCAAGAGCTCAGATTGCAGAAAGTAACTTGCTTGAAACTGATTCCCTGAAAAAACAGCTTTCCTTTATTTTCTTATGAAAAGAAGAATGAAATTCAAAACCAAAAGTCTAAGACATTATGCTACAAATTTAGGAAATAGATATTTCCAAAATGCTAAGGGGCTTACTAGCAACTTGCTTTCCAAGACAGATGAACCAAGATAGAATCATGCTCAAAATTTTAAGATAAAAACTGATAAAAGACTACTTTAAGATAGTTTTAAGGAAGATCTTAAATTAGACCAACAACATGCTTCACAGTGAAGATGATTTATTCAAATATTTCTATAAAATGCAGAAATCTGTAACATTTTTTATATATTTTAGAAAAAATACATAACCATTAGTTTTGCTTCTTTTTAAAATTTTTTTTGGTTGTTGATGTAACTTTATTTTTACTTATTTATATGTGGGGCTGAGGATAGAATCTGGTACCTCACACATGCTAGGCAAGTGCTCTGCCATTGAGCCCCAGCCCCAGTCCCAGCCCTGCTTCTTTCTTCACATATATGTTTTTAGTTGTAGAGGCACAAAATACCTTTATTTTATTTATTTACTCTTCCGTGGTGTAGAGGATGGACCCAGTGCCTCACATGTGCTAGGCAAGCGCTCTACACTGAGCCCGGCCCCAGAACCTAGTTTTACTTCTTAACACAAAAGTGCAGGGATCCATCCACAAAATGCACGAGGACCTTTTCAGCACTGAAGCCAGCGAGGTACGGTGGCGCTCGGCCTCTGCAGCCATGCTTGGAGGCTAATTTTTCTCTGGTAGCTAAAACAAGTTGAGGAAGATGCCGAGTCTCACTTCTCTTTGGAGCATGTCCTTTCCTTGTCCCTCTTGTGACCATAAGCAAGGACTCCAGTTCTGTGAGAGGACCATCTGTTTACCTGTGTTGTGGGCTCCAGCCCTTCCCTATTCTCTTTAATTGCCAGCCCTTTCCTGCTCTCTAGCCTGCCTGTCCTGCCTTCCCCTGCCACCACTGTGAGCAGCGCACCACAGTGCCACCAGCCCATCCCGTCCCAGCGAGGAAGCCTCCCTTCCTCTTCTCCTCTTCACAGCAAGGGCTCTCCTAGAGCGTCCTCAGTGGGCTTTCTGATTCCTGTTCACCCTGGATTTCCCGGTACTTGGCAACTTTTGTCTAGAAGCTCATTGTGAAGGGGAGTCATGAGGGGCAGGCTGGCTCCTGTGTGCCTGAGCCATTAACTGTGGGTGGAAGGGCTGCTTCAAGGTTACTTCTGCTGGGAAGGTTCTTCCTGCCCCTTCCCATCCTGTAGTCTCAGGGTCCCTTCTACCTTGGCAGCGATGCCCACTCTGGCAGTGCGGCTTCCCTCCCACCCTGTGAGCACACGCACTAGTCTCATGTGCCTACTTCTCTGTTTCCCTCACTCAGCTGTGGTCAACAAGGATTCTCGGCTCCATTTCCAGCTCCTAGCACAGCCCATGGCACAGGGCAGGGACTCAAATGATTTCTTAAACAAAAAAGTGATTTTATAATAAATGTTCTTCATGATAAACTATGGAAGGGAAGTATAAAAATGCTTATGTATCTCCCATATCCTGCGTGGGCAAGGGAATGGCTTCCCTCCGGAGGGATGTGCTGGCTGGGAAGTAATAGTTAAAAAAAGTACCAGGAGATGGCCTCAGAACACAGGAAAGCAGTTTCAGAGCAGGGGCATCAAAGGGCAAAGCTGACCAGATGGGTCTAGCTCCTAACAAAGAATGGAGCCCCCGCTTGCTTTATTTATATTGGAACACACCAAAGACTTTTGGTAGAAAATTCTTCACCAAAGCAGGATAGAGGTGGGGACAGGTAGGCTGCTCCATTCCTGACAGGTCATACCCATCTCCGGTGCTGCGCAGGACCTTTTGGCAGAGTGGAGGGGGAGTTCACTTGCATTGGGTTGTCTTGATAGCAGAAGTGCCACTATATGTTCCCAAATACGAGACCTACCCCCTCGCTGGCTGATTAGCTTTGGATTCACCCTCCGTCCCCCCGGTGTCCTCCTCACTGCCCTCTTCACTTGTCACCTGCTCCTCTTCTTTATCACAGGGCTGGAAAAGTGTTGAAACAGGAAGTGCTTTCCAACTAACACAAAAATCAACCAATAAAAATGCTACGACTTTCAGAAACTTTCAGGCACAGAGGGGAATTTATATGTGACAGGGAAAAAATTTCAACCCATGACTGATAACTTCACTATGTGAAACAATGACAAAGACTAAAGTAAACAGCAAATTCATCAAAATAAATCCCAGCTAGAATTTATTCAAATGAAAAAAATTAAAAGAATTACCTTTGACAGGAGAAAATAAATGTGGGGTAAAGCCCTTTGCAGTTATGATACCAAAGTTTAAAAAATCATAAATGGAAATACTAGCAGATTTCACTAATAAAAAATGCACGCAGCTGAAGGTCAATAAAGAAACCATTAACACCAAGTTCTAAGGGTTAACTTTATAAAAAGCTCTTATAAATCAAGAAAAAGTTTTTTAAAAAATTCACTTGAAAAATGGTCAAAGAAACTGAATTGGTTATCCACAAAGAAGAAATGCAAATGGTCGTAAATCATATGAAAGGATGCTCAGCCTCATTCGGAGTATCACAAGTACAAATAAAATCTATGAGGCTGTTTTGTTGATCACATTGGCAAAGGCTAAGAAAGACTGGTACTGGCCAGCCTCGGCAGATGCATGGGGAAATAAGCCCTCTTGACATTGGAGGCCATAATTCTGCCAAGACAAAATTGGCAAAATAAATCAAGATATAAAGGTGTAAACCCTCTGAAGCACTGACAAGCATGTAGGATTTCACCCAAGAGGAACAACCAAGAGTCTACAAAGAGGTACATGCAGACTGATCCAAACAGGCTGCAGGTGGCCACCCTCCACCTCTTCCTCTCTAGCAGAACCGGTGACTCATTGGGCCTGCTGAGATTCCATCTGGCCAGCCAGCCTCCCTTGCAGCTAGGTGTGGCCTGGGGACTAAATATGCTGGTCGTCAAGACATGGCTGAAGTTTTCTAACTTCCAGAAAACTTTTTACCTCCTTAGATAGCAGCTCATATTTCTTGATTCTTTCCTCAATTCCCTTTTGCTGCTCAGAATCATTAAAGGATTTGGCCACTGACTTAACTAAAGAGGTAACCCAGGAAGAGCTGCCTTACTTGGAGCTATGGAGTTCCAGGTGGGGCCTGAACCAGCACCAGAAAGCCATCTCCACACTCCTTCCATGCGTGGGAGAAGACGCAGCTACCTCAGGTGAGCTGCTTTGGGGAGATTTTTTGGTAACTCATAGAAGCTAATTTTAGGTTCTTTGTGGCATAATTGATGGTGATTATAGGTTGCAAACACCCTGAATAAATGTCACCATGAGCTGGAATGCTTGCTGCCTTCCAGAGGACGACCTAGACCTGTCCTGCGTGGTGCATAGCCCTTCGCCACCCGTGGCTACTGAACTCTTCACATTAGCACAGGTTGAGATGTGCTGTCCACGTAAACACACACTGGATTTTGAACCTAATATAAAACAAGTAACTCAATGTCCAAATATAGATCATGTGTTGAAACGATATTTTTGATATATTAGACAATATAAAATATTAAAAATAATTCCCCCTATTTGTTTACTTCTTAATCTGTGTAATGAAAATATATATTTGTGTCTTTTGCTGGCAAAGAATTCCTAAAACTCTTGGAATTTCCTGAATTCTTATTCATAAGAAGTTTTCTTATTCCTAAGAAGTTCAACCATTCTAGTGTGCAGGCTAGTGAGGTGCCTCTAGAGGACCCCCAGACAGCTTCAGGAAGGGATTAGAGGTTGGAACCTTCAGCTCTTCCTTCCAAACTTTAGGGAGGATGGAGGACCTAGAGATTAAATTCATCACCAATGGTCAGTGATTTAGTTAATGAGAATAAACAAACTTCCATAGAAACCCCCGGGAGGCTGGGGCTTGGGTATCTTCCAGGTGGGTGAATACACAAAGGCTTTGGGGAACAGCATGCTTAGGTCCTGCATGCCCCACCTCAACATCTTGCCCTATGCGTCTTCTTCACTGGTGTTCCTCAGTTGCATCCTTTATAATAAACTGATACATCCAAGTATAGTTGTCCCGCAGTAACCTCAAGGGATTGGTCCCAGGAATCCCCATGGATACTAAACCTAAGGATGCTCTAGTCACTTATATAAAATGATACAGTATTTGCATATGACCTGTACACATCTTCCCACATACCTTAAATCATATACAAAATACCTATGATCTCTAACACAATGTAAACGCCAAATAAATGATTATTATATTGTATAGTTTAGAAAATAATGACAAGAAAAAGAATTGTACATGTTCAATATAGATGCAACTGTTTTAAGATATTTTTGCTCTGTATCCTCAGATACAGAGGACAGACTGGAAAGTGTTCTCCCAAGTTCTCTGAGTCACCCTAGGGAATCATCAGACCCCTGCAGAAGGAGAGGAGACTTCTGAATTTTTAGCCAATCAGTCAGAAGTACAAGTGGCTGCTGGGACATGTGACTGGCATCTGAACAGAGGGCAGTCTAGTGGGACTGTGCCCTTACTGTGTGACACCTGTGCTAAATCCAGGAGTTAAGGCCAGAATCCAACTGAGTTGCTGGACACTGGCTGGTGCTAAGGAGCTGATAAGGAAAATGACACCCGTGGTATCAGAGAATAACCCCGCCCCCTGTCAGGAACTCAGTGTGGTCACTGGAAGACTCGGAATCCCGTGTGTGGGTTTTCTTATTTCCATCCCACAGAGCTCATCCAGACAGGTGTCTGCACCACGCAGCATGTGCTGTGACTCAGGACCAAGCAGGCATGGACAGTATGCTGATATCTTGGTAAGGGGGTCATGTATTTGTGGAAGTAAACACCAAGTGGACAGTGACCATGTTTTATGATAATAAATGCCTCTTAGTTGTTATAAACACCACCAGCTCACAGAGCCACCTCCTGCTGAGAATGCTCCAGGGCTCACTTTCACCGGAGCTCTTCACAGGCCCCAAGACCTCAATACACAATGTCCTCCCCACGCCCTGTCTCTGTAAAACTAAATTTAAATTTCAAGTCATTCTCTAGTCAACTGATCCAAGAATACAGCTTAATGTTTAACTGGAAATTAGATCTATCTGAAGGAGAAAGCATAAACAACAAAGACTCACCTCCAGGTAGGTTCTGGGAATCAGACCTTCATTTCCTTTGCTGTCCTGAGCTATCCACCAACCATCAGGCTTCTTCTCAATTACAAGAAGAATTTCTTCTTTCTTAACGCAAAACAAAGTACAAATTTAAAAATAAAGCTCAATAGTCATGAGTAGCATTTCATTACTAATGCTTTAAAATATACACTGAAAAAAGGAAACATTTCCTTAATTCAATATTTATCCTAACTTTTATCAAATGCTTCCTTACTGCCATACCCCAATACCTTTGTGACTATAAATGAATCATTCCTTTGGGTTGCTCAACACACATTCAAATTCTACATGCAAATGGGGACCATTTCCACAAGCATTTATGAGGACCCGTACTTATTCTAGCAATTTGATTACTGCAGAAAATATTTTTGAATTTGTAAGTCTCTCTTTGCAAAATTTCTTCCAGGAGTATCATATAAATCCCTAAAGAAAAATGATTCTATTAAGTTAAGCCCTATTTTGAAACAAAAATAGTTTACCCAATGTTCCTACCTACCTAATCCATGTTTTCAACAATACTTGTCCATTGAAAACAATACTTGTTCATGTACGAAATATAATCCATCCTTGAAAAACAGTAATTTCCACTACTGAAGACATGTAAAAGCAAAGACTTTCTTAGAATATACATTATTATTTAGTATTGGTGGCATTTTTCTAGGAAAAGTTGAAAAAAAAAACCTATGAATTAAAATGTATTCGCTGAGTGCAGTAGCACATGCCTGTAATTTCAGTGACTTGGGAGTCTGAGGCAGGAGGACTGCAAGTTTGGGGCCAGCCTCAGCAACTTGGCGAGGTTCTAAGCAACCTAGCAAGGGGCCCTGTCTCAAAGTAAAAATAAAAAAGGGGTGGGGACGTAGCTCAGTGGTAAAGCACTCCCAAGTTCAATCCCTGGTACCAAACCAAACAAAAAACAATAAAGGTATAAGTTGTACAATATTCTTGCATATTTTACTATTAATGAGTGTCACACTTTGAAGTTAAACAAAAGATCAAGATTTATATATTCAATAAAAATTTCTTTGAATCATTTCACTAGCAGAAAATTGTCTCAAATACTTTACTTGACTGCATGGCTGAGGCTATAGCTCAGGGGTAGATCACCTGCCCGGCTAGGCCAGGTCTGATCCCTGCTCTGCATAAACAAACAAGACCCCACAACTTCATTTTTCTATCCCACCTGCCACTTATCTATGCACAGGCCTAGAATGCACATGCGCCCCTTCAAGTCTAAGCCAACAGGAAGAAGTGTGATAGTGCTCCCCCTACCTCAGCTAGAACACTGCCTAACCCACCTGAATAACTTGGTACATATGACATTCAGAAACTAATTATAAAATTTTACCCCTTGTTAAGATTTATCAACACTAAAGCCACATCTTTAGAACAGGTAACTTTAATAATAGACTCTCACATAACTACTGCTTGTAAATCATAATTCCTTATTTAAACAGACTGAGCCTTTAGAAACATTCTCCTTACACTAGGTCCCCGTCTTCTCTACTTACCTTAAATGTAAGGTCCCCAACTTGCTGAGCAGTAAAATCTCCAAGAGCAATGTATTTTCTACTTGTTTGTTTAGGAGATTCATTTTCTTGTTCCTCTTCCTCTTCTGATTCTTCTTCCTCTCCACCACTTTCTTCCATTTCGTCATCATCTTCATCTTCTTCATCTTCCTCAGAAGAATCCTCATCTTCCTCTTTGTCAGTAAGCACATCAGTTCTACAAAAAGCATTTGTATGAGGAGATCTCTTGAAAAAACATGCGAGTAAAACCCAGTTGGAGCAGAACCTCTGTACCTTGAAGAACTGTTCCATTTTTGGAGCTGGCCAAAAAAAAAAAAAAGCAATGAAAGGAAAGTACAACTAATGGTTCCCATAACCGTGCTGAGCACACGTGACCTGAAGGACTGAGGGTGGACAAGGAGCCGGATGATATGAGCGAGGCCTGTGCTACAAGAGCACCCCACCCACGGCCTGGGTCCCCCATTCAGGACACGCTGCTTGAGTACTCTCACACAGTGCTTGAAACACAAGTGGGGGTTTTGATTCTGGCTCTCTCTCTTCCGTGGGTGACCTTCTTGTAAGCTCTCCCTTTCTCATAAATAAAGCTGAGATAACAACAGAACCTGACTCCTAAGGCTGTCATGAGGATCAGGTGAGTGACAATCCGTAAAGTGTTTAGAACAATGTCTGCCTGCAGTGAGCTTCCCATCAGAGCCAGTTAGGATGCGGGCTGAGGCGGTGGCTCAGTGGTAGAGCTCTTGAATGTATACTTGGAGTATCTGGATATACCTAGAGCCATTTATCTTCATCACTATTGTATTTCTTTCCTCTTAATCAGTGTTGCTAAGAATTTATCAATTTGATTAATATTTACAGAAAAGTCAATGTTTGGCTTTGCTGATTGCACCTACTGTTTATCTGTTGATGTCACTCTTTTCTGTTCCCGTTGTATTTTTTCCTTTCCCTTGGGCTTACCTTGTTCTTTTTCTGGCTTCTTAAGTTAACAGCTTCAATAATTGATTTTTGGTATCTTTTAAAATTATTCATTGAAGCTATGAATTCCTTTCTAAGCACTACTTTGGCTGCAACCCATGAGTCATACATACTTTTTAAAATATTTTTTTAGTTGTAGTTGGACATAATAAATAAAGGTATTATGTGGTGCTGAGGCTCAAACCCAGCGTCTCACACGTGCTAGGCAAGCACTCTATCACTGAGCCACAACCCAGCCCCAGAGTCATACATTTTTATCATTTGAAATATTTTCCAATTTCCAGTGCAACACTTTCTTGAATTAATGGGTCACACAGATAAAGTATGTAACTTAATTTGCAGACTTTTAATGATATCTAGTTATTTTTCTGTCACTGAGCTTTAATATAATTCTAAGAGATCAAAAAATATATACAATTTCAATTTTTGAAATTTATTGAAAATTGCTCTCTGGTCCTATATGGCTCATTTTGGCTAATGTGATATGTTCACTTCAAAAGAATGTATATTATTTATTTGCACAGATTTTATAATTGTTTGTGGTGGAAAAGTTAAGTAAAATATCAGCTATTCTGACGTTCTTAATGCTAGAATTCAGTGAAAATTCTAGAATCTTCGAGTCAATATTCTTAGCATTTTTCCTACAGTGTAAAAAGGTGGGGAACAGCATTTGAAGGGTCTAAATAATTGATATTTTGTTGCTCCTTACAAATTGGGTTTGTTTATACCTACAAGTCTTTTGTAATTTGTAAGAGAGATTATTAACATTCTCTCCAGCAGAAAAACAATTATGTGTCTACTTCAAATTTTTAAAAAACATTTATAAGAAAGGAGACCCTGTCAGTAGACACTGCAAGTCATTTTCCTTACCCATCAACACTGACACTCAGGGCATCATCCTAGTTATTTAACACTTGTTTATGTAGCTTCTCGCACCTCTGTTTTGCTTTCCCAACTACATCTTGAGTAATCTGAGGGCAAAGACTAGGACGTGCACATCCTTACATCTCTCTTGGGATTTTACATGTCCTATCATGTACAATAAAACTGCTCATTATTCAGACCATTGTGGTCATTTCTTCATATCTATGCTGTTATAGCATATATTTATTTCAGAATCAAATGTAAAAATGATAGCAACATAATATCTGAAAGAAAGGAATGAAGGCAAGAAGATGGCATACTCAGTTCTATGTTCTCTGCTTGTGGTCACAGCAAGCGCCTGCAGCTGTTGAGTGAGCTTGTCCAGAAAATTCTGCTCCTCCTCCTTTCTCTGATTATAGTTCCCGACAGGTGCAGACTCATCCACCTAGGAGAGAATATTTCATTGAAAAATGAATTTTAGTTTCCTAATTACATTCATTTAAAAAAAATAACAATAAAAACCACAGTAAGTGCTGTAGGACAAAATAAAGACTAGTGTGAGATTATACTTACCTTAGGGAAATACATCAGAGTTAAAAGAAATGTAGTTAAGTAATTGAGTTGGAATGCAAGCCAAATGAAAACACAAAACCACATGGTTTTGTTTTTGTTAAGTTTCTTGCTGAGCACTGCAGACACTCTAGAGTCAAGTAGGGGACAGGGTCTGACAGGATATTGGCTCCAGAGTCAGAAAGGAGAGGGCTGGTCCCAGGTTCTGCCGCTTACTGACAGAGACATTGTTTCTTCACCTTTGAAGGCTGTTTTCCCATCTGTGAAATGGGTTAACTAGGTTTTCAAACTTGGGGCGAGCCTGCCTCCTGCGTTGAAAAGTTCTATGTCACTGCAGAAATGCAGAAGAGACTCTCAGATGCAGTAACAAGGATTCAGACACAGGCAGGGGACACTTTCAGGTGACTTCCACTTGCTCCATGAGCCTCTAGCCCTAGACATGTAGATGAAACTCAGGCCCATACCAAAAAAAAAAAAAAAAAAAAAAGTCCTGAAGGGATGGCCAAGGGTACAGCTTGCTCCTCCAATCTGGCAGTCATTGCTGTGAGAGCCACCACCGAGACCAGACTTCCTTCCACTCACCCGGGGCTAGACTCTACCCACAGTGGGAATAAAATCAAAATGGCTCTAAACTGCCCCTCATCTAAGTTATACAATGCACACATTTGAAAGGCAGTGTCTGGGTTTCTGGGTCCTTAATGCTGAAGAGCTCAGCAGGGCTGGAGGTTCTCTTCTGCTCTGAAGCACACCTGGGAGACCATGCCCCCACTCAGCACCTCTGGGTTGGGCTTTATTTCTAATGCAAACCCAGGAACTTACCGACTCCAATTCATTCCTCTTAGTGAAAATATTTATAGAAAAAGTTTTTTTTCTAATATGATTCACATAATACTTTTCTTAGCTTTTGAAGAACATTTTTATTCCCATCTATTGCCTGTTTTAACTGGATACATCTAAATTTTAAAAAAGAAAGAAAATATAATGATTTTTCTGTTGTCACAATTAGAAAGCTATTTAAAAAAATCATTCAATCACTAAGCAGGCAAGGCCATTGGCTACTGTTAAGAATAATGTTTAAAAATCCACATGTAAAAACCTTTGTACCCATTGCTTTAGATGATCCAAGGGTGCTCCAAGGCCCTGGGCAGGAAAACCAGGCTCAGAAATGTCAGGGACCTGGGGCCTCAGTCTTCTGAGTCTAAAATGAGGAGGGGCTCTAGGTTCTAAAACGCCTCCCCAGCTCTACAGTTCCCAAGGCCAAGGAACTGGACATGAGACACAACTGACCCCCACCACAGCTGTGTAAGTCTCCCAACAAGCCCGACTCCAGGCAGAGAAAATAAGGTTCTAAAAAGAACCACAGTGGGTCCCTGGGAGGGCAGCAGGCAGGGCAGGTGGGCACTCGGACTCCGAGTGGGCACTCGGACTAGTGGCAGTGGCAGTGGCTGCCTCTTCCTGCCACTGCCACTGCCACTACACACCCCTTTTGAACAGGCTCTCGGGACAGGTTCAATGCTTTGGGCATTGAAGGTCTGTCTAGGATGCACATGGGTGCACGTTTAGGGAAATCAATCTTAAAGCCATCAGGGGTCTTTGTATTACTAGGGGAAAGAGCAAAGATTCTCATTAAGTTTACATTTAGTTAAGGCTCTTTTGTAATAAATGTAGTAACTTTTTAAAGTTTATTAACAGAAATCCTGAGCCTGTTAGCTCTCTTCTCTTATCTCACCTTCTGTTTTCCCACTGAACCAGAAAATTCTTCTTAAAATATAATAATAATAATAATAATAATAATAATAATAAATGATTTGGGGAGAATCATAATTACTAAAGAACTTTCCAGCACACCTATTCCTGCACTGAAGGCTCCTCAGACTAAAGGCTGGTTCCTGACCCCATGATGAGCCCTGTCCACCTGCAAAGAACTTGATTTGCATTCAGCATATGGTGCTAACAGGAAAGACACCAAGATATGCCACAGTGGAACAACCCGAGAAAGGGCTCTAGAATAACCAACCCAGAATCACATTCTCAAATAAAAATGAATAGCAAAGGGCCACCAGACTAAATAAAGAAAACCAGCAACATAAAGATAAAATGTAAAATTAATAAATAAATAAATAGGAATCCGAGCACCAAGGAAGCAAGACAATTCAAAGAACAGAAGAAAACTTAAAAACAAACCTAAGCATGGAAGGAGAAAATCTGAAAGCAGAAATATGATACTATAAAAAAAAAGATTCAAAACAAGAAAAAACACTAGTAAATGAACAACATGATCAGTAAAATAAAACATTCATAGAAGTTATACAAATTTTTGTTAATGTTTTATTTGGAATGTCTGATGGACTTAATTGTGGCTGCTATACAAAATACTGTCAGTATTTGTTACTCAATCCTCAATTACAATTCCATTTAGGAGGAAAAAAAAAAAGTCAAGAGAATCTCCCAGGCGTAAGAAAAAGACAAGCAACAAAAGTATTCATGAGAGGTTTAGAAACCTAGACAATCTATCCAAGATATTCAATACCCGACAAAAAGATGTTTCAGAAAAAATAGATAAATGGAAGTAATGAAGTGATCTTTAGTAAAATAAAATTTCCCAGAGCTCATGAGAAATATATGAGTTTTCAAAGTGAAACTATCCACTTGGTGCTAAACAGATAAAAACAATGCCAAAATATATTGTGCTAAAATTTCAAAACACCAAGGCTGAAAAGTCAACAGGCTAATTATTAAGGAACGATAATTGGACTTACCAGCATCACTGCATGCAAAGAAAACTGAACAATGCCTTCAAAAGTTTTAGTAGCAATTATTTTAAATTCTATAACCAGCTAACTATTAATCAAACATAAGGGCAAAATGACATTTTCAGACTTGCAAACATCAGTGTGAATTTTTAAGGGACTGTGAAGGGATCATTTTATTCACAAGCTAACTATGGCTTAAAAATACTTATTATTGCCAGGCGGGGTGTCACACATCTACAATCCCAGCAACTCTAGAGGCTGAGGAGGAGGACTGAAAGTCTGAGGCTAGCCAGGGCAACTTAACAAGACCTTGTCTCAGAAGAAAAAAATAAAAAGGACGAGGGATGTAACCATGTGGCAAAGGGGCCTGGGTTCAATCTCTTCTCCCCATAAACACTTAATATTTTTTATTTTGAGAGAGAGAGAGAGAGAGAATGAATTTTTAATATTTATTTTTTAGTTTTCGGTGGACACAACATCTTTATTTTATTTTTATGTGGTGCTGAGGATCAAACCCAGCGCACAGCGCATGCCAGGCGAGCACGCTACCGCTTGAGCCACATCCCCAGCCCCAATGCTTAATATTTTTTAAAAGAAAATTCAAAACTTAGCTTTCCCCAAGGCTTCAAATATAGTCTGTATATATTATTTTGTTTTTAAATCTAGCAAAGCAAGCACAATTACCTTTATTATTTTCTTCACTATTATTAATTAACTTAATTTGAAATAATTCCTTAAACAATCAATCCTGCCAATAATGGTAAATTAAATTCCATTTGACATTTTAAAAATTATTTATATTTTACTTTGCCTTGAGGCACTTTGAATTCCTGGCTAAATTAAAACTTTTCCAAATACTTCTAATAAATAATTTAAATTAATAGAATGAATCTCATGCTCTTTTCTTTTCTTCCCCATGGTCTTATTACTTAAGTATTCACTATTTATCTCCTGGTGCCCCTTCTCATGTTCTTCTGAATGCTATAAACTCTTCAAATACCCCCAAATATGCAGATTTACTTAATGATGTTCTGAACTTAATGCAAAAGTGTTAGCAGTCTAGTTCAGTTTAGTTCGTTATGTCTATTTAATGTTAAAATTTCCCAGGGATTAAAACCAGAAACTACTTACTCATATAGAGAACACAGTATCTTTTCAAGAAAATTAAAGGTCATTATCCCAAGCAAAGACAAATTGCTTCTAGCAAGATTTCTGATCATTTCTGGGCTAGGGTAATTCTGCGTGAGCCACCACAGTGCATTCTGAGCAGATTTTAGTTGCTGCACAATAGCAACAAGCCCACAACCACTAGGTGTAGCTGGTTCCTTCTAGACCTTCATGACATCACCCTGCAATCCTTCCATTTGGTTGTAATGGACTAAACCCTGCACCTCTGAGATTCTCAAGTGCCCTCCCTTGCTTCAAGGAATTCTGCATTTCTTAGCCACCTTAAAACATTTTCATAGGCTCCCAACTTCAGTGTCTTAAAGCCAAGTAATGCTAGATGCATTAACTGCTGTGAGCCTTGATTTTCTTATTTATGTTAATAAGTACCTTATGGTATTATTGAAAAAATTTAAGAAAAAGTTTGTGGAGTACAGACTATAATGCCCGGCACATACAGGGTATAAAATAAATGAAGGGTGCTTCTTTTTAATATTTACTATTCTTTATTTGATCTTATCATTTCAAATTAAGACCAGGTAGATATAGATAATGATAGGAAATATTTAAAAGTACATTTTAGAAAATCTTATTCACTGTTACCTCAATATTATCTACCATTATTATTTTGTCTTTCGGGTGAAACATAGATAAATAATAAGAAAAAGCAAGAAAGGAAGGGAAAGAGGGCAAGAAAGTCTCAAACAACTTCTGTGCCTTAAATCCAACTCATTGAGATACAAGCTTAGTCCCAAGAAAACCCAATAATTGAGCATACTTTACCTTTGGTAAATATCTCGACTTTTATAAGATTCTAGAGCTTCTTTCAATCG
This sequence comes from Urocitellus parryii, assembly GCF_045843805.1. Taxonomy (NCBI): domain Eukaryota; kingdom Metazoa; phylum Chordata; class Mammalia; order Rodentia; family Sciuridae; genus Urocitellus; species Urocitellus parryii. Next base: position 17,600,831 of record NC_135542.1, read on the forward strand.
GCTCTCAGAAAGCAGACTATCAACCTATGGAAAACGGAGACAGTTTAAAACATCATATTAAGTTATGATTCTTACATTTCAGTTATGTCTATTGTCTTAGGAAATAAAAATTTACTTTTCTCCCCTTATGAAATAAACACTTTTAGGCATACAATAAAGTCGAAAGAATTTTAGAGCAAATACCTATATGCCACTACCTCGATTCTACTGTTCACATTTTACCCTACTTATTTGGTCTTTCTATCCATCAACCCACTTTATTTTTAAGCATTTTGAAGTCAACCGCAGTCACCAATACACTGCCCCCTAAATAATGTGCTATAGGTACCACTAAGAGAGCTGAATATTTGATGTAAGACATACAAAGACATGCACAAACCTAAAAGGTATATCTGCTGCATTTTGACAAACATGTGTGTTTATAACTGAAACCTCATAGAAGAACTCCACTGTCCTTTCTAGTAAATTCCATCCCATTCCTCCTGAGACAAACTTGTCTTGATTTTCTTCCACCCTAAATTTTGCCTGCTCTTGAACTTTTATATAAATGAACTTGTACAGTATGAACTCTTGTCTACATGAACCATGTAATGTTATGCTTCCACACTGTTGTATCATAAGTTTATTCCGTATTACCAAATAGTATTCATTGCATCGAATGTTACATGACTTTGTCCTGACTTCCTGTGTTACTAAAGACTACTTGCATCTTTGTCAATGTACCCCTCCAAAAAAGGCACACCTTTCCTTGGTTTCTTTTCTGCAGATTATGTGGAAAAGATAAAGTAGATAAAAAAGTAAATTCCACTAGCTTCTTCTCTGTCCTTATTATTTGGCATCCACCTGAGTCATTTACAAAATTCATACACTCAGTGACCCAAATAGGAAGCTGATTCCTTGTCCCATGGATACCATGCTGGAAATTTATTCCACTTTCTTTTTTTTTTAAGAAAGAGAGAGAAAAAAAATTTTTTAATATTTATTTTTTAGTTTTCGGTGGACACATCTTTATTTTTATGTGGTGCTGAGGATTGAACCCAGTGCCCCCAGCGCATGCCAGGTGAGCACATTAGCGCTTGAGCCACATCCCCAGCCCCGTCCACTTTCTTTTCAGGTTTCTTTTGTGGATACAAGAAAGAATGAGCTAATACTATTAAAACGTCCTTTCCAGATATTCAAGGTATCAAGTGGTTCCTGAATCAATTTGTCCCCAAGTTGAATAATTTTGTAATCATCTTTTATTTTTGCTTTACTAACTGCTTTTATACTTTACTTTTGAAAAATTTCCTGGTTCTCTTAATGTCCCACTAAATTTAAAATTAAGTGCAGAACCACAGTAAGTTACCGGTAAGTAAGTCAATACTCCATCAAGTTATATTTTTCATTTCTACCAGGAGACAATTTTGCTTTTGCTGTACCACTGTGATTCCAATACAAAGTCACTTAAATATTTATGTGCCAAATTCTTTGGTACATTTTAAAATTTATTTTTTAAAATTATTTTTAGGTACCATGGATTGAACTCAGGGGCACATGACCACAGCCCTATTTTGTATTTCATTTAGAGACAGTCTCACTGAGTTGTACAGCACCTCATTTTTGCTGAGGCTGGCTTTGAATTCACCATCCTCCTGCCTCAGCCTCCAGAGCTGCTGGGATTACAGGCCTGCATCACGGTGCCTGGCTTATTTTTAACTGATATAAAATAATTTTATTTAGAGTAAAAATCTTGGCAATAGATCCTTTTTACAAAATAAAATTAGCAAACTGATAAAGAATCTAAAAAAAATGAACCTATTAATTGCTATTTACTTTTTTTTTTCTCGCAAGGTAATAGACCTGGGATGAAATGGCACACACCTATAATCCAAGCTACTATGGAGGCTAAGGCAGGAGGATCACAAGTTCAAGGCCAGCCTCAACAATTTAGCCAGACTCTGTGTCACAATAAAAAATAAAAAGGGCTAGTGATGTGGCTCAGTGGTGGAGCACTTACATTCCTAGCATGCACAAGGCCCCAGACTTAAACCCAGTACCACAAAAACAAATGAATAATAAAAGAGCTGGGATGTGGCTCAGTGATAGGGCACATCCGGGTTCAATCTCAGTACTGGGGGAAAAAAAAAAAGGCATAGGCGTTCTGTGTACTTAAAAATGAGAAAAAACACTACTCCCAGCATTCCACTACAGAGATACCATTTCAGCATGTTTTCTTTTATATCTTTTTCATGTACTATATATAGAAAAACGTCATTAAGATACCTTTTATTCCGTTTTGTTTTTGTTAACTTGTCATTTGATCACAAATATTTTCCCTAACACATTAAGATTTAACAAAAGTTTAGTGATAGTATTATTATATCCCATCAAAAGTTATTCACTGCCCTATTACTTCTCATTAAAGTGTATCATTTTTTCTATTAAGCAACAATGAGACCAGTATTTTTACTATCTTTCAATCTCTGTCCCAACGTTTCATTATTACATAGGGCAGGTTTCTGGAACTCCACTACCCAGCCTGGGCGCATGCACATGGGCTATACCTTGTCACAGTGCTTTCCAGAAAGCTGAACCTGACACCCTGGAGCAGCCAGTCTAGGTGCCAGGCCGGCCACACCTCCCCAAGACTGAGAGTGGCCATTTTCAGTCTTTGGGAGAGTTCATCTCCTTTGCCACTGGTTTATCTTTGAAGCTAATTTTCATGCTGACATCACTTGTGTGTCCTCTAGTTAACGTCCCTGCTCGCCCTCCAGGTCCTGCAGTCCTGACACAGTAGGACTCTTCCTGAGGCTTGGGCCCCAAGAGCGGTGGCTCCAGGGACAGGGACCCCGGAGAGCGCGGGGCGGGCGCGGGTAGGGCAGCTCCAGCGCAGCCCTGGGCTGCAGACCCGGCGGCTGGGGGCCGTCAGGGCGGGGGACGAGGTCGGTCGTGCACGGTCGGGAGTTCCGTGGCTGGCCCGGCCCGGCGCAGCGCGGGCTGGAGCGGGGTTTGGCGCGGGGAGGTCGCGGGTGCGGAGCGTTTGGGTCGGACGCCGGCTCCCAGGGAGTGGGGTCGCTGGGAGGAAAGCGCCGCGGCGCCCCGCGCCCCCTCGCCCACCCCGGGGGGCGCGCGGCCCCACCGTACCTGCTGCTTCAGGCCAGGTCCAGCTTCTTCTGCGTCGTCGCCAGCTTGTCCTGCAGCCTCAGCTTCCTCCAGTCCAGGTAGCGCCTCCTTAGCCGGTTCGCCTGCCAGCCGACGAGCACTCCGGAGGCGAAAGCCACCAGCACCCACACCTGCAGCGTGCTCTCCACACGTCCGCCATCGCGGCCTCCCGGCGTGCAGCGGGGCCTACGGCGCTGCGCGAGGGTCAAGCATCGCCGCGCGTTCACAGCGGACACCTGGCGAAGAGCCCGCAGAGCAGTTGCTTGCGCCCCGCGCCCCCTCGCCCACCCCGGGGTGCGCCCGGCCCCACCGTACCTGCTGCTTCAGCTCCTGACTGCGGCGCCGCACCGCCTGCAGCGGATCCCGCGGCCCGCGCGGCAGCATCTCCTCTGCCACGCCTCCGCGGGCGGGAGGGCGAGGAAGCCGGGCGCGCGCGCGCATCGCGAGGCGGCCACTCAGGCCAGGTCCAGCTTCTTCTGCGTCGTCGCCAGCTTGTCCTGCAGCCTCCGCTTCCTCCAGTCCAGGTAGCGCCTCCTTAGCCGGTTCGCCTGCCAGCCGACGAGCACTCCGGAGGCGAAAGCCACCAGCACCGACACCTGCAGCGTCCTCTCAGACACTTCCGCCATCGCGGCCTCCCAGCGTGCAGCGCGGCCTACGGCGCTGCAAGAGGGTCAAGCAACGCCGCACGTTCACGCGGGCACCTGGCGAAGAGCCGGTGGAGCAGCTGCTGGCGCGGGGCGTCCTGCTGCGTGTGTCAGCAACGGACACAGGATCTCTATGCTGCCCAGGCTAGTCTCAAACCCCTGGGCTCTAGTGATCCTTCTGCCTCAGCTTCTCCCCCAGTAGTGACAGGTGTGCAGCAGCACCTGGCTTCGGACTCAACAGCAAGGTAGGCCTCCTGGGGAAGCAGTACCTGAGTGAGGCACACCAGAGGGAGGAGGGTTCAGCTGGCAGGAGTAGCCAGGGCAAAGGCCCTGGGGCTGGATCACACCTGAGGGATGAGAGCAGGAGAGCAGCGGGCTGCTCCTGGGCCTTGTGGGTGCCAGGAGGCCTGGGACCTAGGTACGTTTCAACATGCCCACGGAGCCTTCTAGGGGCAGACTTGGAGGCCCAAGGTGCAGCCCTGGACAGGTCGGGTGACTGGGCTGGTCCAGTTAAGCAAGGACAGGGGTGTAGACACTGAGAAGTGAGTGGACCCTGTGTCTGTAAAGGCTGACCCAGGGGCGCACGAGCTGGGGGAGGGGCTGGGCAGCCGGGGTCTGGGCGGCAGGGCTGCCAAGCCAGCGCTCCTAGGTCTGCCGGGCCTGGCACCCGCGGTGGAGCCCAGGAGAGCGGAATGACCACCACCCCATTTTCCTCTAGCGCTCCCTTGGCTCCACCGAAATGCACCCACACACCCTTAACAGTCTTGCAGCTCTTGGAGAGCCCCTCTGCACCCCTCTGAGCCCTCCACAGTGTCCCATCTATCATTAATCAAATGTTTCCTTGCACTATTAGCTGACATTGGTGTCTTGCCAAGTGTAAGCTCAGCACCTCTTTATTTTTGCTCAGCAATAGAATTTGAACCACGTGTGCAACTTAAAATCCTCTGGAAACTCGTTTCTTTCAAAAATAAGTACAAGCAGATAAAATTGTTTTTAATAATATATCTTATCATTTCAACATCAGTTTGGAAATTAAGAGATTTCTGGTTTTTGTATTGTCTTTGAAACTTGGTGTATATCTTCACAATTAACATCAATCATACTGTTTAAACACTGAGTTTTCAGTGGAGATATTTGATCTGTATCTAGTTTTATAAAATTTACAGTTGAAAAAGAAGTCTCATTTACTTACACAAAATTTTTTCTCCCTGAAACTGAGTTTACTATGGGTTTTTAAATTAAATTGATCATTAGATTTCTTTAAATTGAAAATGAAGTTCTTAGGGCTGGGGCTGGGGTTGGGGCCCAGTGGAAGTGCTCTTGCCCAGCATGTGGGAGGCACAGGGTTTGATTCTAAGCACTGCATAAAAAATAAATAAAATAAAGGTCTGTCAACAACTAAAAACAAAAGCTTAAAAAGAAAATGAAGTTCTTTTGTCACACTAGCCATGCTATGCCAGAGCTAACAGGAGACAGAATTGTTGAGATGAGGGGCACACACACTTCTAATGATACAGGTCACTGTGATCCCGCGTGTGTCCCACTTCCTGGTGTTCAGGCACTTAAGTGTGCAGATCCAGAGACTTGCTTCTAACTAATAGAATAAAGCAAAGGTGATACGGTGTCACCTGTGATTGCTTTATGTTACATTGAAGACTTTCCTTACAGCTTGATGAAGAGGGTGGAAGTGTTGAAGGAGTTGACATCAAAGAACTGTGAGTGACCCCTGGGAATGGCGGGGTGCTCCAAGCTAACAGCTAGATCCCTTATCCTACAACCACAAATAAACCAACTGTCTGCAACCTGAATGAGCTTGGAAGCAGATTTTCCTCACTGGGGCCTCCAGATGAAAACACAGCCTGGCACCTTAGTTGCAGCCTTGTGAAACTTTTAACAGAGGACCTAGCTAAAGACTCCTGGCCCATTGGAAGTGTGAGAGAATAAGGGTGTATTGTTTTAAGTTGCAAAGTTTGCAGCAATGTGTTACACAGTGTGGGAAAAACACTTTCCCACTCTGGTTTTCAGTACCAACTACCTCTTATACAGACTCTCAGTACTTCAGACATCAGATGTGGGAGAAGCCGCACACACCAACCAGTTCTGCAGTGAACACCAGCAGTTGAATGCCCTCCAATTCTATCTGGAAATAGTGTCAGATACTACAAGTTGAGAGGTCAGAATCACAAGACTCTGACCACACCCCGCCCCCTTCAAATTGCCAGTTTCAAGTGGTAGGTTGTCACTTATACTTCCGACAGGTATAAATCAGGAGTTCCCACAACCCTGTCCTCGGGTTTGATTTGTTTGCTCACAAAATTCAAGGAAACACTTTACTCATGTTTCCCATTAGTGTCATCTTATCGCTTAGCTCACCCTGTTGTGTTTTCAGGACAGAGCCAACCTCCGCCACCGCCCTGGGTCCAAGCAGTCCTGGCCTCTTACCTGAGGGGCTGCAACAGCCCCCACCGGCTTTCAGAGCTTCTCTTCCTGTCCACCATGTTCTACTCCCCACACAGCAACCAGAGCAGGTGGGCCTGCAGGGAAGAAGTTGGATCATGTCACTGCTCTACTCAAACCCTGGAGTGTAAAAGCCTCTGTGGTGGCCCCGAGGGCTCTGTGTGACCAGCTTCCCTAGCCTTATCTCTCAAGAGCCTGCTCACTGTGACCTGAACTGGTGGAGAATGTTCACAGGGTGGGACCCTGCCCTTCTTCTTCTAGATACTCCCTGGCTCCTTTCCCCATCTCCTATAAGTTTTTTTTTTTTTTTTTAAATCAACTTTCACCTCTTTATGAAGCTATCAGACTAGGTAAAAATCTCAAACTCAAAACTAACTAACTAACTAACTAAATAAGTCACTCACAAACTCAGCCATTCCCACTCTTGGTGTTCCTGATCCCCATGATCCTTTTCTGTCTCCCTCTAGTACTGGCTCCCTTCCACATACAGCATGATTTACTTATTACCTTTCAGTGCAGTGCCTCCGGCCCTCCCCCCCCACCTAGAATATAAGCCACTTGAGAGCAAGGATTTTCGTTTCCATTGTACACCATGAATCCTAAGTGCTTAGAACAGGGACTGGCAGATAACTGACACACAGTGAATATTTGATGTTGATGACAGTAGGGAGTGGCCAGCTGTATCTTCTGGGTGAATGGCTAAATTAAATCAGTCTCTCCTCTCAGGTCCTCTCTCTTCCCCCCCCCCCTCCTCCTCTTCCTTCCCTCTTCCTCTTCCTCTTCTTCCTCTCTGCAGTGCTGGGCATGGAACCCAGGACCTCCCACTGACTACGCATGCATTCTGCCACTGAGCTATGTACCTCCAGCTCAGAACTGAATTTTGAAAGATAAGTAGGTTAATCAGAAGAAAACATGAAATTTATCCTTAATTAAGTTTTCTCACTTATAAAACAAAAAGTTTGGTATGATGTGTTAATTTTAAGTCATTTTGGAGTCTTTTTCTGAGACTGTGTACCTGGGCCACTAGTGTTGTTGCAAATTTGAACCTCATTTGGAATTCTGGCCTCATCCCTAAGATGCCTTGGGCTGAAAATAGGCAGATCCTGGACATGGGAGCTTTAGACCTGCAGAGCCAGCCAGACTATGCAATGCCCTTATTTTAACATGAGGAAACTGGGGTCATATTCAGAGAGCTGCTGGGAAGAGACAAAGATCTACAATCTTAAAATCCCTCTTAAGAAGCCAACATGTCCCCAGCTTGAATCTTTGTATTTTTTTCACCTTGGAAAATTGTTTCAGTAGGACATTTTAGTGGATTTGATAATAGTAAACTGGTTTTGAGGTGAATATTAAATTTGGATTAATAATAGGCTGAATAGTCAAATGTCATGAGTTAATTGATTACAGAGTGTCTTTTGAAGGATACATTAATTGCTGCTGTTGAGTTTGCTGTTTGAAGCACTTACCAAGGGAAAAGACATTATGTTGTACCATTCTGAACCTTTGCTGCTTATGTAAATTCATTTAAAGTATATAAATGACGTTACCTTCCTCTGCAACTCCCAGGCCCTGAGCAGTAAAGTGGTCACTCTATACCTGAATGTGCCCATAAAAGATGAATCTGTGATCTGATTAAAACAGAGCATTTGCCTTCTATTAATCCAGTCACTGTCGGTAATAACACAGTACCAGAGTGGAGGAGTGTAAAGAGGAGAGGTTTATTTCGTAGGTCTACATCAGGGGCAAGGGCAGCAGCTGAGGATGGTCTTCTTGCTGGCAGCGTCCCGAGCCAGGGCAGAGCTTCACATGGCGAGAACCACGAGTGTAAGGATGGGTATCCTCCGAAATCTCCACTCCCCTCCCTTTATAAAGTCACCTGTATCCAGTCATGGGGACTTCACTGGGGTGAATTTATTTAATCCTAATCACCTCCCAAATATTTCATTTCTAAACACCATAGGTTTTTTTTTTCATCTTTTTATTTGCATTTTTGAATATATTTTTAATTTACTGGTTCTTTTTAGTCATACATGACAGCAGAATCCATTTTGATATAATTATATAAGCATTTATTGAGTACATTTTATTCACAGAAAAACAAACTTTAAGCTACAAATCCCAGATTATACAGCGGGAAGAAATTTTCTTAGTTTTCCACACTGATGGAAAGGTTCATACTAAATGAAAAACAGCCCTATAATTACATTCACAACATTTCATGTGATTGTTCATAATACTAATACAATTATATAAGAATCAATATGTTTGAGGTTAAGCATAATAATAATGAAAAATGCAAAATCTAAGAGAAATTACATCAAAGCCTTTGTTATATCAAATAAAAAATTGCAAATTTGTTACTAAGCATAGACAAATGGCAAAATATAATTATATAGTAAAATATATATGTCTTCAAGTTAGACAATGCTACAGTAATGTTGGAGTGGTCGGACTGTAGTTTGAAGTCTGAAGTTTGCAGTTCTGCACATGGATTTTTGGCATTCACCATAGTGTTTGATTGACCTGGTAAAGGCTCTCTTTCCCATTCCCATCAGAGGAGAAGTCAAAAGCAATTTGCATTTCTATTGCAGGGACAGCCTTATATTTTCTCTGCCTTGCTTCAGGGTTCTGTCCATTTGTTCAGAGGAACCTTGACAATCTTGAAATCCTGCAAAATAGCATGCTGGTCCATTCATGGCAATGGGCTGGTAACAGGAAATAGTAGGAACTGTGGGTGCCTTTGTAGGACAGGTACAAGTCGGAAGGTCATAGAGACAGCGAAGTTCAGGGTCAAGCTGCATGGTGAGTGTCCAGGTGTCCAGTGGTCTGGGCAGGTCAGGATATCCCTTCTAAAGTGAACGGGAAGTAGCTGCGCTTGGCAATACATCTAGTGGCCGGTCTCTTTGGGTCTGGGGGTTGGGGTGCTGCTCCAGCCAGGCAGCTCATGAGACTCACTGGCGAGCTGCTCTGCCCCTGGTTGTTATCATGGAGCCAGCTCTGGCACTGGGAGTATCTGTGGCAGTGACCAGGATGAGATGTGGAGCTTCTGCTGAGCCCCACGTAGAGCACTGCAAGGGAGACCTCCCGTCTTCCTCTGTGGCAAATGCTCTTAGTACAGCACTTCCTGTGTTGCTGGTCAGCCCAAGTAGAAGCTACACTCCTGCCTGTGGGATCTCAAGGACTCTGGAGCCTGAGTGGACTGTTGTGAAAGGAATATTACTGATGGCTGATAACTGGGTATATACAGCAGTGCCTCATTTTTAAGAGAGAATAATAAGTGGGAGACTGGGCCTGGGCCTGTTCAAGGGCCCAGGGAGACTGTGTGAGCAACCAGCTCAAAATTCCCTTGGCCTCTCCTCCAGCTCCCTGCCTCTCTCTCAGCCTGCACTTGCATGCTCAGGAGGACCTGGAGAATTTTCTGGAAACATCCCATTCCTGGTTCATGAGTGGACCTGTTTTGGATGACCACCAGGGGACACCTGACACAGAGAAGGTGCTCAACAAGCCAGCTAGCAAGATGGCCCTTCCTGTGGGTGCCAGACGTCCATTCCCTTGCCTCCCTGGCCCTTGCTCAAAATAGGTTCATGTGCAAGGTGGTCGTTTAGCCAGGGATAGAAGGTAATAATAGCCCAAAGGTTTATTTGGGCTCATGGTTCTGGGGGATCCATCCCTAGACCTTGTGACTCCCCCACTACTTTGGGGCTTTGGAGTGCACAATGGAACAAACTGCTGACATCATGAGCTAGGAAGCAAAGAAAAAGAGAGGATGGGTATGAGGTCCCAGAATGTACCTTGGGGTGCTCCCTCAGTGACCTAGGCCCTACTTCCTAAAGGCCCGTAGGACCTCCCCATAGCATCACCCTGCAGACCCAGCTTCCAACTCATGGACCTGTAGGATACACTCTTCCAAACCAAAGCAGTGTTGGAACTTAAGGGAGACTCTCTCTACCAGGTACCAAAGCACTGCAAGTGGAATATCCCTGCCTATTCTGGGCTCCTCTTGTTACCAAACAACATGCACAGGGAGGGGTGCTATGTTGCCTATGCTAGTAGTCCCAATGGCCAAGGGAAGATCTGCTCTACAGTGGGGCAGGGAGAGCCAGGTCTGGAGTCTTGGAGGTGCATTGGACATCTCTTATTATATTTCTATGTCCCACTGTACAAGTTTATGGAAAAAAACTATAGCCACCCAAGTAAGACAGGACTGCCAGTGGAGTTCCCGTAGGAGAGGAAGGTGGGATCACTCTGCCAGCTAAAGATCCCTGTTTAGCAAAGACTGAGGGGATCATGGAGCAGGTGAAGGGATGTCATTACCCCGTAGGTCCTGGGACCAGCTACAGAAGCAGGGTTTCTGCAGTCATGCTGCTGTTACTTCATTGTTGCCTGCAGTCCCACTACTTTATATAGAGGATGTCGCTGGTGGCTCCCTTTCTGTTTCAGGTGGGAGTGTGACTGTAACAAACTACCATAGGTAGGGTAGCTTATAAACAATGGAAATTTATAAGGACACCAATTGCATTCCTGAAAGCCCCACCCTCATGTCGCTGAGGCTTCACCTCTTAAGACCATCATATGGGGGGTTAGGGATCCACACATGAATCTGGGGGACACAAACATTCAGACCATACCAATGACCAAGCTGACATTAGCTTCCAGTGATATGGTAGCTCTTTCCCACCCATATTAAAGAGTGAATATTGAGGGGCGAAGGTGCAGACTGGGTGGGATTAGACTCTCCACATCTTTCGTCCTTCCATCGGCCCCAGGAGGCTGACCTCTGTGGATTCTGTTCCACTGGCAATCTTGCCTTCTGGCTGGCATCTGGGTTCTCCCATTGAAGAGACCCACCCAGAAATGGGGAGAAAAACGAGGGTGGGGTCTTATTCCCTGCCTGCCCTTCTAGGGTGTCATCTCCAGCTGGTCTTGTCCCTCTCCTCTCAGGGATGGCTTCATAGGTGTAGGACTGGCACAGCTACACAGGGTCCCACATTCAGAATGGCCCTGGCTCTGCAGTGGCCATCTTGAAATTCTTAATAATTTGTTTTGAATTTGCATTTTAAAGGGAAGTTCAATCGGGATAGTGGAGCATGTGCCAGGACCTGGAGCCTTGCCTCAGGAGAGGCCCATCTCCCAAGGTGGGCTCTCAGCCACCTGCTTTCCCACTGAGTGTCCTGGCCTCACCTAGCCTTCCCTTCTCCCCTGGTGCAGCAACTGCTGCCATGCTACCCCCCAGGTACGGTGTGGGTGCATGGGGGGTTAGGGTAGGGTGCCCACACCTGGGGCATGGCTGTGGCCGTCCTCCACCATCCCACAAGTCGGCAGCACCCTGGCCATTTCCATAGGCACCTCTTGAAGGGTTGCGCCTTTTCCCCAGCTCATGCGGGTGCCTGGTGCATCCTGGGGTGAAGGTTTTAATTCCTGGGGGGTTGCTTTTCCTGCCATGTTGGCTGGGGTGGCAGCTCTTGGGAATGGAGGATGCCTGGCTCCACTTGCTGGCCTCCTGCTGGGGCGTGACACATCCACCCAGTCCTGTGGCTGGAGGCAGCAGAACCCTGCAGTGGGGAGGAAGGGTCTGCCAAGATCCAGAGCAGATGCCTGCGAGGGTCTGTAACCTCTCTGGAGGGAGTGCGACTCTAAATAGTCAATGAAAAGCAACATGACAGAGAGAGAAGGAGAACTGAAAACACGAGAGAGGAAGAGGGGAAGCAGGAGGACCCCCTGTAGACACTGTAATACCTCTCAGTGACCGTGCCTTTTGGACAGAGGGCTTTGCCTTCTTACTCTGCTCTGGCCCCTCTGAAGGCAGACATGTCTCCATCCTCCCTGCTCCCCCTCGCGGAAGCAGCTGCATCTCCCTCTCCCTTTGGCCTGGGGAGGGGGCTGAGGAGGGTGCCAGATCAGCCTGGCTAGCCCTAAAGATTATTCTAGAGCCCCCATCCTTTTATAAGTCATCCTTTAATTAAACCCGCCTCAGATCCTCCTAGTTTAATTGTTTACTTTTCCCCTACCGGCCCAGAGTGACACATCCTTCCACCTCCATCCCCAAACACCTGATCTTTCTCCTGTATTTCACTTCGAGTTCAGCAGTCCAGCTTAGAGCCTGGTGTCTGTCAGTTGACACACCTTTTCTGAGCACCCAAGGCACATCCAGGAGACTGACAGACAAGTAAGTGGCTGGGAGAGAGTAAGGCACCAGGTATAGATGGATCTGGGTACTGTGTGGGACCTGTGGACCAGGTGGGCAGCACTAACCCGATGGCAACAGGACCCTCAGCTGTCCAGAGACAGCACTGGGGCGGGGGTTGTTCACACTGTGGAGGAAGATTCTCAGCTGGGCAGAGAAGCTTGCACAAACTTCTTATGGCTGCATCAAAGGTCTTTATCACTGGAAAACCACCATGGCTCTTTCAAAAACAGCCTACCTGGAGCAAGTCCATTCACCTAGCTACAATCCTGGATCTATGAAATACAATTACTCCTCATTCCTCCAGATTCTGTGAATTTGACAACCTGCTAAAACGTATGTGCAACTCCAAAACCAATACCTGCAGTACTCAATTCTCATAGCGCTTTTGGAGGAATTTGCAGACATCTGCAGAACTGCTAAGCCTTGGGTCCTTTCACATGCACACCCCCAGCTGAGGTCATTCAAAGTGGTACTCTGACTTTTTGCTTCAGTTCTCACTTGCTACAAACAAGTGTCCTTTTCTATTGAGTCCACGATTTTTTTTTTTGCATATTTGCATTTTTTTTTTCTTAGAGATTTTGCTATTTCAAGTGGCCCCAAGCAAGCACTGAAGTGCTGTGTAGTGTTCCTAAGAGCAAGATCTGGGACTTACCTGTGGGGAAAATATGCTAGGTAAGCTTCACTGGGGCATGAGATACAGTGCTGTCAGCTGTGAGTTAAGTGAGGGAAACAGAAGTGCACATTGAACAGGGCTGCAGCCTGACCAGTGGGTGAAAATGTGATCATAGCCCATAGGAACCTACCCCGAGGGGCGGCAGTCAACATGGCTAATTCAGTGGTCAGGGACTTTAGGACAAGAATGCCTAGCATCAACAGTACTCTGACTTTTTTAGAATCAAAACTCTTCTTAAAATCTACATTCTGGGGAGAATAATGGTTTCAAGTTCAGTTAGATCACAGTGGGGCAATCGTGGTTTACAACAGCATATCACAAATTTATAAGGAACTAGAAGAGAGGAGATTAGAGCTTCCTGACACGAAGAAATGGTGAATGTTTAAGAGGAGGGCGATGCTAATCACGTTGTATGTGGTGTGTGTATGATCACCACTCCACACACTTGCATGTAATAATAAAATCCATGTCTAGAGGAATTTTTCACACCTTTTTTGTTTTATTACTGGGGATTGAACTCAGGGGCACTCGACCCTTGAGCCACGTCCCCAGCCCTATTTTGTATTTTATTTAGAGACAGGGTCTCCCAGAATTGCTTAGCACCCTACTGTAGCTGAGGCTGGCTTTGAACTCGCGATCCTCCTGCCTCAGCCTCCCAAGCTGCTGAGGTTACAGGTCTGTGCCACTGCACCTGGCTTCCCTCTTCTTTTTCTTCTGTTTCCCTCCTTTCCACTTTCCTTCCTTCTCTCACTCCATCTCCTTCCCTCCCTCCCTCACTTTCTTTTTTTCTTTCTCTCTTCTTCACAGTGATTGTTTAGGTGTAGAGACCTTGTCAAGTTCACTTTCGGCCTGGGTACATCATAGGTGCTACGGGGAGGCAGAGGCACGTGTTTTTTTCTTCCCAATGATGTCAGGAGCCGCGGTGGCCCTGGCCCTCACCCATGAGCTCAGCAGGAACTGCACAAGGTCATGCTCTACTGCTTCATTTCTTCTTCACTTCTCACCTGGAATACGGCAGTAAGGAGAAACCTCCTGCCGTCCACCCAGTGGTATCCTGAATATAGTTTGATTAAATGAGATTAAAGTTGGGGTAGATGTTGGGTCTTCTCCTCACTTACCATTTCTCCAAATAATGAATTGGTTTCCAGGCCCCCTCTGGCTGAACTCTTTATGTCATTAGGAACTCACAGAGTTCAGCTTACTTCATGTTTCAGCCTGTGGCTATGATTGCCCTTGTTGGTGCTCCAACGATGTCATCTCTGGCCAGTGAAGCTGGTCCCTGAATCCTTCCATACATGACCAGTCCTCTCAGGTCAGTCCCCTTGCTCTCTGGCATGACAAGATGTCCCAGGCTCATTTGTGTACAGTGGGTCCCTGACTTAATGATGCTGTGAATTAACAATTTTTTTCTCAGCTTAACCACTGAGCAATACACCCAGCCCTTTAAAAAAAAAAAAAATGCTTAGTTTTGAGACAGGGTCTCATTAAGTTGCTTAGGGCCTCATTAAGTTGCTGAGTCTGGCTGGCTTTGACTTTGCAATCCTCCTGCCTCGGCCTCCGTAGCTGCTGGAATTACAGGCATGTCACCACTCCAGGCTAGCAATCTTTTGACTGTGGGATGATGTGAGTGTATATCCATACAGCCACTCTGCTTTTCATTTTCTGTACAGTATTCAATAAATTATGTGACATACCTGACACTTCGTTATAAAACAGACTTCACATTAGATTACTTTTCCCAGCTGTAGACTAATGTAAGTCCACTGAACATGCTTAAGATAGGCAAGGCTAGGCTATGATATTCCATAGGTGAGGTTATTAAATGCACTTTTGACTTAAAAATGTGTGAGTGTGTGTGTGTGTGTGTGTGTGTGTGTGAGTGTGTGTGTGTGTGTGTGTGTGTGTGTGTGTGCGCGCGCGCGCGCGTACTCGCACGCTGTGGAACAAACCCAGGGCCTCATGTATGCGGGGTGAGTGCTGTATCCTGAGTCATACCCCAGCCCCACATTTTCCACTTGTGATGGATTTATTAGGCTGTGACCCCATTGCAAGTCAAGGATAGAGTATTTCCGTCTCTGGAATAAGCCATTTCTCCTTTTAGTAATGCGGACTATTTAAAAACTGCATCTGCACATGGGAGATGCCTCATTCTCTTATTCCCCAAGATGACCTTATTTTTTTCCCCCAAGATGACCTTTAAAAAGGTTTCTAGTATCACCTTCCTTCGTGTCTTTATTATGAGTGACTGTTTACATATTCAAGCCCCTCCAGGTAAACAGAAATATGATATGTTATGACATGTACAGGTCTTTTCCAACCAGGTCTTTTCCAACTTTCTCTTTTCTTTTTTTAAAATTTTTTTCTTTTTTTATTATTAGTTGTTCAAAACATTACAAAGCTCTTAACATATCATATTTCATTCATTTGATTTCATTTGATTTAAGCAGATTATGAACTCCCATTTTTACCCCATATACATATTGCAGATTCACATGGGTTCCACATCCACGTTTTTACATACTGCCATACTAGTGTCTGTTGTATTCTGCTGCCCTTCCTATCCTCTACTATCCCCCCTCCCCTCTCCTCGCCTCCCCTCCCATCTTCTCTCTCCACCCCATCTACTGTAATTCATTTCATTCTCCTGTTTTTTTTTCCCTTTCCCCTCACTTCCTCTTATATATAATTTTGTATAACAATGAGGGTCTCCTTCCTTTACCATGCAATTTCCCTTCTCTCTCTCTTTCCCTCCCCCCTCTCATCCCTGTTTAATGGTGATCATCTTCTCATGCTCTTCCTCCCTATTCTGTTCTTAGTTGCTCTCTTTATATCGAAGATGACATTTGGCATTTGTTTTTTAGGGATTGGCTAGCTTCACCTAGCATAATCTGCTCTAGTGCCATCCATTTCCCTGCAAATTCCATGATTTTGTCATTTTTTAGTGCAGATTAATACTCCATTGTGTACAAATGCCACATTTTTTTATCCATTCATCTATTGAAGGGCATCTGGGTTGGTTCCACAGTCTAGCTATTGTAAATTGTGCTGCTATGAACATCGTCTTTCTCTTTTCACTAAATAGTTCCTTTCAGCCGTTTGGCTAAGTGTCCCAGCAACCTGTGTATTCAAGGTTTGGTCCTCAGGGTAGCACTATTGGGATGTGGTAGAGGATTTCAGAGGGAGAATTAATAGAGGTCTTTGGGTCTCTGGGGGCACACACTTGGGAGGGGATTTGGGAACTGTGCCCCCTCATCTTCTCTTTTGCTTCTTGGACACGAGGTGAGCAGTTTTTCTCGGCCACATGGTCCCCATCATTGCCACCCAGCAATTCCACTAAGAAGCCTAAATATACTGGGTCTTCCCAAACATGAACTAGATCCTCCAAAACTGAGCCCCAAATAACCATTTTCTCTTTATAAGTTAATTATCTCATGTATTTTGTTATAGGGATGGACAGCTGAGTAACATACTGGCCATCGCCTCATGGTCTATAGGTATATCCCCCATTTTTTTTTTCTAGATGGCTTATTCTACTAGTCCCCTCTTAGTGAATATTTAGATTGTTTTATCCTTTTGAGAATAAATAGTAAAAGAAGAGAATTTGCAAAAAGAAAACAAATATAAGTACAAGTATGTGGTGAAGAACTAACCCTGGCCAAAGAGAGATCTAGCCTCTGCCCTCAGTCACCGGGAGATCCTCTGGACTGGGAACATCCTGCTGGGCAGAAACATCGAGTTTGCCTGGGGGCTCTGTGCTATGGAGTATTAGTTCCAACCTCTAGAGGAACCAAACCAAAGGTATTAGCCCTGAGATAGGCGGCAGTCTATGGGTTAGCCACGCAGCCTGTGACCAAGTCCCAAGAAAACCTCTGCGCACTGAAGCCTTGGGTAAACTTCCTTGATGCAGGGTCTTGCTGAGTTGCTGAGGACTTTGCTAAACTGCTAAGGCTGGCCTTGACCCATGATCCTCCTGCCTCAGGCTCCCAAGCCACTGGGATTACAGGCGTGCACCACTGCACCCAGCCAGGAACACATGCTTTTAAAGTCTACTTTCATAGACACAAGAGAGGAAGAGAGAAGGACATCTCTCCCCTTCAACCTGCTGCTTCTTTTTAGTCAGTTTGAGCAAACTTCAGTCATGTACTTGCCTTATGGAAAGTTCCCTGTGAAGACTAACCAAGATCAAGGAGGAACCTCCTGTGGACAGAGGTGCCGGGTTTCTGTTCTCGTGACTAAAAGGCTCAGGGGTCACTCTAGTTAAACTGGGCTAACTGGGCTGCACAAAATAACCACACAAGAGACACAAATACCTATTTCTTTGGGGTTGCTGTGATGGCTCCTCTGACCTTAAGGGTCTGCAGAAAGAGAGAGAGAGAGCACTCGCTGACCCCTTTTATTGAGGAGAAGCTATTCAAGTGAGGCAAGGGGTCAGGTTTCAGGGGGCTGAGTATCTTCATGATGTCCACTGTCAGCAGGTTGACTGACACCTGGGTAGGCCATACCCAAGGGCACAGTAAGAGGAGGGGACACACACAAGGCACTTCCATGGAAGATTCTATCCAAAACAGGGCAAGGGTTTATATTACAAAGGAACAGGTGAGCATAGCTTCACCCATGGGCTGTAGCAAGACACACCCATTTCTGTGACTAAGTGCCTCAGCACCCAGCTGGGGAGTGTAACTCAGTCACCTGTAAGGTTGGCCTCCCACACAGAGGGGTGAAAGTCTGACCTGAGCCTGGGATGCAGGGTAGAAGGCCATCCACAGTGGGTGCAGGTAGGATATTTGTTTTACAGAAGCATGTGTGCCTGCTTGTGTACCTGCACATAAAGAGCTGTAGGGAAGGCTGTCCATCAAAATGTGCTCACAGTGGCTTGATCTTTGATTAGTTGTTTTAACTCTTCACACTGAACACATTTACAAAAAAAAAAAAAAAAAAAAAAAGCCATTTTAAAAGACACTACCATAAAACAACCATTCTATAAGTTGTCACTTAAGATAGAAATGGAATATTTGGCCTTTCTCAAGAGCAGGCAGGCAGTTTTATATAATCCATTCAATCAACAGTTGCGAAGGTGAGTCTTGGATACATCCTGTAGACAGCTCCGTGGCCAGCAGCCAGGGTGAATTTTCTTTACCATTCTAGGTCAGGTGCTGGGAATTCAAAGATAGAGCCTGCCTGTCTTCTTCCTCTGACAGATGCTGTGGCCTGAGGGGTGGGGGGCACTACATCTGCAAAGTGCCACGTGGCTGTCTTCATGAAGAGTCAGGACAGAGAGGACTTGATCCGCTGGCCTTGAGAAGTTGAGGAAGGGCTCAGAGGGGATGTGAGGTGGGGCCTGGGTGGGAACAATCAAAGGTGGGGCTGCAGATGTGGGATTTGGTGGCCCCCTGGGAGCTGAAGCCACACAGTTGGCTCTGCGGGCCAGCCTTGTGACTGGAGCATGATGTGAGCTCTGAGGCGCAGGCCAGCGTTCTGCCAGGTTTCCACCTTAACACACTGAGGAGACTGAAGTACTTTCTCACACAGCCTGTATTGCCAGAGGTCCATGAGGCGAGGCGAGATCCTCTGAGTGGGGTCTCACAGGTGCCCATAAATGCACGGGCTGAGTAAGGAAAAACCCTCTCTTACATCAGCGCTCGGTGTCAGTGTCTCCAAAAGCAACAAACACCTCATATGCCCAGACTGCCAAGCAGGAGTGGGGGACTGTCCCACCCTGCAGGGATCTGGCGTGTGGCAGCCACATCTGTCCTGAGTATACCACGTTGAGACGGGCTGTGCACATTTTCACATTGGACTCAGCTACGCCCACATGGCATTAGGTCACTTTAACTGAGGGTTCACCTTGTCAGTCTCTGGTTCAGAGTGTTCTCTTATTACTGTCACAACAACCCCATGAAGAAGGTGCTAAAGCTGGCTCGAGACTGTCCACCAAGTGTGCTTTGAGATATGATCATCATCTTGATGTTTTCTGTTAGTGTTTTATAATTTGAGCTCAAGTAATATCACCCCTGCTCCTGAGAACCTAAAGGGCATGTGACCCATCACGAGTCTTATTTATTTATTTGTTTATTTACCCGTTTATTTGGCAGTGCTGGGGATGGAACCCAGGACCTGGTGCGTGCTGGGTACTGCTCTACCACTGAGCTGCTGTCCCACCCCTGGCCCCTGTTCGTCTTAGCACAGAAGTTTGAGTGTTATATAACTCCTGCTCAGTGGTTATAACCACCTTTACTGTTTTTCCTCTCCAGACTTTACTATTTTTATAATCACTGGGCCATGCGGATGGCCACATACTTCTTCATCTGTGTCAACCTCTCTCTTGCCCTGTTTGAGGAACCAGTGCTGTTTCTGCTACCGTTCTTGGTAAGCATTAGATAAAAGATGTTCAACCAGACCTTGTCACCAAGAGTGGGGCCCCTTGCTTCTCCCTTGTTTTCCTCAAATGTCAACAAATAGGAATTTGACTTTATTTTTTTCTTGCTGGGGCTTCAGAGAATTCTGCTTGTTGGCTAATGTGCCAATCATAAGGGATTTTGAGGGCAATGGAACTTCAGAATAAGCTGCTGAATTCGTAAAATGAATCAATTTTTAAAACCCGTCAATATGATGTCTCAGGGTAAGCTACAACAAATATATGTTTATTCAGTGCAACGTGTTTGTTTCCTTCAAGAAAATGTTTCCTGATACATATAGGCCAGGAGCCAAAACCTGGAGACTTTCTCAGTTGAGAGAAGCCAGGAACTTTGTGTTTCATTGGAGAGTTTCTGCCTAAATCTCAGAAGCTGGACCTCAATGACACGATCTGATAGTGGGTTTATTGGAGAATGTCCCCCATTCCTAAAATGATAGTATGGACCATATCCCGCTAGGCCAAGGGTACTTTTGGCTTCTGCCTTCTATTTGATGATATTTTCCCCTCTCTACTCCAGGCCGAGAGTAGATTAGCCATGAGAAACGGGTCACTTCTGATTAGAAAGTAAAACTTCTATGTACTATGTTTAATTAGCTGAAAGACCTGATTTATTGAAGTTGGAAGGCTGCCTTTTTTGTTCACAATACTATAAAAAGATTGCTTGTACACAATAAAGGACTTTTTTTCCTGCTGCTGCTTTGCTTGCTCTGTTTCTTCTTCTTCTTTGTTTTCCCATGCTGACCTGCAAGTGAATTACTGCAACACTGTTCCTCCTGCAACTATTGAGGGATGAGGAAGCTTTTATGATAAGGTGCTTAGAAGAGTGCTTGGCTCCAAGACCTTCGGACAAGTCAACTAACTGGTCTTGTCTTCACCATCATTGTCCTGTCTTGCCCCTGATTGTTGAGTCCCCTACAAGCCAGCCAGGCATGTGCTTCATTCTCTGCCACATCCTCAGCAGGGAGCCCTGGCCTGGCCTGGACCAGGCTCTCAATGAACATCAGTGGAGAAAGGCATTGCAGTGCCCATGAGGACATGAGGACACCAGCAGAAGCCCTCTGTCTCAGGGGCTTGAACTTTGCTGTGGATCCTGTATGTTCTGCAAAAGGACCCCAGCTTCCTAGATCCGATTCTGTTAGAAGGTGTCTTTGCAAATGTGGCAACTGGGCAAAAGGGAGCTTCTCCATCCATGTGGATTAGATGGGACGTCAGGTAGATCTACAGGCATGCTCTAACCAACAGTCAATCAACACATGCTTAGAAAATCATGGAAAGACTAAATATGGGGGAGGGGTGCTTCACAGATGCTGTGTGTTTTCTTCCTCTACTTCTAGGATTCTCTCTACCCACCTCCTGAAGTCAGTCATACAACTATCCCCATTTCAGATATGCAAACACTGAGGTCCCAAGAGGTTACAGAACATGCCCAAGCTCATTGTCCAGTAAGCAGTGAAAGTGTTCTTCTCATGATGGTCTCTGATTCCAAACCCACACCTGCCTTTCTTCCCAGGGCACTTCCTGGTCTGCACACAGGGATGACATGCCTTAAGATTGGGAGGACAATCCTAATTTCAAACCTTCTACCTCACGTTATGCTGAAGACAATCCTAAGCAGCAGAGCACGTGTCTTATTTGGTTTAAAAACTCCATCTCTGGTAGTAATGAGATCTCTCTGCCACAGCCCCGCCAGACAGCCATTTGGGACCACAGGAGTGTGGAGAAAGAGTGATCACAGGAGTGTGGAGAAAGAGTGACCACAGGAGTGTGGAGAAAGAGGACACAATTCAGGAAAGTGAAATACAAAGAAGCAAGAGCTGAATATACTAGAACAGACAGGACCAGCAGAGAGAGGCCTGGAGCAGGACTGGGGCGAGCCAGCGCATTCCATGGGTATTGATGAAGGTCTGCTGTGTGCCTGGCACTATGCTGAGAAGTAGACACTGCACTGAGTACAGTCTCTGACCTTGCCCTGCTAAAGATCCCAGTCTGGGGATTTAAAGCTGGATGACATTGTCCAGCACTATGCCATTTCTTCACACCCCAGCTGACCTCCAGCCCCCAGCACCATGGCCCATTTCCCTACAGTGAAGGCCAGCAGCAGTGGCCTGGAGAACCCCCAGCTTTCTCACCCTGTAGGAAGGCTTCTATTAGTAGCATGATCTACATGGACCCCCAGCACTCCTTATCAGAACTGTGCTTAGTCACTCAGTGACAACAACTGGCTGGTACACCCTGTCTTCCAGTTCCTAATCACTTCCTGTTCCCACCTGGTGTTTTCTAGCATCGCCTTCCAAGAAAACTACTTTCTAACAAATCTGGATCCCAGAGTCCCCACACTTTACCTCAGGGAAGCCAGAGCATGAAAGAAGGTTCTAGAAAGATGTACAGTGATCCCAGTCTATCTGGCCATTTTATGTCCTAATTTATAGTACTCCTTGGTGGCTCTGACTACCCTGATAGGTTTAGGAGAAAAGACAAGCCATATTTTGGCATGTAAAATGCATTCAGGCCGAGTCACTTTCACACAACCTACCAAGTAGGGGTAGAATCTCATGAAATTTTAAGTACAACAGAATGCCAAATGACTACTCATTCCAGTGAACACATGCTGCAAACAAGACTTAGAAAAGTGTCCTCAGAGAAGATTCTGTCATTCTGCATTTGCTAATGAAAGTTGAAATCACACAGTTCTAATGAGCCCAGGAAGACAAGGTTGATACCCAGTTGAGTTGGCATATGATGTGCCAGAGCTCAGGACTTCAGGGCTGCTGTCAGGTGGTTCCCGGGCTCTTCTGGTCCTCACCTTCACTGAGTGTCTTTTTGTTGGTGATGTCGTTCAGCAATGGATTACTGGCCCAGAGACTTGTTCAGTATTGCTCAGCAGTAGCAAAACACTGTCACCAGTTGTAGGTAGCCAACTCCAGGTGAGAAACTTCATAGATGTTAATGCTCATGGCTTCAAACCGGCAAGCTGCCCCTCAGTGATCATGCTCTCTAAAATATACACCATGCTAAATTGTGTGGAAGCATTCTACATCTAGCCAAACCACAGGAGCTCTCAAAAGCCATCCCAATAACATTTAGAGGATTCACTCTCCAAAGCAAGCTTGCCAATGCCTGAGTGCCCACACACTCTATTGGCACCAACCTCACCTCCTTTTAGAATGCACACATCCAACAAGATATCACTGCCTGTGGTGGTTGAATGGCCTTTCCAATGAACGAGGTGGATGTGAATGTAACACGTGAATGAATTAGCATTTACCAACAACTGGAAGAAAAAATCCATTCTCTAAGATATGATGATGGAGCTGCTCTGTGATCTAGACCATTCCCCTCTCCTGCATCCTCTCTGTTTGCCTCTGCCTGGATGGACCTCCAAATCAGCACAGAAGGATGTGTCCTTTCTAGTCAGAAGCCCTGTCATGGCTTCCAATTCCAGGCCCTGATTCCTGGTTAACTGCAGCCAGAGCTCGCTTTCAAGGTAGTCTCTTTAGATCCCTTCCCTACCCTAACCACAGTGTGGGCTCTGGCCCCACCCTTACTCTCTACACCACCATTCCATATTATTGTCTTCTTCTCCCTCATAGTGACCCAGGACTACCCATGACCATGACCAACTGCTGAACCAGGTGACTCAGAGGGTAGAAATGACCAGAGATTGCTAACTTGAAGATTTCACAGATAGTTAATGAGACATCCTGACTAGTCAAATGACATAAAAGGAAGTCAATGAATTCTAACCTCAAGGGCAAATCCTACAGTACACTGGCTGTCAAATTCAGCTACACACTGGAGCCACCTGGGAGCTGTGCATAGTACTGACTGCTGGACCACCCACTGGCCCTGGGCTGATGGAATGGCTCTGGGCTAAGATGGGACACTGGGGTTTGTAAATTACCAGTTGAGTATAATATAAAGCAAACTTTGAGAACACTGCTTTTTCCCCACATGAAGAACTGTGTGCATACAGATGCAGAAGTACACAAATCTGAAGCGTAAGGCTCCTTGAGATCCATAGATTAAATGCACTGCAGTCGCCAGCATCCTGGCTAGGAACACCACCAGCCTCCTATTTCGACCTTCCCAGGTGATCACAGCCCTGCCATCCAAGCATGGAGCAGTCCTCCCTGCTGAGAGATTTCAGTGTGGAGAATGGAGAGCCCCTCTCTCCTCGGAGTCCCTGCTTTGACAACAAGTGCACTGGAGAAGTTTGAATCAAGTGGGAGGCATATGGGCAGGCTCCCTAGATGAGGCCCTATTGAAGGGAATCTACATTTCCAATGGAACAGATGCTTCAGAGAGAAACTGAGAGTGCCAGCTCTTAGAATCGGTTCCACTTCATGCAGCTTCAACCAGAAACAAACCTCAATGTGCTTACAGGGAACAAGACCGTTCCTTCAATTGGAAGCTGCCTGCACGAAATACTTCTGTTCTGCACTTCCAAGCTTTTCTCAGCCAGCACGTTCAGATGACGTTTACACCCAAAGTGCAAATTGTGCTACCCAGAGATCCCTTGGGACATCACCAATATTCACATGGAACATTGGACGGTTGACAAGATAAATGGCCCAGAGTTTCATTGAAATATTTTTCTCAAATTTTTTGAAAACTCACTGGAAACGAAGGTACCCATGAGCAACAAACTCTGCTTTATACACAGAAACTTCTAAGTAAAGCCCGTAACTGCTGGCTCTAAGAAGGATTCCAATTCCTACTAGTCCAACCAAGCCCAAATCCCAATATGCTCTCTAGAAACACTTTTACATCCTGCAATTGAAGCTGTTTGTACACCCTGCTTCTCTTCTGCACTTCACACTCTTCTCATTGAGCACATTCAGAGAACAGTTCAGGCTCAATATCCAAAGTGTGCTAACAGGAGAGCCCTTGTACCTCGGAGCACTTGCTCAGATCGGAAGTGATAGGACTGATGGGTGGGTCAATACCTCAAAGATTCTTTGGAATCCATTCCTCAAACGGATTCTGAAAACTATCTTGAAGTTGCATGAGCCTGTCTGCAATGACCTTTGCTTTATTGAGTGCATAGATGGTTCCAAGTGAAATGGTGCCATCAGCTCTGACAAGAGATTCTGCTTCCTGCATGTTCAACCAAGGAAAACCCGCCACGTGTTCACTGAGAACAAATCTACTTTGTGCACAAACTTTTTCTGTTTGCCCCCTACAAATGCATCTCAGGATGCACATTCAGAACACATTTCCTGAAAAACATGAGAAAGTATCATTGCAAAAGTTCACTCTGGTCTAGCATCACCAACATTGATTAGGAAATGAATTGCACAAGTTTCATCTTATCCCCTTGGTCTCCTTCTTCTAAAAACTCATTGAAACTGCAGGTACCTGACAGTAACCAACTTGCCATTGACCAAGAGCACAGTTGCTTCCAATGGAAACTGGGCCTGGCAGCTCTCAGAAGCCATTGGAATTAAGGCTACTTCAGCCAGGTACAAAGCTCAATGGGCACGAAGAGAAAAAAGTCATTTCCTAATATGGAAGCTGCTTGCCAAAATTCTTCTGTTTTGCACTTCCAAAATATTTTCAGGAAGCACACTCAGAGCACAGTTTCAGCCATATGCAAAGAGTGCTAGCAAGAGTGCCCTTGAACCTAGGTTCAGCAACTTGGAGAACTGTGGGCCCACTGGGAAGAGCAATTCCCCAAGGTGGATTGAAATCCATTGCTCAATTGTTTGTCACAGAATTCACTTGAAATCCAAGTGCCTGCCTGCATTGAACTCACATTGACCAATTGTACAGATGCTTCAGAGGGAAACTGCCACCTCTGAGAAGCGGTGGTTCTTCATGCTAGTTTAAGTAGTGACAAACCCCAATGTGCTCACTGAGAACAAAATGAGCTCCTGAATGTTGAAGCTGCTGAGAGACTGCTTTACTTTTGCACTCCCAAACTACTCTCAGCAAGCACATTCAGAGCCGAGGTCAGGCCCCAAATACAATGTTGGCTGGCAAGAGAGTCCTTGCGCCCAGGATCACCAATTTTGAGAAGCCAATGAGGACTGCTGAAAAGATCAATTCCATGAAATTCCATGGAAATCCACTCATCAGACCTTTCTGAGAACACTTAAAAAGAAGGTTTCTGCATGCAAGGAACTCTGTGTGACAGATGGCAAAGTTTGCCAAATGCAAACATGCCTACCAGCTCTGAGAAGCCGTTCTCATTCACACTGCTTCAACCAGGGAAAAATCTCCATGTGCTCACTGAGAACAAGTTAGCTTGTGCTACTTGAAGCTGCTTCTGCAAACAGCTTCACTTCTGCACTTCTAAGCTGTTCTCATCAAGCACATTCAGAGCACAGTTCAGGCATGAAACACAAAGTGTGACAGAAAGAGATCACCAACTTGCAGGAGGAAAGAGGACCAGCTGAGAAGGTCCATTCTCCAAAGTCTCACTGACATCCATTTGTCACACTTGTTTACAACATACAGTTGAAGTGCAGGTGCCCACATGAGTTACTGTTTTGGATCAACGGCACAAAAGTTTCAATGTGAAAGCATGCCTGCCACCTGTAAGAAGCAGTTTTGCTTTCTTCTAGCTCACACAGGAAAAACACCATGTGCCCACTTACAACAAAGTTAGTCCTGCAAGTTGAAACTGCTTGCAGCAAATGGCTTCCATTCCCCACTTGCAGCCATCAGTGGTTGACAGATGGCACAGAGGCTTCAATGTGAAACCGTGAATGCCAATCATTACAAGTGCTTCTGACACTCTAGTTCAACCAGGGACAGCCTAAAGTGCTCAACGAGAACACACTTTGTTCCTGCAAGTGGAAGCAGCTTGCACGAACTGCTTCAGTTAGAAAATTCCAAGTTCTTCTCAGCAACCACATTCAGAGCACAGTTCTGGCCCAATAGAAAATGGGTCCTACCAAGAGGATCCCTTACCTATGATCACCTTCATAAGGTAGCTTCCCAACTTCTGTGCGGAAGTGTGTTTCTCCTTGGCCCCTACACTGTTGTGGAGACCACTAGGAGTTCAGCTTTGTGCAGGATCATCTGACCTGGACTTTTTGCAAGACCTGTACAGCCCTCACACATGCTCAGATTCTACAGGAGTTTTCAGACCAGTCCAGGCAACAGTAGGCATCCATTCATTGTCTGCAGTCTACAGATTCCTAGATGCATGGCATTCATTAACATCAAATGCAGAATTTTCATCAAAAACTAATACATATATATCATTCCAATCCGAATCAAGAAAATCAGAAATATCCCCAAATCCAAAGAGTGGATCCCCATTGTGATGCTACCAGTGGAAAATTCCACAGCTGACCTCATGGGATGGTTCACAGTGAAAACACAGCTGCATGAAAAATATTACATGACATGACCTTCCTGCTATGTGAAAAGTGGCATGTGAAGTACACATGCATGTCTTCTTCAGACATGGGAATCATTTGCAAGACACCTTGTGCAATTGAAAATACTCCAAAATGGGAGAAATCAGAACCACGTCTCCAAAGTATTTCAGCAGAGACCAACTCCATCTGTCTATCTATGTCTCAGTGAGTGTGTGTGCTCTTGTGTTTGTGTGTCTTTGTTTGTGTTTGTACCATGATAGCAGATACTTCATTGCCCCCATTGGAAAACTGACTCAGATAATGCCATCTGCCAAACTCCTAAAAACCAAAGTTCTTGCTGATAGAATGAAACATTCCTTCCTGTTGGTTTGGATGTGTCCTTTAGGAATCACTGCTACATTTAGTATACTCAAATCATCACAGTAGATCAGGTAAAAAAACATATATATTTTAAAATAATAATATATTAATGGAAACAACAAATACAGGATAGAGTAACAACTGTGTTACTAAACAAGGTCAAAGACAATGGCAAACTATAGATTCAAACTTTGAAGCAAATAGTAATCAATGTAAATATTCCTGGGCTGCCTCAGCCCCGCCCAGGCACACAGCAGCAGAATGCTTTTGCAAGCATCCTCAGGAGGGCAGGAGCCTTCTTTGCAGGACGAGAGGGTGGTTGAGGCTGGATCCATTCATCATTCTTTTGGGAGAGGTTCCTTTTCCTCAGCACAAAGTTGGATTTTTTGTGAGGATTCTTGGCATAAAATACGTTGGCCTCTGCTGGAATCCTCAGCTCTGGGGAGAGAGGGGTGTACAAAAAGAAGGTGGCACTCAGGAGGTGCTCCCTAGGACACCCCAACATCTGAGAGCCTGTGCCAGAAAAGGCCAGAGCCACACACCTGAGAGCTCTCCAATTCAGCACCAATACCAACAAAGACAGCCTCCACGGTCCTCCCTGAGGAAGAACTAGGCAGAGCACTTCAACAGACCTAATGTCTGTTCCTACCAAAGGCTTTGGACACCAGAACATCTCACGTCCTCTTGCATCTGCCAAAGCACACCACTAGATTTACATCTGAAATCTCCCACAAAAGGCTCCTGTGCCGAAGATTCAGTCCCCACATGAGCCATCTTCATAGGTGGGTTTGGAGGGAAGCATTGGATGGTGAGTGCTCTGATGTCAACATGAAATTCTCATTCAGGATGAATACACTACTGGGGGGTGGGAGGGACTGGAAGAAAGGTTGAGCATGGTTGGAGGAAGACCTAAACAGGGTTGCGCCCTGGGCAACAGTACCTTGTTCCTGGTGGCTCCACTGAATCCTCATTCTCCAGTAGAGGTCCTCCCTCTCCATCTTTCTCTCTCTCCCTCTCTGCCAGCCTCGTTTGCTCTCTCCCAGTCTATGCCTTTGTGGCAAGGACTGAGGAGCTCTCCACTGCCACACACTGGAGCTTTATGGACAGCCTCAGTGCACAACCAAAGAGAATGCTATGAAACCCAGAGAAAAGGCCTAGGATTCCTCCTCTGAGTTATTTTCCTCAAGTATGGCCACAGTGAGGACAGGCTGACCAGCACGGATACCACACTAGAGCCATGCCTCTGTGTTGGTGGAGCCCGCCTCCATGTGAACCAGGCTTCTGAGAATGGAGGTCACATTCAAAATGCTGCCCTACTGAGAACAATGGTTCCAAAGACCAGCAAAGGGACTGCTTCCCTCCAACATGGTGTATGGCCCAGTGGTGCCATGACCCCAAGTGGGGGAATACAATAGCCCACTTCTCCTTCCTCTGAACACCTGTTTCCTGTCGCCCTCCTCTAACCTAGAGCCTGTTCTCCATCCCTTCTGGGTTGGATGTGGGGATCTCTGCTATGAATTTCTTAGGCTACCAAGGCCCCAGACAGACTTCCTCTTCCATAGACTCTACTAACCTAAAAGTAGGTTAAGATAGGAGACAAGTGATCCTAAAACTCATCGGGATGGTGGTCTTCAGCGTACATAGGCTGGGATAATGGCTGCTGTGGTGTTTGGCTCACAAAAACCAACCAACCAACCAACAAAAAAGCGCTGGTATTATTATCAGATGAGCTTTGTGGCTACGTGCTCAGGAAGCCCTCATCTGACTTTAGTTAGGGATCATAACCTGGCTATTGTGATCACTCCCTGGCTAGTGGACTCAGGTGCGGAAGACCATGGAATTTATGCAAAAACAGATGATTCAGGCTGTCTCCCAGACTGTGTTTTCTTCCCAATTTCATCCTGTTACTGCTTGCTAGAATCCTGGCAATGCTCTGCCCAGGCAGTGGTTTTCTGGTCACACAGAAGGCTTTCAATCCTACTCCTTCAGTCCACAAAATGCCAGTTCCCTCTTTAGCCCATGCATTCCCATGTTCCTCTGAAACCACTCCTATCCCAGACCATGAAAGCATACTGCTCCTGGAAAGAGGCTTTCCTCCTCACTCCTCAATGATGTCAGCTTTGTATGCCTGTTAATGTCCAGGGGAGGGCACCTGGTGGGGAGCCGCAATATCCACTGGGGTATACTATTGGACCTCAAGACCTTCCACCAGCAGAAGTGCAGTTGGCTTTGTGCACGAACCCAACACACCTGTTGGAGTGTTCTTGGGGGTCAGAGACTACCCTTTGGTGCTAAGAGTTGACCTGAGTCCACATCCTGACCCTTGCTCTCTGCCATCTGATTGTCCCACTTACTCTGACGGTGAGAGATGATTTGGCCCAGCTCATAATCCTCCGGTTTCTCCTGAATAAGCAAGTGTTGGTCAAGGGCGCTGCGGATGACGTCAGGAGCCCTATCCTGGCAGGTCACCTGGAGCAGCATGGGAGGCAGGCCTTCAGGAAATGGGCCTTGAAGTGACTACTCAAGGACAGTGGGCAGGGGCATTCTGGAGGCACCTCCACTCTAAATACAAGGGCAACATCCATGACCCTACTACCTGAGGCTGACCTCCTACTCATCGCGTGGGCTCTTCCCACAGGCTACTAGCCCAATCCTTGTACATAAGACTTCCTGGACCTGCCATTGCTCTTTGTGGAGCTGCACTCCTCTCGGAGTGAAAGGACCCCACTACCTGCATACAGATGCAATCTCATCCCACAAGTTGGGAGGAATGGGACAATAGCCTCCAAGATCCCAGGTCTGCCCGAGGATGCAGGGGGCATTGGGAATGGCCTAGGCACAAAACCTAGAGGCTTTGGTCTGGATTGCCAGGGCTAAAAACAGACCCAGGAACATGACCACACACAGGAGTGCTGAAAGACAGCCACGAGAGCTCCTGGCCTCCAGAGGCTCAGTGCTGGCTGGGATGTAGGAGGGCACCTCATCCGGCAAGGGTGGTCATTGGGTTACCTGGACATTTAGTGTGCTTGCTCCACCATCCATATCGACTCTGCAGAGAGACTTTCTCAGCTCCTTGTTCAAGGAACATGCAGAACCTCACACTGCTGTCCTTCTCCATAGACGTCAGCATCCCATACAAGGGAACCTGCAACCTAGGTCCTATCCTATTCTCATCTGTCACCCATACCTGCCCCTGCCCTTCTGGACTGCATGCTGCCACCTGACACACAGACTCCCTCAGACATGGCGGTGGACAAGCTGCTGCTCTCCCTCATCTCAGCTCCAGCCCTTCACACTGACCTCTCCCTTCTTGATTCCCATCTATCCTCCTGATCATCCAGAAGCTCCAAATTCAAGAGGGCATGAGGAGTCCCTGGTATTGGACCAGTGTCTGCTCCCCACCCAGGTGTAAGCACCAGGGGACATCCCTGATCCCAGGCTTACCAGGACATCCTTGGCCATCTTTGGACTTTGTTTCTCTAAGTGGACACGAATTAAGCAGGTGTCTCCCACCTGCTTGTGGGAAAGCAGCCTGGAGGACTTGCAGGTTGATTCTGAGAACTGTGGGGGATGGAACATCAGCAAACCCAGAAACAGAAAGCCACCCCAGCCTGTCAGTTGGCTCTATGGGCTTCTAGCACATATGTCCAGGTGCTCAGGCTTCTTATTTCCTCAGGTGGGAGTGGAATGGCAGCACAAGTACAGCTTGAATAACGTAGGTGTTTACCTCCTTTCCCTTGACCTGGGGGCATTTCCTCACTATGAAATATTTTATTTCCGGATTCATGGACAGACACACAAGTGAGTGGTCAGAGACCTTGATTTCTGCAGAGCGAAGTGGAGAGAATTGTTAAATGGCACTCAAGGATTATACCACAAAACACCCACAACCCCTGAGAGTCTCCGCCAGGCCCACCACACTTTGGTATTTTGGGGCCAAGGCCCACTTTCTCTTGGCTGTGAGTTATCCTGAGCCCACTGTGGATCATGTCTCCCCACTGTCTGATTGTCCTACTTACTCTCATCCTCAGACATCAATCTCAGCAGCTCAAAGTTGTCCACATCCTCATGCTGCAACAAATTTTGGTCCAAGGCCCTGCAGATGAGGCTTGTCACCGTCTCCTGAGAGGTCACCTGGATCAGGGTGGGACAAATGTCATCAGAGAATGGCTTTTAGAAGAGCTACCCAGAAGACTGTGGTCAAACATTCAGGAGAAATCTCAGCTACATATACAAGGGCACAATCTTGTTATCCTGCTACCTGAGTGTGGCCTCCATATACCCCCTGGGTTCTTGCAATGTGCTACTAGAACAATCCTGGTACAAATATCTGCCTGTACCTGCCATCTCCCCTCCCCCTGGGGAGCCACATTCCACTCAGGTCAAAGGACCAAACTGCCTATGCACAGACACACTCTCAACTCACTGAGATGAGAGCAATGGGCCAGGGATCTGCGCACCAAGTGTGCTCTGGGATGCAGGCTGCCTTTGGGGGTGGAAGAGGCAGATGCACTGAAAATTTTGGTCCTGACTGCCACTACACAAAACAGACTCAGATACAAGAGTGTGCACTTGAGTGCTTCATGATAGCTTTGAGAGACCCGGGCCTCTGGAAGCTCGGTGCGGGTCTGGTTGTAATGATGTACTTGACTCAGCACTGGAAGTCACTGAACATGCCTCCTCTGCAGCTGGACACCTGCAGCATTAGCGTGTCTACTGCACATCCATAGAAATTCTGCCAAGAACCCCTTTAGCTCCGCATTTACATACATGCAAAGTCTAACATTCCGAAGCTTTGGCATGACCCCCCAGGTGATCCCGACCCCAAATTCCTACACCTAGTCATGCTAAGGAGGTTCTCTTCCCTGCCACCAGGAACACATCCCCTCCTACACATGTGACAAGTCACTGCCACTTCCTCTGCTCCAACCTCACTCATTGAGAATACCAAGTTCTAGGCACTGCAGCCTGCACCCTGGACATATCTCTGACTTCATCTGTCCATAGCACTTCCATCTGCACTTCTGGCCTGCCAAACCCACAATACACAGGCCCACTCACCGCTGGAGCTGGGCATGCTGAGGCTCTCCCTCCTCAGGTCAAGCCCTTAAGACGGACCTCTCTCTTCTTTATTTCCCACCACAGCCCCGGGGTTGGCTGTGTCTCCTGCCTTCCACTGTGTGGACACCCAGGAGGCAGCCCTGCTGTCGGGCTTACCAGGATGCACTTTGTCTCCCTCAGGCTCTGTCCCTCTAGGAGGACGTGAACAAAGCAGCTGTCTTCCACCTGCTCGCTGGAGTGAAGCAGTGAGGAGCTGCTACTGGTGACTTTCCTCATGCACCACTCATTGCTTTGGGTGGCCTGGGGCAATGATCCTGCAGCCACTGCAGAGCTGCTGCTCACAGCTGCTGGGATCCTGGATGCCACTGCCACAGAAGGCTCCAAGAACTGTGGGGGATGACAACATCAGCAAAGCCCAGCAACTGCACCCCACCCAGCCTGGCAGTTGGCTCTGTGGGCATTCTACAACATCCATCCAGAACCTGAGGTTCTTGTCCTCTTGGAGGATGTGGAGTGGCACCAGGAGTAAAGACTGAAGAAGGTGGCTATTTACCTCCTTTGGTTTGACCTTCAATGACTTGCTGGCAGCTGTTTCCCGAAGAAGAAAGTCATAATGCACTCCTCCATCCAGGGTATAATATACTTTCCCATCAGCAGGGACCCTCAGCTCTGGAGAGGCAGGGGCAGAGGCTTGGTAGGTGACACTCAAGGAATACACTACCCAACACCCCCCACAACTGAGAGCCTCTGCCAGCTCAGGTCTCACACACAGACCTGAGAGCCCCCGAATCCTACTGTTCCACCAAAGACTTCCCACTGATTCATCCCTGAGGACCCTCTATGCACAGGAGGTCCACTCCAGGAACACCTTTCAAGGAAATAGCCCCTTGTACCCCAGAACCTCTTAGTTCACGTTGGACCCACCAAAGAGAAACAGCTAGACTTTGTATCTGGATTGGTCCCCAAAGACTCATGTGTTCAAGGTTTTCTCCCCACTGCAGCAATGATCACAGGTGGGTTTGGGGAAAAGCACTTGATGGTGGGTGCCTCCACCTTGCCAGTGGATTCATCCACTCATACAGGGCTACACTCATTTGAGGGGTATGGTTTGGAGGTGTGTTGAGCTTGGGTGGAGGATGTCCACAGCAGAGCTGTGCCATCCAGAGCAATATATTTCTCTTGAGTTCCCCACTTGTGCATTTCCTCCTCATGAGTATAATTCTCATTCACATTTTTAATCAATTTATTGTTATACTTCTTGTTCAGCTTGTGTTTCTCCTTCTTGTTCTAGTTCTTCTTCATCTTCTCATGCTTCTTCTTATAGTCATCTTGACCTTCTTATTCATGGTCTTCTCCTTCAACTTATTTTCATATTTCTACTCCTCCTTCTCCTCCTCCCCCTCCTCCTCCTCCTAATCCTCTTCCTCCTCCTCCTCCTCCTCCTCCTCCTCCTCCTCCTCCTCCTCCTCCTCCTCCTCCTCCTCCTCCTCCTTCTTCTTCTTCTTCTTCTTCTTCTTCTTCTTCTTCTTCTTTTCTTCTCTCTCTCTCTCTCTCTCTCTCTCTCTCTCTCTCTCTCTCTCTCTCTCTCTCTCTCTCTCTCTCCAAGAACAGTTTACAAGCTGTGAAGGGTTCTAGTCTACCACACTCTTCTCTCTAGAAATGGCCTCTGGTCCTAAGTGGACTCAGTTTGCAGTGAATAGAAAGATTGGAAGCCAGAAATGATTCTTCATTGAACTGCTTTTCTCATGTACTCATCTAGGTCAGGAAAGGCCGCCAAAGTAGGCACCCTGTGGTTGTCTGTCTTCTTTGACACAAGACAAAGAAGCCTCTCTTCTTGGCCCCTCGTGGATAATAGCTTTGCAATGCCTCCTCAGGCCAAGGAAAGAACACATGATAGGCAGGTCCACAGCCCCTGGGGAACATGAAGAACCTGCAGATTTATGCCCCATCATTACACTTTGTGCACAAATCCCACCATACTCTTCCTGGGCATTGGGTCAATGCACACTTTGTTTTGGCTCCCAGTTATCGTGAGCCCACTGTGACTCACTGCTCCCTACCCTTTGATGGTTCCACTTACTCTGGTGGTTCGAGACAATTTGCAGAAGTTCGTAGTTTTCTGGATCCTCCTGCTGGAGCAAGTGTGCATCTAAGGCCCTGCGGATGATGACTGGAGTGCTGTCCTGGCAGGTCACCTGAGCAGGGTTGGAGAAAGCTCATCAGAGAGGGAATTTGGGAGTAGCTACCCAGAGGACAGTGCTCAAGGACAATCAGAGACAAGAGAGCTCTCAACACAAGGGCACCATCTTGTTACCCTGCTACCTGAGGCCTTCATGGGATCATGTGGGGTCTTCCTATGAGCCTCTAGTCCAATCTTGGTACAAGAGTTTGCTTCAACCTGCTATGCCCTACAGGGAAAAGGGAATAAGGACCAAAAGGCTTTGTACAGACACACTCTAGTCCCATCAAGATGGGAGGAATGGTCCAGTGGACTTCCATATCCCTGCTCTGGTCTGGGATGCAGCTGCATTTGTGTGTGGACCAGGCACAAACCCTAGGTGCTTTGGTCCTGACAGCCAGGGCACAACACACACTAGGACTCTTTAATGATAGGCATGGAAGTTGCTGGGCTCGAGAGTGTCAGTGCTTGCTGGGATGTCAGGAGGTTCGGACCCAGCAGGTGCACTGGCTCAACCTGGAGGTGGTCACCAGAATCTCATGATGGATGCTCCATACCCAGGAAAACTCTGCAGAGAGACCCGCTAAATCTCTATTCACATACATGCAAACTAGGACACTAATGGGCCCCTCCAAGTCCCCCAGTTGTCTGTGACCCACACCTACCCACCCTAATCATTCTACAATAGCTCCCTTCCCTTCAACCAGCAACATAACCCCTCCCACACACAAGAAAATGACTGCCAACTCCTCTGCTTCAACCTCCACGGTTCAATATACTCCTCCTCAATACCAAAATCAGTAGAGGACGGCCTGTACCCTCGGTGTTTCTCTGACCTCCTCTGAACCCAGCACTCACTCCTGCACTTCTGACCTGCACACCCCAAAACACGCAGGCCCACTTGCACCCAGACCTGGCATGCTGCTGCTCTCCCGCCTCTCTCTTCCTCATTTTATGCTCTCCTTCCTGACCTTCCAGAAGCTCCAGTTCAAGAAGACAGGCCTAGTCCAAGGTGTTTGCTGTGGACTCGGTCTTCCCCAGTGTGGGATCCCAGGAGACTCCCCTGCTCGAAGACTCACCAGGATGCTCTTATACTGTGTTCTTTCATTTTCCAGGTAGACGTGAATGAGGCACCTGCCTCTCACCCGCCTGTTGTACTGGGGCCGTGGGGAGTACCCAGTGGAGACCCCTGATGTCCTGGACTCCGGCTCTGCCCCTTCCCAGGGAGAAGGCTCTGGCTCTGGGGTTGGCTTAGGAGCCGTGACAGGAACTGAGCTTGTAGCTAGAGGAGAAAAGATGCCAACATGACTGCCTTGCCCTGACCTTCACACAGACAGACAAAAACCTGCTGCCAGGAAGAACTCGGGCCCTTAGCCCACACAGGACCTCTTTGTAGACTGGGGTCACTTCCTGAATGGACAAAGGCTTATCCTAATTTCCAGCCCAACACCAGGCATACAGGCTCCCTGCAGTGGGACAACAGTCAGACCTTTCCTCATATACCCTTAGGTACTCACCCCGGTCCGCCTGGCTCTCAGACTCTGCCTGGCTTGATATGCCATCTTCAGTTGGAGCCAGGAGGTGGTATGCTTGGTGCTCCAAGTACAAGCCAACCAGCAAGAGCCCCACGTACGGCAGCAGGTGCTGCAGACTCAGAGAGCCTGGAGGCTGATGGGAAGCCTCGGTGTAGAAGTTCACCCAGGTCCCCAGGAAGGAAGGTGAGGCACTGTGGGGAGGCAGGTGTGGAGTCAGCAAAACCCTGGCCTTGCCTTCGCCATGGGCTCCAGAGCAAACCTCTGACCCTACACTTCTGAACTGTCCCTGGTTCTGAACACACCAGTCCACCTCAGGCAAGACACAGTGGCTGTACAGGCAGGGTCAGGACAGGTCGCTACAGGCAAAGAACCTTCAACGAAGGAGCGTTAGATCCATGGTTTGACCAGCTCTCCCCTCCTCTGGGCAGGCCTGACACTCTTCTTCCTCTTGGCTACATGCTCTCCAACCTGGAGTGCACCTTCTGGGAGTGTCTGTCCTCCTGCCCACTCTTCTCAGGGCTCAAGAGACACCTCCTCCCCTGGCGTGGGCTGCAATGCTACCTCATTCTCTGTGAGCTCACTGAGTCCCCCTGAGTAGCGGTGGACCTCTCTTTTCCCATGAGTGCAGACCACATCTCTGTGGCCCTGGGGGAGGACAGGGAGGTGTGGTGTGGGGGGATCCATTATCCCAGGGCCTTCCCCAGAGGACCCTGACTCCACCTACAACTCCCCGCCTTACCCCTCCTACTGTTGAAGCCCCACACCTTACACTGCAGGCAGAAAACTGAATTGGGCAGAGCAGTCTTTCCTCAGCCTTCCCAAGTCAAATCACCTTGCAGGTCCCTATTCTGGAAACAGGAGCCCACCCTCTTGACCCCAAGCCCATTCCATGTTGAAGTTGGTCCAAGGGTCCACCACAGTCACTGAAGAGGACAACGTGCAGTTATGCCTCATGGAGTCAGGGATGCAGTCACATGTAGGATATGTACTCATGGCACCTGCGGTTTTAGGCTGACCCCATGAAAAGGGACACAATGGCAATCATTTGCACCCCATTTTTCACTGAATTATGAAACGTGACTGGAAACGTGTCTTCACACAGTGGGTGCTTTCTCCATGTTCACCAGTGAATGAGCCCAAACTGCTGATTCCCACATATCTCTGGGTGTGGGAGCTGCCATGTCCAAAGCCCCTGTCCAGCCATGTCCCAGCTAGGACGCTCTGTCTCACTATGTATACTAACATGTCTTTATTTTATTTTTTTTTAGTTCCAATAATGTTGAACAATTTTATTGTTTTTTTTAAAGATTTATATTAATTTGTAATTTGTCTTATTACTAATATTCTTGAAGTGTTAGTGATTAGAAAACATGTTCTGTTGTACCTCAGTGATTATTAAATGAATGAAATGAAAGGTGTTTTTGTAGTACACTTCATATCACCATATGGGATAAAGAAAACTTGAATGTTCCAGTGTGGGATCTGCCACTTCATAGTTGGGAAACCCTGGGCAAACTCTGTCATCTCTGCAGAACTCCATTTTTTTATTGGTTTTTCAAAACATTACATAACTCATGACATATCATCTTTCATACATTTGATTCAAGTGGGTTACGAACTCCCATTTTTACCCCAAATACAAGTTGCAGAATCACATTGGTTACACATCCACATTTTTCCATAATGCCATATTAGTGACTGTTGTATTCTGCTACCTTTCCTATCCCCTAATATCCCCCCTCCCCTTCCCTCCCATCTTCCCTGTCTACCCCATCAGCTGTTGTTCAATTATCTCCCTTGTTTTTTTTTTCCTCTTTCCCCTCACCATCTCTTATATGTAATTATGTGTAACAATGAGGGTCTCCTTCCATTTCCATACAGTTTCCCTTCTCTCTCCCTTTCCCTCCCACCACTCTTCTCTGTTTAATGTTAGTCTTTTCCTCATGCTCTTCCTCCCTGCTCTGTTCTTATTTGCTCTCCTTATATCAAAGAAGACATTTGGCATTTGTTTTTTAAGGATTGGCTAGCTTCACTTAGCATAATCTGCTCTAATGCCATCCATTTTCTGCAAATTCCATGATTTTGTCATTTTTTAGCGCTGCATAACACTCCATTGTGTATAAATGCCACATTTTTAATCCATTCATCTATTGAAAGGCATCTAGGTTGATTCCAGAATCTAGCTATTGTGAATTGTGCTGCTATACCACCCTGAATGTGCCCGATCTCGTCTAACATGTCTTTATTAACCCAAAAGTGCTTTTCCCAAGGCCCGAGTCTTGAGACGCCTCTGGCACAGATCTATGTTCTTCACAAAGCCAACATCACACCAGAAAGACCACCTGGCCTCAGAGTCCACCTGGGAATGAGCTCAGTGCACACCATTGAGCTGTGGTGCCCAGTGTGTGGGGACTGCTCTACGGACCTCTGTGGATCAGCTGGAGTCAGGATGGTTTTTCTGCCTGAGAGGGAAAGTTCACTGCCCTTGCAAGGCTCTGGCAGGCACCTCCAGGACTTGTCCCATTCGGGGCTGACATTCCATTATGAGTGTGGTCCTCTATCTCATTAGGTATCACAAACCTTTGGGTCCCTGAGAGGTACATGGCAGCCCCAAGACCCAGGCATGAGGGGGCTACACACTTGGGCTTGGTGGTCTGGTGCTTACCTTGGGAACAAGAGATCCAGCACCTGCTGGGTGGGGATGGAATCCCAGGAGATTAACCCCATGTTGCTGCTGAAATGTAGGTTCCTCCCACAAATGACAGGCAGGAGCTCATTCCTAAGCTGGTCCTGCCTGTAAGGTTCAAGGCTCTGTACCCTGAAGGGCTCCTCCGTGTTCTGATCATTTTCACCCTGGGTTGGGACCAAGAATGGTGGGGTCAAAATGGAAATGGTGACAAACAGAAAAATGACTTGTGCCAATACACTAGAGTCAAAGCACAATGGGACAGTTCCCATCAGTACAAACACACACACACACACGCACACACACACACACACACACACACACACACACACACACACACAGTCAGAATAGGAGTCCTGGGCCATTCATCAGGGATCAGACTAGAGGGCCTGCTGGGCTCACCTGCCCTGTGCTACTCACTGTTACTCTTGAGCTCCTCTGCGACAATCGCCAGAGGCTCTGGCGTCTAAGATGAAGCCTCACCCAGTGTATCCACAAAAGGGCTAGTTGGCCCCCCTGAGATTCCTGGGAGCCTGAGGCTCGGCATTGTTTGCAACCACAGGAGAACATCCTTCTCCCTCCAGTTTCTCCAACCAAATGAGCTCGGATGGCTTGGTCAGTGAAGTGGGTGCCTGGATACCAGGGTTCCATGTTCTGTTTGATCCATTGTCAAGGCAATGATGTCATTTCCTGTGCCCATACCTGAGCCTCTTTTCACATAAGACCACTTTCAAAAGCCCTATGGGCTGCTGATTTCTCCTCCATGCCTACCCATCTCAGGTGCGCAGGTGTTCACCAACAACTACCCAAACATCCCCACCAGCATCTGCCCTGCTTGGTGCCACTAGAGTTCCAGCTTGGAGCCTTCAAAAATGCATTCACAACCAGTCCTTCCCTCTCAGCATCTTTTGGACCCTGGTCCCATCATTGTGCAACTCATGGTGTGCCCAGTCTTTTCTGGAAAGTAGGGTAGCATCTAATCTCTAGGGTTTATTGTGTCTATTGGCCCATAACACCCTCTATTCTCTCTGAAACCAGAGATGGGACTCACAGGTGGCTAAAGCACAAATGTACAGATGGGACAATCACAAGAAGGGGAGAGACAAAGAATACACCCTAACTCAATCAGGCCTGTGTCCCACACAGGGACGTGGCCAATGTCCGTCCCATCGTGGCTGCAGTTCCCTCTCTACACCATGGCAAGTTGGAGGGGACTGAGATGCAGAGGCTGCTCCCCTCTGCCATACAACTTCCCAAGGCTTCTCCTAAGATTTCAAAAGGGCCAAGTGTGTCTAGTGTTGGGGTCTCACAGAGACTCCGAGGTACCACAGCATCCTGCTGCCCAGAACCAGTTCACCCCTCACCTCAAGGGGGCTCAGCCTCTGGATTCATGG
Source organism: Urocitellus parryii (assembly GCF_045843805.1). Lineage (NCBI taxonomy): Eukaryota > Metazoa > Chordata > Mammalia > Rodentia > Sciuridae > Urocitellus > Urocitellus parryii. The sequence continues at coordinate 17,640,894 of NC_135542.1, forward strand.
GAATTGAAGTGGGTACAGGTGATGGGATATCACCTCCAAGACTGAGTTATGCCAAGTCCATGACCCCTGTCTGCATCCCTGTCTCCAGCACCACTCCCCCCTCTCTCTTTCCTCCTCAGAGCAAACAAATCCATTTAGCAAGTGTGTCCTGTGATAAAGACATGACGGTCACCCATCCTCTCATTACAAAAACACTGAGGCTCAGCCAACATGGATCCTACCAGGAACACAGGCATAAACTCAGAGTCCGATCCTCCCAGCTGAGCCTCAGTGGAGCCTGGACTCCCAGCCTCCTGAGTCAAGGAAACAGAGGTGCCTAGCTGAGCCACCTTGGATGCAGCCGCACACAAACTGAACTCATCAATGCCCCTTGCTCTCAGTTGTGAGTAAGAGGGGAGGTGGTGTTTCAAAACCCTGGACATCAAGTGCAGTCTCCAGGCTTGGGGGTGTGCCCTGGCCTCTCTCTATCTGCCCAGGCCCTCCAACCCACACTGGCCTTTTACCCAACCTCCTCCTAGGGCCAAACTCAATCCTGCCTCTCAATTTCTTCTGCCTTCCCCAACACACTGCTCCCCAAATTGAGTAGGGCTGGCTCTTGGTTATCATGCTGGTGCCAGCAGCAATGCCACCCCACTGACATAATTCTGAGTCCCAACCTAGGCACTCCAGCTGTCTTTGCCACACCTGGCCTGTTTGGGCTCTGGCTCTTGCTCTTTTCTTTCATGTGCATGTGTTTTGAGGTTTTGAGTTTCTCCCACTGCAGAACTGCAGCTGTAGCAGGGTAGAGCTCATGAGGGTGACATTCTGAGCCACATCCAATCCCATCAGGACTGTTCACTGGGGTGACTGCTGGAACACAGTGATGAGTGAACACATGGGAGGTGGTTGGACCCACCTTGCCTCTGAGTGGCTTCCTTTCAGGACAGGAATGTAGGGATGGGAGCCCCTGGCGTGGGATGCTTTGCACAAGGCGTGACCACGGGCTCTTTCCTGGCAAAAATGGCTCCACTCAGCATGGAGAGCACTGTCATTCCTGGTGGCTAACAACAGCCCTGGACCCCAGAAAGGTACCCACACTCAAGTTTTACGTCTAAGTGTGCGTGTCCGCGAGGAAATGAGGTCTCCTGATCCCAGGTGCAAAGGGTAAGTCCTCTAACTCCAGGGGCTATGAAGGGACATCTGAGTTTCCCTTGTCCTTCTTTCCCTCTCTGAACCCATGGTGTCCTCACACTAACCACAGTTAGGACCCTGGCCTCATTCCCCAATGAGGATCATTAGGCTCCATAAAGGACAGTCTCTAAGGTGCTCAGTGGACCAACGTATTTGATCCATTATTAATAAATATTACCACTTTACCACTTGAACCAAATCACAGAAAATTGGAAACAGATGATCATTTGCTTTGATACCTTTACTTCTGTTTCATTACTCAGAGTTGATCAACTCTATACTTCCAGTGATGCAGATTTATTACAGAATGCCTAAGATCCTGAGGATCTATTTTAGCTCAGCCCATGGTATTGCTTCAGTATTTTATCATTTTGTAAGTAATAAAAGATAACTGGCCATGAATATATCATCCAACATTGTTCTTCCCAAAATATTAGCCCAATTTCTGTGCATGCTCACTTACTCTTTAGGAATTTTACTAATTATTTGAAGGTTCTAGAGGACCTGTTAGACTCGTAATGGACAAACAATCCAACATACTCCAGAGAACGGACGAGTGCCATAAGAAGAAAATAAGGTCGGCCTACAGCAATGGGCAGCTGCCTGCCCCAGGCTGGGAGGAGCACTGGGCATGGCACCAGAGCTGCTGGGCAGCAGAAACTTCCACAGCCCTGCAGGGAGTCTGGAGCACAGCTCTGCAGAACCATGCTCAGCCCTGGATAGATGCACATGAGTTCCCATCACAGGCTAGAGTGTGACAGTCCCAGGTGTTCCCTGTCATGCCAGCCACCAGGGAGGCTGAGACAAGAGGAACTTTTGAGGTCAGCCTTGCAACTTAGACCCCGAGTCTGAGGGGAAATACCTTTACAGGGGTCTCTGAGGGTGTAGCTCAGGTAGGTCACTTGCCTCATAGGCTCAAGGCCCTGGGTTCAATCCCCAGAACCCATGTACACACAAAAAGTGAACTTGGAATATTGTTTAAAATGATGGGTCAGGTACACAGAAGGACTTCAATATGACCTCTCAGAGGAGCTCAATTTGAGATCAGACTGAACAAAAGACCACCTGGACCATTGACTCAGTGTCTGAAACCCTCTGTGAGCATGGGAAGCACTGCTGGCAAGACACCAGAGGGCCAAAGCACTTGTGCCCCCTGCAGGGGTGTCTCTTGTCTACCGCCAAAGACTGTTCCCCTCCTGGGGCAGCTGAGAGCAAGCTGGGCCTTGGAGCAAGGACTGGTCCTTTAGATATAGACTATGCAAGCAAGGGTCAATGTCTTTAATAAAACTAAAATTAAAAAGTCACATTGAAAAAAATTTGAAAAAGAAGAAGATAATAAGGTCAAGTAGAGGAAGCCCATTTTCACAGGAAAAATCCCCCAGTGAAAAGCATCAGAATAGATACTAAGAAAAATACCAACAAAAACAGTGTGCTCCCACTATGTATCTACTCAACATGCAAAAGTTAGAAAGCTAGATAATACAATCCTGGCCACAGGTAGAGCTATGCAGAAGAGCCATCTGGCAGTGCTTAGTCAAAGAAATAAACATGCACACTTTGACCTAGAAATTCCACCTGTGTGTAAACCAGGTGGTGCTTAAGCAGTTTCACAAGGGGACATGCACAGGGAAATTTATCCTCAGGTTCTTATAGAGTTGTCTGTGCTTACAGGGAGTTGATGGCTTTCAAGGTGCGAAAATCAAAAGCTAAAAAGGTAATGGATGCCAACCTGGATATATTAATAGAAATCAATGAGAAACAATAGATTGACATGACAGTAAAATGCCTGAATTCAAGTTCTTGCTGTCCTACCCACCAACAATCATGCTGGGTTAAGACACAGACACACTTCAAGGCAAAAAAGGGAGAAAATATAATGTCATTATTAGTTTTCTTAAATGCAAAAAAGGAAATGGTAATATTTACCCAGCCATGACCTGTTATGCATAATATGTGAGATTATTGTGGACATGTTGGTGAATGATTATCTACTCAGATACGTTCCGTGACTCACCAAATGCAAAGGTCCATGAAGAATTACCGTCTCCACACATGAATTCATCATCAAAAGCCTTGAGTCAACAGGGGCTTCACAAAATGGCTTCTTGGCCAACTTGATGAGTGCGTCCTCAGACAATGCTTCCACCTGAAAGATGTCACTAACTTGTTCTCATTCACATCTCCACAGTGCCACAAAAAAGAAACAAAGTCTGATACTCTATTGAGTGAATCCTCAAGTGGACCAAACACCATACTTCCTTCCATATTTTAAAATTAACAAATGCAACTTCAACTCAATAACTTGCATTAGGCAACATGCAACCACAACCTCTTACAAGTACTCTTTTACAGACTCACGTGTCCTAGGTTCTGATCTAACTGTCCATTGAGCAGTCAGAACACGTGCTACTTCACATTCCTTACAGGCGACCAGCCCATTCTCTGCCAAGCTGAAGACAAATCCCTGGTCACAGGAGAATGGAAGCATATCTCCCACAACAACATGCATCAGGAAACATCGGGGTTTTCAAGAAAAACTCCGGGGACACCCTTTTGAAAATCACTTAACCCCTGAAAAGGCGCCTGCCATTCTCCTTGCTGTGGGGGGCGGCGTATTTGAGTCGATTTGTAAACACCTCTTCACAGTTGAGAACATCACTGCACACACACAAAATAACAACAATTATAATTATTATTATTAATATTATTACTATTTTAAAAATCACTGCAGAAGGGCGTGGAGTAGGGAAGCAGCTCAGGACAGGACACCGGGAAGCTGAGAGAGAGCTCCCCTCACCAGGACAGAGTAGCAACCCCAGGGGCAGTCCCCAGAGACCCACCTCCTCCAGCCACACCCTACTGCCTACAGTTACCACCCAGTTAGTCCCCACCAAGGGACTAATGCACTAATTAGGTTAAGGCTCTCCTAACTTGCACTGTATCACAGGGTAACTTTTGAGGGACAGTAACAAACCATCACATCTGTGAGCTGCAAACCTTTGTCCCTCACCCTTTCTCACAGGACTTTTCCCTAAGCTGCCAACCCTCAGGCCTTCTGTAGTTTCACGGATTGGAAATCTCACTTTAAATGGTGCATCCAACTGAACACACTGCTCTACAGGGAGCCAGGTATTTCTGGTCCTATATACACTTGACAGAGAGATGTTGGGGTCCTACTAGGTGTCAGGTACTGTTCAACATTCCGGGATACAGCACAGACCTGGCCTTGGCCTCCCAGAGTCTGTCATTTAGCTACTTGTTTATGTGTAGCCTGAGATTAAGGAAGCTTTGAGTGGGGAAGATAGGGGTGTGTGTGTGTGTGTGTGTGTGTGTGTGTGTGTGTGTGAAGATTGTCACCATTCACAGATTACATTTAACTAATTAGTGTTGGGAGCATCAAAGGCAAATGAAACAAAACCTCTTCCCCAGGGCAAAAGAGGGGAGATAGGGTGCATACTCAAATTTTAGTAATTTTATAGGTTACTTCCTATACACTGTTATAATTTTCCCCGGGTCTCTAGTTCTACCCCTCATAAAAGAAGTCTGTATTTGTTGTAGAGGGGTCTTTAAATAATATATTATGGAAAACATCAAAAGATAATGCCTTGCTTAAGAAAACAGCAGGCATACTAATGACCATTATAAAACATTGGGGTTTTTAAACTCAGCACCCTGTTTTATACACAGCCTACTGCTAAGAATTACGCTTCCCACCTGGTGTGGTGGTGCAAAAAATATGTGGTTGGCCATTATTTTTCACATCCAATGGACTGTTTTTTTAGTGTATTGATGTTATTTTTTATGAACAAAACTTCAGTTTTCATGAAGTCCAATATTTCTATTTTTTTCTAGTTGCCTGTGCTTTTGGCATCTTATCAAAAAAAAAAAAAAAAATCATTGTCAACTCCGGTGTCCTGAATCTACTACTGCCCTATGTTTTCTTTTGTAGGTGTTGTATTAGGTAAGAGTTCAACTTCATTCTTTTGCATGTGTATGTCCAGTTTTCCCCAAAATGATGTGCTGAAAAGACTGTTCTTTTCCTCACTGAATGGTCTTGTGTCCCTTATCAAGAGTCATTTGACCACATACACCAGGGCTTACTTCTGGGCATTCTATTCTGTCCCTTTGGTCTCGGTTTGGCTTCCTGTCAACACCACAGAGGAGCTGAGGCCACACAGTTGGCTCTGCGGGCCAGCCTTGTGACTGGAGCATGATGTGAGCTCTGAGGCGCAGGCCAGCGTTCTGCCAGGTTTCCACCTTAACACACTGAGGAGACTGAAGTACTTTCTCACACAGCCTGTATTGCCAGAGGTCCGTGAGGCGAGGCCGCATCCTCTGAGTGGGGTCTCACAGGCGCCCATAAATGCACGGGCTGAGCCTTGCTCCTTCCTGGAGGCTCTGGGGCTGCCCCTGCAGGTGGAGGTAACAGCTTTCCAACCTGCCCAGGGTCCTTGGTGGGCTTGGAAAGGTTCACCTCCCCTCCGTCCTCTGCTGATATTAAGAGCCCTTGGGATTCCATGGGGCCAACCCAGGTCATCTAGGGTGACCTCCCTATTTTTAAAGTCCCTTGATTAGGAACCTGAATTACATCTGTAAACTTCTCATTTGTCTGAAAAGAAATAGATTATACACTTCCAGGGATAAGGGATAGAATCCTTGGGGCTGTAATTCTGCCCATCTTTCTCTCCCTGACCTTGACCTTGCCAGCCATCAGGACCTAGCAGATTCCTGCTGAACCATCCAGAAGGACAGTATGTGCCTACAAACCAACCAGCAGACAGACAGACAGATGAAGCAGCTGTCTCCTGACAGAGCATCGCTCAGAGAGGGAAAAGACGAACTTGCTGTTTAATCATATTTATTGTACAAGCATTGAAGGATATAAAATTTGACAGTAACGGTAGCCTAAATTTAGATGGGTTCTTTTAAAATGGAAAGCGAGGAGAGGTATTTCTAGATATTCTGCTCTGAAGTATTGGAACCCACTTTCTATTCTGGAATCTTCTCTGAGTCTTGATTTAAGGGCCTGCTCTGTCTTTGGGGGGGGAGCCGTGGTGGTGGTGGGTTCTCCCAAGCACGCTTGTCGTCGTTTGGCCGCAGGAAACAGGAGAGGCAGGTGAACAGCAGTTGGCATCGCCGTACCCTCCACGTGCCAGTTCCCCGCCTGTGTGGATGCTGCAGGGGAGGAAAACCTGTGTTTCTTTCTGGCGTCCTGATTGTTATGGATCTGCCTGGTTCCTGGGGCTGAAGTGATGGAGCCCTGCTGCTCTGAGCAGAAAGCCCTTCCAGAGTGTGGGTGGGGCTCTCCCTGCACAAGTCCCTGAAGTGCCTGGGGAAGGGGAAGGCATCTGTCACCGAGTGATGGGCAGGACCCTCAGTGTGGCTCTCGCTCCTTCTGGGGCTGGCCCTGGTGAAAACATAAGCCAGGGAAGTCCCTGTCCTGCTGTGTTCTCATGGGTCTTTTCTTCCAGCCCTCCAATCCCTCCTGTAGGAAATCCAGTTTCCATGGAAGTGGTTTAACTGTCGCGTCTCCTCCTGGCCAGGCGTTCACGGTGGGTGCCCCTTTCATTCTTGCTGACGTCTGGGGAATCTATCTGCGCCTCCCGCCATGCAGCATGACCACGCTTCCGGTTCCCTCCATCGCTCGGGGCAGGTGGATGTCCTCCTAGGTCTCCATAACTGCATGCGAGGGAGAGAGTTGGACAGCGACATGGCTCATGTCCTGTCCATGTTGAATGCTGGCGCCTTCCTAAGGCACCGAGAATGTCAGAAGGGCAGGTTTGGAGCAAGCTTCAGCATTAGGGACGGGGATGACTCTGAGGACCCTTCGCAGCCCACAGGGGAGAGGGAGAGTGGGCAGGTTTTCCAGGGCCTGTGGGAGGGGGGATGCCACCTGAGGCCAGCCTGATAGGCCACAGAACCAGAATGGGCACCTGGGAAACATGACCGAATCCTCCTAGGATGCCTGCCTACACCTTGCATTGGTTGTACTCTTCGTACTTCGTGACCTGCATCATCATCAGCAGCCACATCTTCATGTCCATCTTCCTGGCCATGGTCTACAACAGAGACAGGAAGCACCTGCAGGTAAGTGCCTGAACCTGGAGCTGGGGGCCAGGAGGTGGGAGCGCCTCTGCTGACCCTTTGGAGGCATCCCCTATTGTTTACTTGGGTGGAGCTGACGGCTCCTTTGACGTCTTGCTCCTTTCTGCTCCACGGAAGTCTCTTACCAGTCTTCCTGGTGGGGCTCAGGATGTATCCGAGGAGATCCGAAGGACAGTGGTTAGCCAGGATACCCACCCTTGTGTGGCAAAGCTCCTGGCTCTGCTTGTTGCTTTTAATGCCTCCCGAAGCTCATGGCTCTTTGCAGTGTGCATGTGCAATGGGACTGGGGATGTTCTCCAAGCTTCCACCCCTTCCCTCTCAAACGGAAGGGAACACTCTAGAGCCTGCCCTGTGTGCTCTGCTTGTGACCACTGGCCTCCTGGGGGCAGAGGCTGGGCAGAGGTTTCTGAGTGCCCGGGTGGTAGGGAGCTGCATTTGCCTGGAGCTGCCCAACGCCCAGCTGTCCCACTCCCTCGCTGCACAGACCTTCTTTTACTGTAAAACTTACTGCACAGAGAAACCTTTCCTGAAAGGTCAGTTTTCCTTCTGGCTCTTGACTTTTTGGTCCTGTTTTGAATTTCCTGTTGCTGAGGGGTGTCCCCACTGGGGGCAGGTAGAAAGCTGGGGAGAAGAACAGGGCTTGCGGTAGAGGGCAAGAGAGCAGTGGAACTGAGTCTCAGAGCTGGACTTTGAAGACATTTGGCTCTATCAGGGTCCCAAGGAACCTTGGGGCCTCCTGGCGCCAAGGCCAGGCCTCCCCTGGTGGAAGAGGCTGCTCCTCAAGGCCTGGGTCTCTCTTCTCTTGAACTGCTGGACAAACAGTTGATGTGCCTCCTACGCCTCGAAACCAGCCTTCCTTAACATGCATCATCCAGCACACATGTCTTAGATGTGCTTTTTGTGCCTGGAACCACCCAAGGTTCTGTGGAATCCACAGTGACTGAGATCCTTTAAGCTGGTACCGTCCAGCTGTGGGAGCCCATCACCTGGTTGCCGTGTTGCGGGACACCCTCAGGGAGCAGTAGGACTGGGCGCGGAAGCTGGACGGCTGGTTCTAACCTGAGGGGCGTTGTTGAGTTTCCTCCCCTTCTGGAAAGTTCCCTGTGGTCAGACCAGATGGCAGCTGTAGGAGTCCAGCTCCCACAGGGGTCTCAGGAGGAGATGAATGGATGGTGAGGAGTCTTCAAAAGGGGGTGGAGAGACAACACAGACACCAAGATGAAGGTGCTGAATCCAATCTTTACTTGTGAAGTTAATCATATATACTTTTCATTTTGGCAGGCTCACAGTACTTTGTGGTTACAAAACAGAAATCATTATTCAAAGAAACAAAGTATTACATAGCTACAATTAGAATAGAAGAATGTATCTTGGCTTATGCATAAGCAAGCATTTTTACTTTCAGTTCACTTTGCTTTGAGCTGTTTCCACTTAGTTTTTAATAATAGTTAGAAATGTCCCAGACTACTGGCCTATACCTTGACTATTCTTTCTTGACTAGAATTGGTGCCACGGTTATGGCAAGCGGTTAACTTGAAAAGGGAGGCTACTAATTTTAATCAAACAAGAGCAAGAGCACAAACCATTGTGCACAGGAACAAGAACAAGTTGCCCAGTACTAAGCACTAATCTGTCTTCTTAACATTAATTATTTTTCTTTAGATTTTAATTGAATTTCTCAAAAACTTCCTTGACTGTTTTTCCTACAGGAGGTTTCTCCTAAACATTAACAATTTACGTTCCACAGTTGAATCATTGCATTTAGAGCAAACAGATCTATTCTTTAGAAGTAGTTGCATTAATTGGGAAATTCATGTTTTTTCCTTCATACTTAATGGTCATATGAGAAGTCACAACTAGACTTATTAAAGGAATACAAAAACAAACCAGCCCATTCCCAGAAACATACTGCGCTCCTCCAGAGGATGGACACCTGGCACCATCCACCTCAGTAGGGCCTTGCCATTGCCTGAGTCAGGGGAGGGGGGCAGCAGGCAGCCTCCGCTGTCTCCTCGTCTCTCTGGCTGTCTTAATGGAGCCCTGTGTCCCTCTCCCTGTGTCTCTGTCCCCTCAGTGGTGCCCCAGCCCCTTCCTTTCTGGAATCCTTCCTCTGGGGTGGAGTGGAGTCTGGAGCCTTCTGCTGTCGGTCTGTTTCTCACCAGATTGTCCTCCACAGGTTTCCTCATTGACACTGGGTAAGATGAGTCTGTGACCGCAGGCGTGGTCAGCAAAATTGACGTGGAGCAGGGAGGGTGGCGTCCTGGTCATTGGCTGACCCGTCAGTGCCTCTCCCTGAGCTCCTCCTTGACCTCCACGTGTTGGGTGTTGAAGAAACGGACATCTTCTTGAACTTCTCTTAAAATACCCAACTCTGCTTTTCTAAGAACGGGGTTCAAAAACTGGCCTCCCTGAAATGTCCCCAGGTGCTGGAGGCATTCCGCCTTCTGAAGGTCAAGGTGGGCACAGAGGTTGCGGTGAAGGAGGCTGCGTGGAAGCAGCTGGTGAAGGTGGTGGTGCCCGACATCAGCACCTCCCACCTGGAGCTACTTCTGAGGACCTCAGACGAGGGACAGAGGGACACGTGGGTAAGGAGCCATCACCTCTGATGGCCCTCTTCACTGTGCTTCCCAAAGCGATGGGAAGCTGGGGATGTGACTCAGTGGTCGAGCGCCTGCCGAGCATGGGTGAGACGCTGGGTTCGAGTCTCAGCACCACATAAAAATAAATAAATAAAATAGGGGTATTGTGTCCATCTACAACTTAAAAAATAAAATAAAATAAGCGATAGAAAAAGCAGCAGCGCTGCGCAGTCACTCAGGATCTGAGGTGTTGGTCCCAGGATCCCTGTAGACACCAAATCCCAGGATGTCAAGCCCCATGGGGGGTATGGCAGAGCAACTGCACAGAACCCAACACATCTTCCTGTACCCTCGGATCATCTCTAGATTTCTTATAGTAGTTAATGCTGCAAAAATCCTTGTTACACTAGTAGTGACAGGAGAAAAAGTCTGCACGTGTTCAGTGCAGACACATTTTTTTTCCCTGAATTTTTTTGACTTGAGGTTGGTTTAGTCTGGGAATGTGGAACCCACAAGACAGAGGGATGACTGTTATTTTAATTAAAAAATTTTATAAAAAATGGTAGTGAGGATTGAACCCTGGGGTACTTAATCACTGAGCCACATCCTCAGCCCTTTATCTTTTTTATTTAAAGATGAGATCGGCAGAGTTGCTGGAGCCTCACCATGATGCTGACCCTGCCCTCGGCCTTGTGATCCTCCTGAGTAACTGGGATCACAGGTGTGAGTCGGCAAGACAGGTCCTCAGGAGTTAGCCAGCTCTATTTTGTCACTTGAATCATGATTATAAGTTAAATGAGACCAAGGTTCATCTGATTTGCAAAAGGAATTAGTCATGGCCTTTTTTATAAAGATCCATCCATGTGGTGAGGAGAAGATGCCAGCAAGCTGCTGGGTTGAACAGACTCCCCAGTATTTTGCCTTTAACAAACAGCTGCCTCAATTTAAACATCACTCCTGGGCCAACCTGTTTTTGAGGAAGATAACCAGTCAAATTTGCTGGCTTGCGGGTGGTTGATTATGTTTCTCAGGATACAGCAGAGCTTTCTGCTGACTGGTGGCTCCTTCCTTAAGTGCTACTTTCAAAAGACAGTTTTAATAATACAGGTCTTCAATTACACACTTCACGCGGTCTCACCTCGGAACAGGTGAAGGAGGGAAAGGGTGCTGTGGAGCGTCCCACGTCCCCACTGGGTCAGCAGATGTGAGGACTTGTGGATTCCAAGGCTGACACAGGAATCCTGTTAGCACCCAGAGTGTTGGAACTTGAATCCAGTGTTAAACAGAGAAGCACAAAATATAAGGGCAGAAAAAACGGGTGGAGTAGAATTATAATTTTTTTTTCCTTAGTGATATCTACTTTTTGTGGTCTCGAATGATTTCTTAATCTTTCCTTTTTTTAAAAAAATGATTTTTTTAGTTATAGGTGGACACAGTACCTTATTTTATTTTCATGTGGTGCTGAGGATCCGACCCAGTGCCTCATGCATGCGCTCTACCTCTGAGCCACACCCTCAGCCGGCTTAATCTTTACTTTTTAACTGATACATAATAACATAAAATTGTGTATATTTATGGGGTACCCTGTGATGTTTTGACACATGTGTACATTGTGTAATGTCTTATACTTGTTAATAAAGAGAGTATGAGGCAGGCAGTGTGGTCTACACTAAGGATGGGCCAGCCACAGTCCACTGGCCACGTGGGGCTCCCTGTTTTTATAAATGAAGTTCTATTGGAACACAGCCATGCGCATCCATTCATGTGCTTTCTATGGCCTCTTTCATGCCCTAATGGCAGAATCAAGTAGTTCTGACAGAGATGATGGCCTGAAAAGCCTAATGTAGTTACTATTGGACCTTTTAATGGGAGCTTGCTGATGCCTAAACTATGACATTACATGGCAGATGGGTACAAATTCCTTCTTAACAAAAAATTACTACGGTCTTGATTTTCTTTGGTCTGTCCTATCTGCTGAATCTTCTGGATTAACACATACACATTCAATTCCATCCACTGATGACATTTCTTTAAGTTATATGCTGTCACTGGACATTCATTCTTTAACTGCTTTGGGAACTGGCCAAGTGGGAGAGAGGTGACAGGGTGGTGGGGACATATGACCCCAGGCATTCAGCAGCTCTTGGGACCATTGGCTCATCAGTCAATGGGTCCAAGTGGTTTGAGAAAGCATACCTGCATTTCAGCCTGGGCTGGAGGGTGAGCGTGATGAAGCCATGGGTTTGAGAGTTCGTGGGAAAGGACAAGGCAGTCAGGTGGGTGGAGAAGAAGGTCAGGGCCCAGGTAGAAGTACATAGGTTTCACCAGCTGCCATGGTGCATGCCTGTAATCCCAGCACCCAGGAGGCTGAGGCAGAAGATCCAAAGGTTAAGGCCAGCCTCAGCAATTTAGCGAGGCCCTAAGCAACTTAGCAAGACACTGTCTCAAAATAAAAAAATAAAAAGGGCTGGGGATGTGGATCAGTGCTTAAATGCCCCTGGGTTCAATCCCTGGTACTAAAAAAGGAAGAAGTATATGGGCTTCATACGCTTTGGAGGTGGGGAGAAGGACCGGCAGGACACATCAATGTGGGCAGCGAACCTAGGTGGGGAGGAATGAAGGGACAAGAGACACAGCAAGATGACAGCAAGACAGGAGTCTGATCAAGCTGCAAACTTTTATTGTTCACACAGGGGTATTTATATGCTGGGGATGGGGAAGCTCTCTAATCAGCAATTGCTGGATGTGGGTGGTAAAACTGCCAGCTGCAAGATGTCTGATGATCCTGATAACCGCAGGATGTTCCAGGGAGATAGGTAGCTGCAGGATGTCTCCCAGGCAGGATGTCTCCCAGGGGGCTGTTTCTTGTAAATGTCAGGCTATTCTTTGAAGGAGAATTTCTTTCTAGCCCCTGACAGGTCAGGGGATGGCCTGAGGGCAGAGTGAAGGGCGCTGAGTGAGTGGGTAACATGCAAATGAGCAGAATACTGTCCTGCTGCCTTAAGTGGGTGGAGGGTCTGAACAAGGGCGGGCAGGTGGGACGCTAGGAGACAGCAGTATGGCTTCTTGCCCTCGGGCTCCCCCTTGTGGGGGCTTCAGGTCTTCCTCTGTGAAATGCAGAGCTCAGAGTCTACACCAAATTGACTTCACCCTGGACCTTAGTGAAACATGGATTTGGCATCATTTTTCTGTTGCACACAAAATGAACTTTCTCCGCTTGGCTGACCTCCTCAATGTCCAGGTGGTCACCATCAACATCAGGAGACATCTGCTAGAAGCCTGGGTGCCATGGGTGTACCAGTCGTCTGCAAGCCTCTTGGTCCAGAGGATGGTCTGGCAAGGTGAATGACACAGGGACAGTTTTGCTTTAACAGAAGACCCTGCCCACACTGCCTGCCCTGAGCATGCCACATTGCTGAAAGGACAAACCTACAGCCTGTCACTGCTTTGGCTTCTCAGGGAGGCCTGGAAAGGGGTCAGGACACACTGTGTGGGCTCTCCTGGGAGAACAGGCTTCTAGAATGTGCTTCTTCCGGTGATGTCTCCCAGGACACTCAAGGACCATGGAGAGGTGTGCTCCCTGAGCCAGGGAAGCTGACCCCTCTCTGAATTCAGGAGGTCCCGGCCCCACCAGCGTAAACACGAAGTTGACACAAATCTGGCACTTTGATTCTGTGAATTATGGTCAGGACTGATGAGTCAGCTTTGTTGGGATAACTGACAAAGGAGGACTGTGTATCCCTTAATTTTCTAGCCGATGGCCTCCAGAAAGAGCCATTTATCCTGGTTTAAGGTCTTACTTTTAACGTGTGTGGCCTATTCTCAGCCATAGTGGCCTCTTGTTTTCTTTACATTTAATGTTTCATAAAGCAAATGGCTCCGAAGCCCCTGAGACAGGTGAATGTCCGTGTTAGCTGCCTGCATTTGGAATTTATCAAAGATCTTTACACGGAGACTCTTTTCTGTCAATTCCAATCTTGAATCACAGAAGTGCTCCTCACAAGGGAGGACACTAGGGTGGCCTCTCCATGCTGGCCCCTACCTGTGCATATGGCAGGCTCCCTGGGGCACCTGAACACCTGGGGCAGCTGTGCAGGAGCTGGAAGGGGGAGCTGAAGTGGGGCTGCAGGCTGGCTTGTTCACCCACTTTGTCTCCAAACTTAGGAAGCTAGACCTGGAAGGTGTGCATGGGGAGTAGGTTTTCTGAAGCTCTCTTATTTAAGGCTGCGATTTTTCCTGGGGACATCCCGGACCGAACCCTAACCACCTCCCTGCCCCCTGATTCTGCCTCAGCTTTCATCTGACCCAGGTGCTGCCCCCTAGGGGAGCCTGGGGAAGCTGCACCTCTCTCCCTCCTTGGTTCCTCTTGGGAAAGGAAGGCTGCACCAGGGTCAGCAGAGGCAGATGAATTCCAGCTCTGCTAGAACCTTCCTGGGTGAGGAGTGGTGTGTGTTGGGGATGCTGAGAAATAAAGTCTCTCCGGTAGGGCCCTAAAGAGGATCGCACTCCTTTCGCTGAAATGCGGGGTGACAGGGTCTCTCTCTCCCCCCAAGGCAGGATCTTTGTCTGGGTTTATGATGTCGTCATTCTAATCAAAGGCATGTTAATTGCCCTGGATGAGAAGAACCCCTTCATCTCCTACGCCGAGTGGCTTTTCCTTTCTCTGTAGTTCTTGAGATCCTCCTGAAGTTCTACATGCATGAGCCCAGAGCCTATTTTGAAAGGAAGCAGTTCTGGAACTGGTGAGTGTGTGTCCTAGGGAGGGGACAGGGGACTTCCTGTCACAGTTCAGAGACACGGCTGCAGGTCTCCAAGCTCCACCTGTGTAGAGGCATCTTATAATGAGCTCTTGGAGGGGAACCCTCTGCGTGGGTAAAGGCCGAACTTCCCAAAGTCAATTTGAACTGTCTAATTAAAATGAGAACCACAGTCCTTGACATCTTGGAGTTGGGAAGGATCTTTAAAAGAAGGAAGCCCAATGTTTTTCTCTACTTTCTCACAGTACTTCTTTTTTAAAAAAATATTTTTGTTCTTTTTAGTTATAAATGACAGTACAGTGTATTTGAACCTATCATACATACATGGAGCATAATCTCCCATTCTTGTGGTTGAACTTGGTGGTATGGAGTTCCACTGGTCGTGTATTCATATATGAACTTAGGAAAGTTACGTCCGATTCTTTCTACTGCCTTTCCCATTCCCAGCCCCTCCCTTCCCCCCACTCTGCCCTCTCCAACCTGGTGATCCACCCCTGTCCCACCTATGGTCACTCACAATACTTCTGACACCAAGTGTGTGTTATTTTTTCTCACACCTACCAACTGTCCAACTCTCTGGTCGTCAATTTTGTGTCCTGCAATTCAATTAAATTTGGACACAATTTGTCCACAGTTAGCATCAAATACCACAGGTTGAGGGCTGAGCCAAGACTGAGGACAGTCCCCAAGACTGTCCTCTCTCCAGACACCAACTGCATGTCCAGATTAACACCTGTGCTGCTGACTGATCGCCTATAAATCAGAGGTGACCAGAAAAACACTTCGGTTACTAGATTTCTGGTTGTTGTACAAGGGTACAGCAAGGTCAGCCAGACTGAGAGGTGCAGGGTGCAGGAAAAGGGGTGCGCAGCTCCCATACCCTCTCCAGGTGCGCCCTTCCCTGCCCCTCAGTAACCCAGAAGCTCCTCCAACACTATTGTTTTTTTGTGGAGGCTTCGTTATGTGTGCACGACGGATTACACATTGGCCATTGGTCATCAACCCAATCTTCAGCCCCTCTGCCCTCCCCAGAGGTAGGGGACAAGGATGGGGGTGGGGCTGGAAGTTCTAGCTCTCTGATCCCCTGGTAGGTTCCCCTGTCGATTCACATCCCCATCCTGAGGGGCTTTCCCAGGGCGACCTCATTAAGCTCAGGTGGGGTTGAAAAAGGGCTTGTGATGAATAGCAAAGGATGCTCCTTCCACCTCTGTCACTTATCACTGGAGGGACAGGGCTCTTAGGCGTTCAGGTCATGAGACTAGGGATGAAGGCCAGGCATCCTAGAAAATCATGGCCAAGGAGGCAATTCCTTTGGCAGCTTCCTTGGCCCGCTCCCTAACCTCACTTTCAGAAACTCAGCCTGTGTGGCTGGCCAGCAGGCTGTTGGCCAGCGCTCCCCTGGGTGGTGGACGTGTCTCCCATGAGCCTTCCCTTCTCCAGGCTGCTGGTCTCCACCCTCGGCCCTGGTGCTGTGTGCCAGCCGGTGCGTCTTGAGCTGCTGTGTGTCGAGCCCTGCAGGGCACAGAGATACAAGCCACAGGCTGACTTTGGTGGTGCACAGCTAGGCGGGGTCTGACCCCTGTGACCACTGCTCTTAGTGCCAGGAAACTTCTCCCGAAGTGCTGGGGGGGACCTGGTCGGTGTTTTCTTCTCCTTTAGCACCACTGTCAGGAAAGTCATGGCACGATGAATTCTACTTCCATTAAGTCGTAATGCACATAGTAAAATTAATACCAGGAAAGACCTACTATGCATTCTGCAAGTATTCTTCACCGGATGGGCACAGTGGTGCACGCCTGTGGTCCCAGTGTCTTGGGAAGCCGAGGCAGGAGGATGGTGAGTTCAAAGCCAACCTCAGCAACTTAGCAAGGCCCTAAGAAACTCAGCGAGACCCTGTCTCTAAATAAAATATGGAGGAAAAAAAAAGGCTGAGGATGTGGCTCAGTGGTAAAGCACCCCTGTTTCAATTTCTGGTGCCAAAAAAAATAGAAAAATAAAAATGTTCTTCACCAGTATAGACTTTTGTGGAAGGCGAAGTGATGTGGGTTAGTGATTCCGGCATCTCTGCGGGTGACTCAGAGCAGCCAATGGATGATCATGGGATGGTTCAAGCCTAGTGTTTCTTGCTTCCCATGCAGTGACCTAAAAGTTCCAGAAATGAATTTCAGCACTGGCTAGTTATCTCACATAAGCTGTTGGTTCAGTTTTCTGGGGACCCATCAGAGCCTGAGCTTGACATGCCTCTCACTTGATTCTTAATGGACTTTGCTTTTGCCATTAGGTTTGACATGCTGATCATCATCGCAGCCTGATGGCCACGGTGGCTGATGCCACCATTCAGTCAGGTCAGTGCCTCCAGCTCTAGGCTTCACGGAGGATCGGGTGCTCACTCAGTTCTCTGTTGAAAATCCACCCTGCACTGTGGAGATTTGGGGGCCAGGAGGGGGGACACCAGAAAATTATTAAAAGTGTTCCGTATTCAGGTTGGAGGTGTGGTTCAGTGATAAAGCACTAATCTGGTGTGTGGAGCCCTGGGTTCAACCCCCAACACTGGGAGGAAATATATGTCTCTATGTGTACACACACACACACACACACACACACTTATATCCAATGCTCTTGAGAGGGATGGTGTCTTTGTGTGTGTCTAGCCATGCAATATTTTAGGGATTTCGCTTGTAGGAGTCCATCACTCCAGATTCTTACCTGGTCATCTCTCCAACACTGGGCCGTGTCTCGGGACTGCCCTCTACCCTTCCATCTCCTGCCTGCCTTGGCCTCCCACCCAAGTCCTCCCCACAGCAGGAGCCTGCACCGACCCTGCCCCCGCCTCTTCCTACCACACCTACCTCCACCCTTCGTGGGATTATTTAAGACTTCTTAAGGGAACTTGATGAAAAGAATTCTGGGGGAGGAAGGCTCGCTTGCAATGTGCTCTGTAGAACTGGAGCCACTTCCTGAGGACAGTCCGTATTTGCTCGCACAGCTCTGGGGCTGGGGGCTGGGGGCTGGGGACAGGGAAGCCTGGCCTCCACACTCACCTTGGCTCTGACTTGTAGGGATGGTTCCGGATTCAAGGCAGCACTTCTTCGTTGGTGCTCAGACCATTGCTCTCTTCTCTTTTCAGTGCTGGGCCTAGAACCCAGGGACACCCACATGCTAGGCAAGCGCTCACCACCAAGCCCCACTCCCAGCCCCCTTTCCCACCTTGACAGGAAGTTGCATCACTGCCCAGGGACCCACAGTCCCAGTCCTCCCAGGGCAGAGACTGAGGAAGCGCATTATTAAAGGGTTGTGTCTCTTACCAGCAAGAAAATACAACAGTCAGCAGGTCCTGGATATTGTCTTGATACCGAGCATCCTCTGGCTCCTAAGGGTCATCGTCAGCATTCAGAGGTAAGGGGGCCGTGGCATGAGATGGCTGCACTTGGGTGGTTCCCCAGGTCAAGCTGATGGAAAGCCGTCTTACATGGGAGCTACAAACACTCCCAACCTGGAACCAGGGATATAACTCATGTGAAGGGTGTGGGGTTCTCTGGGAACTGAGGAGGAGGGAAGCAGAGAGGAGCCAGAGGCTGAGTTAAGAGCACTCTGCTGTCAGCTCCCTGGGGACACGTGAGCCACTTTCATCCCTGAGCCTAGCCCTGCATGTGACAGCGTGAGAGTCGTCATGCTGGTGGCTAATGCTAACCCAAGTGTGTTAACCATTCCTTATTAAGTCCCACCCACAATCCTTGATGTAGGAACTTTCTCTCTCCCTACTTTATAGGTGGTGAGTTGAAGCATAGAGAAGTTAAGTCACTCTTCCAGTGATGCACAACCAAGGTGCATACCCAGGAGTTGGACCCCAAAGCCCTAGATAAACCCCAACCTCAGTTATTATTATTATTTTTTATACTGGGGGTGGAACCCAGAGCCCTACACATGTTAGACTGAGTTACATCCACACCCCTTTTTAAAAATGCTATTTTTAAAAACTTTTTCTTAGTTGTAGAAGGACAATATTTAGTATTTAGTATTTTCTAATCTGGTGCTGGGAACGAACCCAGTGCCTCATGTGTGCTAGGCAAGCACTCTACCACTGAGCCACAACCCCAGCCCTAAAATGCGATTTTTAATAACATTTCAGTAAGGGGCTTTCTAAATTGCCCAGGCTGGCCTCAAACTTGTGATCCTCCTGCCTCAGCCTCCTGAGTAGCTGGGATTCCAGGCCTGCATCAGCACACCTGGCCCAGCCTCACTTTTTGGTTTAGGGCAGCTTTCCTTCCGGGGATGCCTGGCAGCCACCTCCGTCCAGGACTGGCCTGCTCCTCCAGGACAGCTTCAAATGGGGTCAACTTTGGTGGAGAAAAGCAGATGAGGACAAGCAGCTCTCTATTCCTCGTCCACCTGACTCTCACTGGAGTTCTAGGTTATCATTGCTGCGGGAAGCTGCTCGTGACACCCATTCTGTGAGGCTGGCTTCTGCTACTGGCCAGGGCCACCGTGTGGACAGCTGCAGGACTAGGGAGGGGCTTTATGGAAAACGGGCTGGCCTGGCGTCAGTATTGTTCTCCTCCTTCTCCTTTGCCTCCTGCCAGGAACTCAGTTGGCTCCTAGGTTCCGGGTGACGGTGACCACTCTGATCAGCACTGGCCCTCGATGATCACATTTGGTGGACTTGCCTTCGTGCCCTCCTTTGCTATTCGATGTGAAATCACTCTAAGCCTCAAGGCATGGGAGTATTAGACTCCAGTAGGGAGAATAAGTCAGTGAGTGGTATGGGTCTCCAGCGGCCAGTCTTACGGAATACCAAGTTTCTAGAAGCACTGGGCGCACTTCCTGGCTGCCATGTGGAATGCCAGCCGTCCATCGGGCTGACCCAGGCAGTGTCTTCCTCATCCCTGGCCCAGGGGATATTCTTAGGCCCAGGGGGATATTCTTAGCCAGCAGAGGGCTCACAGGGACATGGGGTCCTTCCAGCTCATGGCTCTGCCCCCGCCCCAGGCCTGAGACCCTGTGTTCTGCTTGTGCAGGGAGCCCCCTACTTCTCTCTCTCTCTTTTTTTTTTTTTGAGAGAGAGAGAGAGAGAGAATTTTTTAATATTTATATTTTAGTTTTAGGCAGACACAACATCTTTTATTTTAATTTTATGTGGTGCTGAGGATTGAACCCAGCGCCTCGCGCATGCCAGGTGAGCACGCTACCGCTTGAGCCACATCCCCAGCCCCTCCTACTTCTCTTGTTTGGTGCTGGTGAGAACAAGGTCATAAGAGGCCATTTGGGACTGGGGGCCTCTTTCTTAGAGCTGTTGAGGGAGCCTGAAGGGGTGCACATGCAGAAGAAGGGCATTTGCTTTTTTTTTTCTGTCTAACGGCAGGTCCATTAGCCTAGGAGAATGGCAAGTCAGCTGTAGGTCCCCCATTCCCAGCTCTGGGATGACGATTCCCAGAGGCAGCCATCAAAGCTCTTGTCGCTCTTCCTAAACCCTTCCACGTGTGCTGGTGTGTGGTGCACACCCCCAGTTCATTGTTCAATCCAGTGGGGTGATCCATGCACAGCAGCCTTGCCCGACTTCATTCTACAGCACATATTTGTCATATGCTTTGGAGGTACCTGCATCCAGGGAAGGCCACCATGATGGAAAGTGCCCCAATGGGATGTGGTGGTGCACACCTGTAATCCCAGGAGTTTGGGAGGCTAAGACAGGATGATTGCAAGTTCAAGGCCAGCTTCAGAAATTTAGCAAGGCCCTAAGCAATTTAGTGAGCCCTGTCTTGAAAATAAATAAATAAATAAAAGGGCTAGGGATGTGGCTCAGTGGTTAAGTGCCCCTGGGTTCAATCCCTAGTACCGAGAGAGAGAGAGAGAGAGAGAGAGAGAGAGAGAGAGAGAGAGAGAGAGAGAGAGAGAGAGAAGTGTCCCCAAAATAGAAGACTCTAGAACACCACTGACCAGTGGGTGGGCTTGCCTTTCGCCTTCACAGACCATGTGGTTAGACCATCCTTGGGCATGCATCTTTGTGTCCTCACAAAGTGTGAGTGTTGGGTGCTCTCCTAGAGGTGAGCAAAGGTAAATGGGTTCATGATTTGGATTGATAGTGACAACTTGCTTTCACAAACATGCTCTAGTATGGATTCCAAATGACATGTGTGATGTATGTTTCTCTGCTCACAGATGGATTTATTCACTGTTTCCATTCTCCCTAGATCTGATAGATGAGAAAATAGCACCATGCTGTCTTGACATGCATTGCTTTAGTTGCTCATGAGACTGAGCATCTTTTCCATGTGATTTTGGCCATTTATGCATATTTCCACTAACATCCGTGGTTCTATTTCTCTATTACCTTCACTTTTATTATTAGCGTTATTGTTTTTGGTACCAGGGATCCCAGGGGTGCTTGATAATGGAGCCACATCCTCAGCCTTTTCATATTTTATTTTGAGACAGGGTCTTGCTAAGTTGCTCAGGCCTCGCTAAATTGCTGAGACTGGCTTTGAACTTGGAATCCTCCTGCTTCAGCCTCCTGAGCTGCTGGGATTTTAGTCGTGTGCCCGCAGGCCCAGCTGGTACTTTTACTTTTGATATGATTTGTAGGACTCTTTGGCCTATTAAGGAGACAGGTCTGTGGTAATCTATGCATAAGACAATGACTTTTCCTTATCTGTCACTTTCCCCTCTCCCCACAGTCTTTTTTTTGGGGGGAGGCGGTGTGCGGCTATACACAAGTTTAAATTTATTATATAGTCAGACTTGTTGATCTTTTTATAGTTTCTAGGTTTCACAGCATGCTTAGGAAGCCCTTTTCCTGCCCCACTTTCCACCTTGTTACCTTTATGGGTTGGTTTTTGTTTGTTTTGGTACCTTTGCAGTTAATTTTGGCGTAAAGAACAGGTAAAGATCCAACTTCAGTTCTCCTTCACTAGGGGACTAACCTCTGTTTAGTGGGTATTTATCCCACTGCTGCCTTGCCAGCAGCTTAGTTTCTGACTTGGTAAATGTCCTGGGAGGTCCAGGGGGGTCCACCTAGCTGTGCCTTAATCTCTCCACCAACTACCCAGGCTTCTCTGAGGGACCGGCCGAGCAGCAATCCCTTCCCACTCACTCCCCTAAGCGGCATGGCTCTGGGCTGGAGAGGCCACCATCCTTGTGAACACCGCTGCCTTTCTGTGGGACCTTGGGTGCGTCTAGCGCTACATGCCACTTGCTTCTGCGACTTTGGGTGACCCCTGGTGTCCGGCGCCTCCCACCCTAGGTGGTCTACTATGCTGTTTGCTGTCATGAGGATGGAATTGTTCTGTGACAGAATCCGGTCCTTTGACCCAATTTTCACTGATGCACTGGTGTGTGGCGACCTGCCCTTGAAGGGGTGGCATTGGCTGGGACAGGCACTGCAAGAACAGCTTCAGTGATCTGGCCGCTTCCTCCATGCTGCTGGAGGAGCTCATGGTGGTGAACCAGTGGCACGATCGCCTTTCTGGGGAGCTGGTGGTCTGGGCGCCTGCCCCCGGGGCGGTGTGTCCTGCTTAGTGACCTTGGGGTGCAGGAGGGCACCCTGAGCTCGGGCACCCGCAGTTTTCGAGCGCTGCTTCCTTAGTCGCCCGCTCATTGCAGGCGGCTTTGCCCTGGTGACCCATCAGGTGGTGAAACTGTACTGCATCCTGTTCCATGTCGTGGTGGTCATCCTCATCAAGTGAGTGTCCCCACAGGGTTCCCTGTGTTACAGCAGCTTAGCCTGCCATAGCCTAACTAACCCAGAGATGGGTTAGTCTGAACATTCCAGAATGAAACAAATGGGAGAGATGCACGGACTTGAAGGACGGGAGAGGAGGACCAAGGATGAGGGCTCCTTGGATCAGCGCAGAGAAGGTTGCACGGAGGCCTTCCATGTCGTGTAACCATGCCTGGCTACCCAGCAGCTCTACTTTCGAGAGTCACAGGCCACCCTTGGGCTTTTCTTTGGGGAGAATGAATGTTAGGACCATTGCCTTAGATCAGATTAAAGCCAGCCGGGAAGGTGCTCAAGCAGGAGTCTCTGTATCCCCTGAGTAAAGAGTCTAGTTTCTTGGCTGGAACTCGAATGTGGAGCAGGGCTCAAGAATGACTAGGAAATGCCTGGGCCCGAGAAAGGTCTCACTCTGGACCAGGAGCTGGGTCCAGCCAAGGTTTGCACACTCAGGAGGAGCTGGGGCCGAGACTCAGGTGAACGCACCCCAGCCAGCTCTGTCCTGCAGGGATACCTGCAGTGGAGTGAGCCAGAACTCTGTGCCCTCCCTGCACGGACCTGTCACTTTCCTCTCAGGTGCCCTCTGGACTCAGGGCTTCTTCCCTGGTGCCGATTACCTACATGAAATCCAGACCACTGATTACAACTAAAGGAAGGTTTTTTTGTTGTACCAGGCATATGTACAAAAAGCAAAACAATACCTACTAACTGAAATGATTAAAATAACTAGCTCTGTTGAGATTTGTCCCACCCTGGGGACAAGCTGTTGCTAGGAAATCAGATTGAGAAGTTTAATTTAAAGGAAGCCCTTGGATTAGATCACAGACCAGACAGGCAACAGCAGACACGCTGCTGGTGTCACATGGGGATGTTTCTGAGTGTGATCCAAGTTAAAGAGCCAGGAATAGAATATGGGCTGGCAATGACACTGGCCATGCCACCCAGGGCCTAAGGCCCCTGCAGCTGTCTCCCACAGATGAATACGTGCAGTTTCTAGCTGTTCAGTCTTGGTTTCCTTTGAAACAGCCATTTTCAAAAGGAACAAAATCCTGTCAATCTGGCTTTATGGATGCTCAGTTGTTTAGACACTTCAAGAGGAAGTTTGGTATTGGTTTCCCTGCTGAGGTCTGACCCTGGATCATTTTCAGTTTCCAAGTTTGGTATGTGTATGTGTGTAACTGGTCATGTAGGTTACAATCTTTATTTTCAAAATATAATTGCATTTTGGGGCCCCTAACCTAGCAATTCATCCTACAGATATAGTGGCACTCACACTCACTGTTTTGTAGTAAAAAACTGTGAAACCAACTAAGTGTCTCTAAATTGGAGATTGGTTAAATAAATAACAACCCATTCCAGCAGGGGAATGAGGTATAGCTGGGTCAATATAGATGGAAATGGGCAAGAAAACTGTGAAGTAATGATATACTTCATATTTGCTTATAAAAAGAACAGATAGATACCCAGCACCTCAAAAGCATCTTACCTCAAGCCAGTATCATGAAGTGAATGGATATGCACTGGAAAACCTGCCCCTAGAACAGGGGACAAGGATGTTGTGTGTCACCAGTGACCTCTTTCTCAAGGTATCATCAATGACAAGGAAAACCACAAACAAAAATTAGAACAATATAAAATAAGAATTGTTTTCATAAGGATGATTATTTGAAAACTTCAAAAGAATTAATTGAAAATCCTGTTTATAGAAATCAGTAGGCTTCATATATTCAAATTACCAATTGGAAAAAAATAGGGGGAAAATGATATGACTTAAATAGTAACCAGAAAAGTTTAGTCCCAAATGCTCAAATTAGTACTAATTTTAAAAAAAAGGAACATTTTTGTGTTTTTCAGTTGAGTACAACATTTAAGACAAAGGCAAAAGCCATTTAAGACTATGAGTCTGAGTATAAAGCAAAACTTTTAAAAAAATTCTTCACAGCAGGAGAAATATTTACTAGTGCAGAGAGATGACACATTGGGACAAATATGTGTGCCTCATATACAAAGGACTCAGATAAACTAACAAGCGGAGCGCAAAGTGGGTGGAGGACAGAGAACACAGAAGAGCACACATGTGCTATAACACATGTACACGCACTTGGTCTACCCATCAGAGAAATGCCAAGGAGAGTGCCAGCAGGTATGGTCTCTCACCTGCCAACTGGCAAAGGCCAGAGCCCCATCTGTGCTGTCAGGGAAGGTGGGAAAAGGACATTCACAGTCTGGGGAAAACCCTCGGGGGCTACCAGCAGACACAGATTCAAAATTTTAAGTGCACTCACCTTTGACCCAGCAATTTTGCTTCTAGGAATCCATACTACAGATGTGCCACAATCAAATATCACACAGCCACTAAAAAGTATGAGGCCATTCTACAGTTACATTCCTGATCAGATATTAAGTGAAAAAACGCAAAATGATGCTAGTTCTATTAAAAAATGCAGTTTATAGAACCAATTTTAGAGATTCACACATACAAAAAATGGGCCATGGTTGCCTCCGGAGTCGGGGACATGGGAGCTGAGAAGGGTGGGAGGAAGCAATTCCCCTGTGCTCCTGGATGGTGTCACCTCAGATTTGTTTTTCATGGTGCTAAGGACACAAAGGGAGGGTGGAGGAAGCCCAGCGGGGTTATAGGCCCTCCCAGGTCCTGGCCAGGAAAGGCTAAGTTGGTCCAGTGGTCTATACAGCTCATGAGAATTCTTTTCAAGATCTGAGATTTTTTCCATTGATGGTACTTTGAAGTAATAGGATTAGAATGCATGATTCATAGATAGCAAACAAAAATGCACCATAAAGGACATAAATGTCTGTCTGCCAAGAGGGCCAGCAGGTCTGCCCCATAGGGCTTGCCACTTTGTCTATTCTGCTGGATAATTTAATAAAAATTAAGTCACATGGATGTATTTCATGAACTTTATTTTTAACAAACATTTATATCAACAATACATCTGGAAGAACATCAAGGTTCAAAGAAAGAGAATAGTATTTACAAAATGATTTCTGGGAAAGTGTCTACAGTTAATTTTATTTTCTCAAACGCTTATATTCCAAGAGCAGCACAATGAGCCTATTTCGCAGGGTCTTGATTTTGTTGGAATAGTGCTGTTGAAACAGACTCTTCAGCTTTTGCCTTAGCAAATCCAAAGGTGGAAGGTGATGGCAGTCTGGGATATTCAACATGGTGTGAAAAAACTCATCCCACACGTCCAGATGAGGAAGCCTGCAGAGAGAAAGTACCGGCCACGGATGGAACGCAGCCTGCTCTGGCCCTGACTGCCGCAGGTGGGTAGTGAAACAGAACTCTCACCTAAGAGCACTTGGCCATCAGGAGTGGACACATCCAATCTATCCCACATTAGAGAAATTAAAGTTCCAATTAATTGTCTCAACACACCTGGCTCCCAAAATAGGATTTAAGATAAGCAGTCTTAGCAATAACTCTTCAGTGAAAAAAAATCTATTTTATTTTTTAAAGGCAATCTATCTGTGCTGGGTGTTGTGAGTGCATGGAACCCCAGGGGCTGGGAAGCCTAAGGCAAGAGGATCATGAGTTAGAGGGTGGTCTGGGTAACATAGTGCTACCTCTCCTCATTAAAAAAAAGATCCATTTGCTTTTGGCTCCTGTATCTACCATACTGTCAGCATCTTGTGATCTGGACACGTAGTTCTAAGGAGCCCAACTGCACATGTGCCAGACCAGGTGGACAGGCCGTCCTACTCAGGAGAGAGCTGACTGAAGAGCTCCGGCTACTCTAGTGGTTAAAGTCAACTAGAGGAGCTACAGAGCACAGAAAGATGGCAGCAGGGCCATGCAGAGGACTGGCTTCAGGCTTTCCTTTACACAAGCGGCCAGAGGTGGAGACCTTCTGGATGACCATCTGGTCCTTCCATTATGAGCAAGAGGAAGCATAAAACACTTGTCAGATATAATGGCTCATTATGCAGAATAAGACATAACAGTTACCAAGTTTTCTCCAGGGACTGAACCTAAGCTTCACTATATATGGCACAGGCATTTTATAAAATTACTGCCAATTTTCTTTTTCTGTTTTGGAAGTGGGTAGGGAAGGCCAGGGGAATCGCAGTTGAAATTATTCCCAGAAGGTATATATGCACATAAGATTCCATTTGGCTGCGCACAGAAGATGAGTTCACTTTTCTGTATGTTTTAAATATACCTCAAAAAAGTTAAGAAAGTGTAACTGGACAAGGAACAAGCATGTAACAAATACTTCCTACGAATTTCCTTGGCTTCTTACAGGAAAGATCTGAGGAAGGCAGGATGAGTATTATTTGCATCTCCACACACAAGAAAGCAAGCAAGCACAGCCCTGAGGCTCTGGGACACCTGCCTGGGCGGGATGCCTGTCACCACCCAGGAGCTCCCAGGGGTTCTGTGGGCTACTGGCTAAGTGGGAAGCCCTGTGACCACTCCCTGCCCTGGGCCAGCCTTGTGCTGTACCCACACTGCCTAAGGGATCCCCTTCTGCCAGATGGAACCTGTTACTACCCTAGTTATTCTCTTCCCGCTGTAGCCCGATGCCGACACCTACCTTCTGAAAAGACCTTCAGGCTTCCAGACTCCTCCCTCGTTCTTCACCCTCATGTAGGTCCCCAGCAGCATGCAGTACACAGTGGCTGCCACTCCAAAGTAATCCACCTGGCAAGAAAGCGAGGTCCCATGACTCATGGCGATGCACACATGATCCCATCACCATGTGCTAACATAGGCAGCAAGCTAAGTCACAGGAGTTTATCTTTGAACAATTCTGGAAGTTGATTTCTGGTGGCTGGGGATTCAAGCAGCAGGAATGCTGCTTCTCAGTGAGGTGAGCAAGAGGGATTTCACTAAAATTCAATGCCAGACAGTCCTAGTGACTAATAAGAGACTCAGAAATTCAGGTACACCGAACAGAGACAGCACTGGAGCTGAGCTGGTTGCAGCAGTGGTGGTGGTTCACCAGATGGAGGGAGAATGCAGAGAAATACAACAGGGAGGTGTGCTGTGAGAAAACCTGAAATCAGAAAAGCAGCCTGCACTGAGCTGATGCGGAGGTGATGGAAAGTGCTCTGTGTTTCTCAAACAGCCAAGGGGAGCTGAGGCGGGGAGCCTTGAGCCTCCAGCTGCAGTTCCTGCTGCTGAACAGGGAGAGCAGCGCCAACACTGCCACGCTCTCAGGTGAGCGCCCACCCAGGGTCTAGGCCTAGGGTC
The DNA here is from genome assembly GCF_045843805.1 of Urocitellus parryii. NCBI lineage: Eukaryota > Metazoa > Chordata > Mammalia > Rodentia > Sciuridae > Urocitellus > Urocitellus parryii. The sequence goes on from NC_135542.1 coordinate 17,668,431, forward strand.
TTCCTAGCAGAACGTGAGGGAAATGGACACCAGGATTGTACCCAGGCGGATCCACATCAGAAAAGCGAAGGAGAGCTGAACTCATCTTCTCTGTGCGTCTGGTGCTCACATGACCAGCTGAGGAGGGTCGGGACTCGGAACGGGTGTATGTGAAGACGCCTAGGGATTAAGCCTAGGCAGGCGCGTTCACGGGTGAGAGAGAGAGAGAGAGAGAGAGAGAGAGAGAGAGAGAGAGAGAGAGAAAGAGAGAGAGAGAGAGAGTATGTGTGTGTGTGTGTGGGGTGTGTATGTGGGGTGTGTGTGTGGGGTGTGTATGTGGGGTGTGTGTGTGGAGGAGGGGTGGCTCCCCTTCCTCAAGAGTAGAATTTTTGTGAGGCTCCTGAGATTCAGATCCCTTGACAGAGCTGGGCAACTGCCATGCATTAGCAAATACTACCAAACAAAGTCCCCGAGGCCCTGTTAGATCTAAGCCACTGGGCCCCTCATAGAACTCTGCGGCAGCACCCCTGGAGTACCAGGCCTGTGCAGACAGACTCCAGTTGACAGCTCCCTACCTCCCGCTGGGCCACTCCAACCAGCCGCTCAGGAGCAACACCAAAGGTGTAAGGAGTTAACAATCCCAGGTGCTGCTGGCCCCCTGTGTCATAGCCCAAGAAGAAACAAACACGGGTGGGCACAGCAGTGACCACACATTCTTGTTGACTATTTTGATCACCTCAGTGGAGATGATTCCTTCTTCTTCTTCTCTTTTTTTTTTTTTTTTAATTAAGAATCTTTTCTCTTTTTGGGGAGTGTGTGTGAGAGAGTTCTTGATGTGACAGAGTTCTGATTGGTTCATGGACATACACACATATTTCTTTCTTTCTGTTTTCTTCTCATTTTTAGCATGCTTTTAATGTTATTTTTCCTTGCCTTTTGAGGATTAGGGCTTGGGGTTCGTATATTTCGGTTTTGTTTTCTTTTCATTGGTTTCTTTCTCTCTTCTGCTGACAGTCAAATTCTCTTGTTTTCTTTCTCTTCCTTCCTTAAAACCATCACCTGCTACATCTCGTCTTCTTCCTGTGTTCACTTTTTTGAATTATAAACACTTTCACCTTCCTATCATGTTTTCTTTTCTCTTAATTAACTGTATTTTACCAAATTTAGCACTAATTGGTTATATAACTCCTTTCCCACCATTAATGCTGTTGTAATGATTACTGCTGTGGATGACATAATTGGCACCTGTTGTTTGCTTTATTGCCAGATATAGTTCATGGCTACTTATTTGTTTGGCAATAGACCACACCATTGTTTTTTGTGGTAATTGACATTAAATGTCATAGTAGATATTTATTTTAACAGAAACAGATATCTACTTTAATGCTGTCTGTTGTTTGCATCAGTTGTTACTATTGTTTGTTTTACCCTATTCTGAGAGATGCTGGGAATTCACAGGGTGGAGATTCTGCTGCTGAACTCAACTCGGCGACAAGACAGCACACCTTGCTCCATGCACATGACAAACATCAGCTATACTTTAACACAAAGAATAGAAGAAATAAAAACTCAAACTAATGATCAGGCTCCTAATAGAAATGGCTAGGGGTTGTCCTTCAGGTCCCACTACAGACATCCACTGCTATACCAAAAAGAGAATTAACACAGAGTCTGTGGATACCACATCTACAAGGGTGTCTCAGTCTAGATAACTTGAGGACACTTTGGCAAGTAAAGACTGAGCCCTAAAAAGGCCTACATGTAAGAGTGGCAGAGAAATCCACCCCAACAGATGTAAAAAACCCAACTCAGGAATACAAGAATAATGAAAAAAACAAGATAACATGATATATCCTAAAGTTCATAATTCACCAGCGACTTACTCCAAAGATACTGAAGTGGATGAAATATCAGATAAAGAATTCAAAAGAATGGTTATAAAAATGACCAATGACTTCCAAGAGAACACAGAAAAAACAGAATGAATTAAGGAAATCAGTACAGGATATGAATGAGAAATTCAACAAAGAGAGATAATAAAAAAGAATTAAACAGAAATCTTAGAAATAAAGACATAATAAATCAAATAAACTGTCCAGCTAAAAATCTCTCTAACAGAGTAGAAAATTCTAAGGATAGACTCTTAGAGCTGGAAGACAAAGTGGCTAGTCTTGAACATTCAGATAGTGTTAAAGAAAATACATACTGACATTCAGAATAGACAACATTAAGAGACCAAATTTAAGAATCACTGAAATTGAAGAGGGTTGTGAGAATCAGACTAATAGGATGGATAATCTTCTCAGGGAAATCATTATATTATTATTAATATAATAATTTGGAAATTATTATAACAGAAAAATTTCCAAACCTTGAGAATCAGATGGACATCCAGATATAGGAGGCATTCAGAACCCAAATAGACATGACTGAAAAAGAACCTATCCATGCCATAATATAATTAAAATGACTAACACAGAGAACAAGGATAAAATTGTAAAAGTCTCAAGAAAAAAAAATCAGGTCACATTTAGAGGTAAGCCAATCAGAATCACTTCTAATTTTTTAACAAACTCTAAAAGCCATAAGGTCTTGGAATGATGTGGTCTAAGTTCTGAAAGAAATTAAATGTCAACAAGATTGCTAGAACCAGCAATACTATCCCTCGAAATTGAAAAAGAAATAAAAACCTTCCAAGATAAGCAGAAACTAGAAGAATTCAATATTGCTAAACCAGTAATACAAATACTCCACAGAATAACCAAACCCCAGAGCTCACAATTAAACAAATCTCATTGGAAGGGTAGCTCTAAGCAAAAGAGAAACAGGATCAAATTAAACATTATAAACAAATCAAAATGGCAGGAATTAATAAACATCTCTTTATAATAATATTGAATGTAAATGGTCTTAACTCTTCAATTAAAAGACATAGCTGGCAGAATGGATTAAAAAGCAAGACTCAATTATATGTTGTTTGGAAGAGACACACCTTATAGGCAAAGACAGGCTGAAAGTAAACAACGAAATTGATATACCATGTGCATGGAGCCTGAAAATAAATAGGAGTAGCTACTCTATATCTGACAAAGCAGACTTCAAACCAAAATTAATCGGAAGAGACAAAGAAGGTTCATATTGGTAAAGGGACAATTCAGCAAGAAGATATAACAGTAACAAATATTTATGCTCCAAATTGGGTGCAACTAATTACATAAAAGAGATACTACTCAAAGCCTTAGTAAGACCCCAGTACAGTAACACTGGGTGATCTCAACACAATTCTCTCACCATTAGATAGGTCATCAAGACATAGACTCAGTATAGACTCTTAGAACCTGAAAGATATTATAAATCAAATGGACTGAACAGAGATCTATAGAGTATTTCATCCAACATCAGATGAATATTTTTGACCATGGTTCATGGAACCTCCTCCAAAGTAGATCATATTTTAGGTCACAAAGCACCTCTTAGAAAATAACAACAAAAAAAAAAAATTAAAAATTCTTAAATAAGAATAGTGATAAAACAACAACCTGTGGAATACTATGAAGGCAGTTCTAAGAGGAAAATTTAAAACCAGCCTAATGATATATCTTAAAGCCCTTGAAAAATAAGAATGAACCAATTCCAAAATGTGTAGGAGAAAACAATTAAAATCAGAGCCAAATCAATTAACTTGAGAATTAAAAAAAAAAAAACATTTAGAAAGGATTCATGAAACAAAAATTTGGTCCTTTGAAAAGATAAACAAAATTGATAAGCCCTTAGCCAAATGAACCAAAAGAAAAAAGAGAGAGGACACAAATTCACAAAATTAAAGATAAAAAAAGAGAAATCACCACACATGTCAAGAAATCCAGTGGATCATTAGGGACTATTTTGAAAACTTCTACTCCAATAAATTGTAAAACCTAGAAGAAATGGATACATTTCTAGACAAATATGATCTGCTAAAACTGAATCAAGAGAATATAGAAAACCTAAACCCGCCAATAACTTGTGATGACAAAGAGCAGTAATAAAGTCTTTCAACAAACAAAAGTCCAGGACCAGACAGATTCTCAGCTCAATTCTACCAGACCTTTAAAGAACTAATGCCAATGCTCCTCAAATTATTCTATGAAACAGAAAGGGACAGAACGTTTCCAAATTCATTCTATAAAGCCAGTATCACACTCATACCAAAACCAGATAAAGACACATCAAGGAAAGAAAAGTGCTAATCCTTCCATGGGGAGTCCGTGGCTACTCTCTGAATATACTATAAGACCTTAGGATGGCTGAAAAGAACAGACAGAACTCCTCCCCTTCCCTTGCACTCCAGGAGATGCCAGAACAGCATGTGGTCTGATATACTAGACCTGACTCCCGACCTTTCCCCTCTATCACAGGCTTTTGGAAGCCACAGTCCTCACTTGGTAACCAGGCATCTGGTGTTATTAATCCAGGTTCAAAACTTTACATTTATCCTATTAAGTATTCTTTATATTTGTCATCTGTATTCTAATTTGGTGAAATTTCTGAAGCCTTTTAGGATAATAATGATCCATTTCTAACACTGTTTGAATCAGGTCCTGCACCTGAGTTTCTGTGCCACTCTCACTGTCAGAACCACCTGCCCACTTGCAAGACATGCGGCTGATTCCCCTGGGGGCAGTGGGGTGGGTCTCTCTATTAACCATGGCCATAAAGAAAACCATTTGCTCTGTTTTTATCTCCCAATCCAAGCTGGCTTCATGTGGCAGACTTTCGTTCTGAAGGGTTCACAGATCATTAAATACCTTTCCTAGGGTCAACTCAGAACATATCTGCTTTCCTTCTTGTGAATAATAAGAAAAGTGTACTCTTCAGGAAGAGAATTTCATCCCTCCCTTCCCCTGAGCCTTAAGTCCCATCTCTCCTTTACTACCTTCTCTCTCTTTGAATGCTACAGAGTCAACCCAGGACCTCATGCTTACTGGGCAAGTGCCCTACTTCTAAGCCACGTTCCTGGCCCCCATCTCTTCTTCAACTGGGTCCAAGAGACCAGTTCAAACTAACGAGATTCCAAATTCATTTTGAAAATCTGGTAGGTACAACAGAGGAAAATTTTCCAAACCTCTTACTTTAGGTCCGTACCTGGTAGTTCCATGGTTTGTTACTGAGCATCTCAGTACACTGGAAGCCAGATGTTTGACATTTTGCTGTAAAGGCAGTTCCTTTTGGAAAAAGTTTCATATCTATACTCTGACCCAGGTCAATAAGTGCCAAACCAGTAGACAAATCGCCATCTTCATCGTTCTGTTCCAAAAACCTAGATTAAACACAATTCAGGACAGGAAATGAGCACAAATGACAAAGGGCTGCTAGATGTTCAGGAAAGAACCCTGTTCAGAGGTCCACACTTGCCTGTTTCCCAGTATGAAATTGTCTGGCTTAATGTCTCCGTGAATGATCTCACAGCTGTGGACGTGTTCAATCATGTAGAGCATCCTGATAGCGAAAGAGATGACGAGAGCCTGGGGCATCACTTTTTCGGGGGTATTTTTGTAGAGGTTAATGGCATTCTAGAAACAATGCAAATGGTATCCTGAGTTGGATGAGGATTAATGAAATTTCAAGTCAAGGACTTTGCCCCTGTTTAGCACCCCAACTAAAGCTCTAACCAGAAAATATATGGGTAAGGCACAAACCAGAAATGCACTTAAATTCATATCCATATTATAAAAACAGAACACTTACTAATAGTGTCCCATAGCTGTAGAGATCTCCTACCAAGATGCTCCCATTCTGGAATAAGTGGGCAGAATAGAATTTGATAAACATGTGGTGCACAGCTGGCTTTAGTCTCTCCATCAGCTGGGTACCAATGTAGAATTCCCAGAGGTTGGCAGACTTCTGGACCTACAAGCAAAACCAGGTATGTGTTATTTATATCCAGAGTCACATTCTGGAAAATAGTATCCTAATAAGGGACATGAGAAAGCAATGACATTATGATTTGTTCTGCAGAAAGCAATTCCAGATCCTCATAGTATTGTTTTATTTCTTAATTGCTCAATAAAAACATCACTGTCTTAAAGAAAAAAAAAAAGAGGCTGAAAATCATTTCTCTACAGTTCAAAAATGTATTTGCACCATTTACCTTTAAGACACATTTCTGTTTATTTTTGGTCTCATTCACATCTCCCTGGGTAGCTTCATAGACTTGGGCGAAGGCCCCTTCTCCAACAAGCTGATTGACGTAGACCAGTGAAGAACCTGGGAAGAGATAAATGTGTCAAAATGACAAATGGGCTCAAAATATTAAGGACTTTATCCAAATGAAGAATTTGTAAAATTTTTTTTTGTACTTGAATTGCTTTCATAAATAAAAATGGCCACAGTCGCTTGGGAAATGTTTTACAGGCTTAGATGAAAGGAAGTAAATACCTGCAACAAGAGCCCCCTTACCAAGTTCAGGGCAGCCTGTGGGGGTCACTAAGGTGCGTGGGTTTGGGCACTCAGTGCCTCCCCATCAAGGTTCTCGCATTTTAAAATGAGCAGTACCTGTGCTGCCCATCTTGCAGGCAGATGACAGGAGAAATCCTCCCTGAAGTGATACATAAAGCTTTTTGAAATAAACACGTTTTACAATAGGATAAAAATAAAAAAGACATCTTGATGAGGCTCCAATAGCTGGTGCTGCTCTCCAGGCTTTGCAACGCTGCTCAAGGGTGACAAGAAGAAGAGAGATGCCGGAAGGTCGGCCAAGAAAGGCAAGGGCCCAGTGAACAAATCTGGGGCAATGCTGAAAAGAAGAAGTGGTCCGAAGGCAAAGATCAGGGCAAGCTCAACATCTAGTCTTGTATGACAAAGCTACTTATGACAAACTCTGTAAGGACGTTCCCAACTACGAGCTTCTAAGCACAGCTGGGGTCTTCCAGGGATAAGGACTTGCGGTTCCTTGGCCAGGGCAGCCCTTCAGGAGCTCCTCAGTAAAGGACTTTTCAAACTGGTGTCAAAGCACAGAGCTCAAGTAATTTACACCAGAAATACCGAGATGGAGATGCCCCTGTTGCTGTGCAGATGCACTAGCAGGTCCAAGCAACTGTGCATTTGGAAAAATAAAACTTTATTAAAACAAAACAAAAAAATTAAAATAAAAAGGGCAAAATAAAACTATAGCAACATTTGTAATAGACGATTTAAAATACTTAATTCAACTTTTAATTTTACATAGTTTTTGATTGATAGAAAAGTGGCCAAGAAAGCAGAGTTTCTGCATCCCCTAGCCCACAGGGCTCTTATGTCACAGACAAGGAACCAACCGAGGAGTGCTGCTGCTGACTGAAATCCACACTTGCAGACTCACTAGTTTTTCTGTGTTTCAGGATACATTATATTTAGTCATTCTATCTCCATGGCTACTCCTAGCCTGTGACATGTCTCAGACTTTTCTTGTCTTTTTTTTTTTTTTATAACTGACCTTGATAGTTCCAAAGAGTACTTACTAGTCAGATGTCCTTCAAATTGGGTTTGTTTATATTTTCCTTGTGGTTACACTGGGGTTATTGATTTTGGAGAAAAAGACCATGGTGATGTTGCATTTGATTCTTAAAAATTCTAAAAATAATCCTCCCATTCAAAATCAAATATATATTTTAAAAAAAAGATCTGTGATTTCCAGTCTAGCACATAAGCAGCTTGAAAGCTGTCACTCCACTTTTATGGCAAGAAAGTAACTGAACAACTGAAATTCAACAGCTTTTCTTGGACTATTAAAAAACTGAGATCAGAGGGAAAACTTCTGCACCCAAAGTGGGGAGACGGAGAGGAAGACACAGAGATTCACAGCAGACACCACGCTAGAACTAGCAATGGGAAGGACAGTACTCCTCAGAATATCTAAGAAGATGACTCTCAGTTGTTTGGTGCACGCCTGCAATCTCAGCGACTAAGGAGGCAACTTAGTGAGACCCTGTCTCAAAACAAAAAATTAAAAGGACTGGGATGTGCTCAGTGATAAAATGCCCCTGAGTTTAATCCCTAGTATAAAAAGAAAGTCTCTAGGGAACCTTAAAGGCAACAGGGAAGACAACACAGCTTAACTTCTAGCCAGATAAAGGTTACCCCAAAGCCTAACTATCTCAGTTCCACTTACACAGTCCATCAGGTCTGGCCAGCAACAAAATTGACAAGGCATATTAAAAGACAAAACACAGCTTGAGGAGGCAGAGCAAGCACTGGAAATGGGCAGAGATTTCAGCATTATCAGACCAGGATAGTTTTTAAAACTGTTATCAATGTGCTAAGGATTCTAACAGAAAAAGGAGACAATTTTCAAGAACAAATAGGTCAAATAAGCAGAAAGAAGCAAAAAGAAATGCTAGAAATAAAAAACCCACTCGGTGACAGAAACCAAGAGTGTCTTTTAGTAGACTGTACACGGCCAGGGAAAGAATCAGTGAGCTCCAGGACACCCTAAGAGGAAAACTGAAATGTAAAAAGAAAAGAAAAAAGTGTGAGTTTTCAAAAATTCAAGACCAACACCAAACCACAGATCCTGAAATCTCAGAGAATACCAGGCAGGACAGATAGAAAAACCTACACCTAGGCACATCACAAAGAAAATGCAGAAAATCAAAGACAAAGAAAATTTTGAAAAATGCTACAAAATAGAAATAGCTATAAAAAGAGCTTACTTCCGGAAGAACAAGGATAAGTACATCAGATTTCTCCTTAGAAACCACACAAGCAAGAGTGTGCAGTACAACATTTAAAGGGTTGAAAGAGAAAAACCGCCAGCTAGAATGCTTTACTTCATGAAATTATCCTTCAAAAGTGAAGGGTAAAGACAAGACTTTCTTACACAAAAATGGAGGGAATCTGTCACTGGTAAACGTGCACTGTTCTTCAGAGAGAAGAAAGATAATATAGGCCAGAAACTTAGACTCAAAGAGTGTTAAGTAAAATACTTGATGTTTCTTATTCTAAATTATCTAACAAAAACCCATTGTTCAAAACAATAGTGTCCACCTAGTGGTGGCATACCAGTGGATAAGTGAAACCAACGGCAGCAATGAAAGAAGAGATGGGCAGGAGGGAGGGAATGACACTCCTGCCGCATGGTGTGGGCCCTGCTGTGAGGGGGCGAGGTGCTATTGGAAAGTGGACTTGGACTGGCTCTGAGTGTATATATACTGCACACTCTGCAGAATCCACTTGCAAATGTGACAAAGATAATATTATTGATATGCTGAGAGAGGAGACGCAACAGAGTATGAAATAATTCAAAGCCAAAGAAGGCAGAGAGTGGGGGAAAAAAAACCACAAAGAACAAGTGTAACGACTAGAAAACTAACAAATGAAACATGAGTCCAGCTATATCAATAATCACTCAGAACACCAATGATCTTCACCCACCAATGAAAACACACACACTGAAAGTACAACGACAAATGCAGATTAACAGTTAATAAGATATAGGATGCTAACAGTTATCTCAAGAAAATAGAAATAGCTGTATTAATTCCATACAGCAGATTTCAGAGCAAGGAAAATTAACAGGCATAAAAGGGGGCATTACAGAATGAAAAAGGGGTTAATTCTCCAACAGGACATGCTGTGTATACATCTCATGAAAGAATGTGAAAATATATGAGGCATGCATTGATAGAAATGCAAGTAAAATGGGTGACTTCACTATTACACTTGGAGATTCCTATATCCTTCCATCAGAAATGGACCATTAAGGGGCTCAGGATGTGGCTCAACTGGTAGAGGGCTCACCTGGTATGCGTGAGGCATTGGGTTCAATCCTCAGCACCACATAAAAATAAAAAAAAAATATATTGTGTAAAATATAAATATATTGTCCACCTAAAACTAAAAAATAAACATTAAAAAAGGACTTAGAAAAGAAGAAAGAGTATATAACTAAAAATAACACATTTTAAAAAAGAATTGTTTACAAAAAAGTAAGAATAAAAATAACAAAAAGATATAAAATTAATGATTTAAGGTTCCACCTTAGGAACTTAAGAAAAAAGAACTAATTAAATGTAAACAAAAGAAAATATTATGAAAGAAATCAATAGAGAAAAATAAGAAAACCCCAAAAATTGTGTTTTTGAGAAGATTAATAAAATTGATAAACATCAAGTCAGGTAAGCTAAGAAAAAAAAAAGACACAAATAATGAGAAATGAAAGGCTCATGGACGCTAAAGACATAATAAGAGAGTATTCAGAACATAATGTTCACAAATGAGAAAAACCTAGATGAAATGAACCAATTCCTTGAAAGACAAAATCTATCAAAGCTCATAAAGATAACTAGATAATTGGAATAGTTCTGCATCTATTAAGGAAATTGCATTAATAACTAATAACTTCTAAAGCCGAAAGCACCAGGTTCAGATGCACTCACTGACAGATTCTATCAAATCTGTAAGGAAGAAATTATAGAAATTCTCTATAATCTCTACCAGAAAATAGTGGTAGTGTATACTTCCTAATTCATTCTATGAGGTCAGCATTTCCAGGTTATCAAAACCAGATGGAGATATTATAAGAAACACTACAGACAAATACTTCTCATGAATGTAAAAGTCTTAACAAAACATTAGCAAGTAAAATCCAACAATGTATACAGTAAGTTATATACCACAACTGTCTTAGTCTGATTTCTGCTGCTATAACAGAATATTATGAACTGGATAAATTATAAAGAAAAGAGATTTATTTGGCTCATAGTTCCAAAAGCTGACAAGTCCAAGATTGAGGGGCTAGAACTGGTGAGGATCTTCATGGTCCATCCTAAGATGGTGGGAGCATCACATGGTGAGGGTGAGGAGGGAGATGGCCTGCCAGAACCCCCATTACAACTAACCCACCCAGCAACAATGGCCTCAGTTCAATCGTAAGGGTATGCCTTCATGGCTTAATCAACTCTTAAAGATCCCCCCTCTTAAACTGTGACAATGGCAATTAAACTTAAACATGACATCTGAAGGGGACATTCAAACCATAGCAATGATCCAAGAAACACAAGGATAGTTCAACATCTGAAAATCAGTTAACCTGACCCATCATACCAACAGGCTAAGAATAATCACATAATATAATCACATGATCATATTAACATATGCAGGAAAAACATTTGATAAAATCCAACATCCGTTCATATCAATTCTGAGCAAACTAGCAACAGAGAAACTTCAACTTGATAAAGAACATGTACAAAACCTATAGCCAGCATCAGACCTGATGGTGATACACTACATAGATGCAGCCCCAAGATCAGGAATGAGGTGAGGATGTCTCTTATCATTTCTATTCAGCATTGTACTAGAATTCCCACCTAGTGCAATAAGACATTTATTTATTTAATTTTTTTTAAAAGAAAGAGTGTGAGAGTGAGAGACAGAGAGAGAATTTTTAATATTTATTTATTTTTTTTAGTTTTTCGGTGGACACAACATCTTTGTTTGTATGTGGTGCTGAGGATTGAACCCGGGTCGCACGCATGCCAGGTGAGCGCGTTACCGCTTGAGCCACATCCCCAGCCCAGCAATAAGACATTTAAAAAAAATAAGTATACAGATTGGAAAAGGAAGAAATAAAACTATCTTTCTTTACAGATGACAGGACTATCTAAAGAATCAACAGTAACATGGGGCTGGGGATGTGGCTCAAGAGGTAGCGCGTTCGCCTGGCATGCGTGCGACCCGGGTTCGATCCTCAGCACCACATACCGACAAAGATGTTGTGTCCGCCGAGAACTAAAAAATAAATATTAAAAATTCTCTCTCTCCTCTCTCACTCTCTCTTTAAAAAAAAAAAAAAAAACATTAAAAAAAAAAAAAAAAGAATCAACAGTAACAAAATCTCCTGGAACTATTAGTGGATACAGAAAGCTTATAGGACACAAAGCAGATTTATAAAATACAATTATTTCCCTATGTTCCTGAAATACACAATTAGAATGAGAAATTTAAAAACAAAGAATACTTAGGTAATAATATATATTATGTACCAGATCTATATGAGAAAATCTAAACTCTGATGAAAGATCAAAGGAGATTTAATTGGAGAGATTTCCATGTACAGGGATAAGATTCAATTTTGTCAAGATGTCATCTCTTCCCAACTTGACTAAATGCAATCTCAATAAAAATCTAGAAGTTATTTTGTGAACACCAACAAACTGATTCTAAAGTTTATATGGAAAGGCAAAAGACCCAGAAAGTCAACACAATATTGAGATGGAAGAAGGAAGTAAAGGGCTGACTTCATCCCACTCTGAGACTGACCATAACCCTGTGGTGCTGGCAAGAGACAAGCAAACCCATGGAAAAGAGCTGAGTCCAGAACAGAACCACACAGACTTAGAACTGCTCTTGGGCAAAGGATCAAACATGAGAAACAGTGTCTTCAGTAAGTGGTGCCAAGCATTCAGACATGCACAAATGACAATGAACCTAGACACACACCTTATACCTTGCACAAAGGTTAACTCAAAATGGAGCATAGACCAAAATGGAAAAAATAAAACTATAAAACTTCTAGAAAAGAATACAGAAGACTATTTAAGTTTCCACTGGTGCAATGAGTTTTTCGATGTAACACCAAAAGCATGACCTGTAGGGGGAAAAAACCCTGATAAACTGGACTTCATTAATATTAAAACTTCTATGCTTTAAAAGACACAATTTAAAAAAAAAATAGACAAACCAGACTGGGAGAAAATCTTTGCAAAACAAGTACCTAATAAAGAACTGCTATCTAAACTATTTGAGAAATTCTTGATATTTAACAATATGACAATTAAAAAATGGGTAAAAGATCTGAACACATAGCTCATTAAAAGTATGCAGACAGCAAGTAAACACATGAAAAAATGTTCACTCTCACTGTTGAACTTCACTGTTGTCACCCTGAAATAGTGAGACACTATTGCACACCTACCAGAAGGGTAAAAACAACAGCAAAAGCTGCGAGGGTGTAGCAGGGAGTTCTTGCTCATTGCTGATAAAGACACAGATGGTATGGCCACACTAGCAGAGCTTAGCACTTTCTCATATAAGCAAACACTCAGCCCTCTGTATATGAGGATCCAAATCTATAAACTTTTTTTTTTTTTTAAAGAGAGAGAGAGAGAGAGAGAATTTTTTTAAATATTTATTTTAGTTTTCGGCGGACACAACATCTTTGTTTATATGTGGTGCTGAGGATTGAACCTGGGCCGCAGGCGTGCCAGGCGAGCGAGCTACCGCTTGAGCCACATCCCCAGCCCCCAAATCTATAAACTTAACCAACAATAGATTGAATATGTACAAATATTTTAAAATCATTATTCCTTAAATAATAGAGCATATCAACTACTTACTCTGTACAAAATATTGTAAGTAACCTCAAAATTATTTAAAGTATATGTTAAGTTATATGCACGGCTACCCATTTTATATGAGAAACTTGAGCATCATGGACTTTGGCACCCACTGGGTTCCTAGAGCTAGCCTGTGCAGACCTGAGGGATGAGTGTATATTCATGCCTCGAAATCCAACAATCACACTCCTTGGTATTTACTTGAATGGGTTAAAAATACGTCCATAGAAAAACCTGCATACAATGTTTAAAGCAACTTTATTCATAATTGCCAAAAGGTGGAAGCAACGAGGTGGCCTTTAGTAGGTAAATGGGTAAATGAGCTGTGTGGTACAGGGCCATCCAGACGGTGGGGACTATTCAGTGATTCAAAGAAAGCTAGCAAGCCATGAAAAGGCAAAGAGGAGCCTTAAATTCTGTTGCTAAGTGTCAGGAAATGGCCTGATGGGCTACAAACTATAATTTCAAACACATGACATTCTAGAAAAGGCCAACTGTGGAATAAAGGGCCCAGTCAGTGTCTGCCAGGGCTTCTGGGGTACAGAGGAAGGGGAGAAGGGCAAAGCACAGGAGACTCAAGGCAGGCCAATTATTCTGAAGTGCCCTGCAGCGAGGAGATCTGCCAAGCGTTCCAAACCCCAGAACGCACAGTACAGGGAACCTCGAAGGAAATCGTGGACTTTGGCCACATACCGGTACTGGCTCATCACTGTCACAATCAGCAGGCACACTTATTCAAGACACTAACAGAGGATCTGGGTGAGGGGCAGGGAGGTGGGCATGGGGAACTCTGATGGCCCCTCAATTGTTCTGAAGGCCTACGGCGGCTCTATGTGTGAAAAGCCTTGCTCTCGTGTTATCCACACCCACCCACTTTCCCACTCCCACTAAGCCAACCATTTTAGTTTTGAGTATTCTTCAAGAGTTTTCCAGAAATATTATCAAATGAGTATATAATACTATCCCTCTTCTTAAGAAACATGTAACACACACTGTCCATACAGAATTAGTTTCCATTCTGCCAGTGTGGTGGTGCATGTTGTAATCCCATCTACTTAGGAGGATGAGGCAGGGGGATCACAAGTTTGACACTGGATTGAGCAATGTAGGGAGACGTTGTCTCAAGATAAAATAAAAAAGGCCAAAGATGTAGCTCAGTAGTAGTCCTTGCATAGCACGTGTGAGGTCCTGGGTTCAAGCACCAGTACTAAAAAAATAAATAAATAAATAACCAAGTTTCCATTTGGATGATAAAAACTTATAATAAGACGGTGGTGACAGTTGCACATGTGCTTGTCATCAACGTCCTTAGTGCCTCAGTATATTGAAAAGTGGTCAGAATGGCAAAAAAAAAAAAAAAAAAAATCCTCATTTTGTTATCAATGCCTGTTTTTGACTATAAAATCTGCAAGAAATTCTTAAATAGTCTAACTGCATTTTTAAAATTTTGCAGTTCTAGAGATCAAACCCATAGCCTCACACATGCCAGGTTAGTGCTCTGCTGCTGAGCTGCCCCAGCCTAAGCACGTGCATTTTTACTTTGATAGAGATCTCTGAGTTAAATGTGTTCCAGTCCAACAGCACTCATGGTTCTATAGCCATGGATTAACAAGATTTCTCAATACTGTAGCTGTAACTCTTTACTGGGGCTGGGGGACAGGAGGAGAATCTCACATACACATGAATCACCATCAACGTTCCATGGATGAACAAGAATTCAAAGTTATATCACCCATAAAGTTCTTACCCAATTGAAATTCAGTCTTGGGCTTGATGGACGGAAGTTTACACTGCCACTCAAAAGTATTTGGATAGGAACTCACTGGTTTAGGAAGCCCAGATAGAAGTTTGAGAATCAACTTATCATCCCACGGATTCTCAATAGTGAAGTCTTAAAGGAATAGGAATAAGAAAAGAAACATGAGTTCAGTATTCAAAGATTTTACTTAATAAATTTTAGATAAAGCAAGTGGAGACATTCATTCATTAATTAAGCTTTCAAAAGTGTCATCCTTTATAGAGCATTGATTCAAGTAATAGAGAATTGTTTCCAAAAGTCAGAACTGGGAGTTGTGCAGTTGACCATCTGCCATTTTGGATTTGAAAGTTTAAATCAACATTCAGGGTGACAAAGGGATATCAGCTGCATCTCACTCCGCTCACCTAAAATGCTAGGTCCTGCCTTTAGCAGTTATGGCTGCACATTTAAGGCACAGATGGGGTAGGTTAGTGACCTCAAATGTGCTCAGACAGATACACAGTCTTTAACTGCTTTCCCACTTACACCCACAAAACACAATTTGCACATGAGTTGTACTTTGGTCCAAGATAGAAAACAATTTCTAAAGGGAAGACGAAGGTTTCTCTCCAACTTAGAATAATAATGTATTCTTATTAGTGGCAATTATGAAAGGACTGCTAGGGTAGAACCTAGCCTTGTCCCCTAGCCACTCCATCTCTGGTCCATATTCTCTACCAGTAGGTGAGACTGTCTGGGTGACAAGGGGTGGTAGGAGGGATCTCTTTAATCTTGACCCTCTGTTGACTTTTCTGTAAAGTGGGGAAAACAGCATTAGATTAAATGCCTGACACACAGTAGGCCCTTGAATTCCAATTCCCTCTTCCAACAGCACTTAACTTGAAATCTAAAATTAAAATGGATCGATTTGCCCTTCAAGTACATTCCTGCTGGACTGCACTTCAGTACAGTGAGAAGTGTCTGACTGTAGGTTCTACTCAGTGGCACACCGGTCCCCCTCTGAGTTCTTCCACAGAACAGCTCTTCCTATGCTGTGGTCCTAATGGCATGACTAAGCCTGAGCCTCTGGGCACACCTGGAGCACTGACATCCCCATGGGGACCCGTCTGCATCCGGTCTTCTTGGGGCCTGGCACTGGCATTGAATGGGTCCTCCACAACGGCTCGGTCAGTGTCTGTGAGTTTACAAGCTTCAAGGCCCCGAACAGCTTCCTGGGTGAGTGCAGCACCCGGGGCAGGCCGGCTGAAATGGTGCAAGGATGCCAAAGAGAGGTCTCTGGGGCATGTGCCTTCTGGGCTCTTCTCTTGAATTGAACTGGATGTGGAGAAAATCATAGAGAAAATAAAAACACCCTATTATTAGAAGCCTAATGGACTTGATCACACAAAAGTTCTGCAACAGAGTTTCCTTTTCATTCTAGGAATGTCACTTCAAAATTGCTGCACAGCCTGAGTTGATTAAATCATTTTCTTACACAACTATAGGCAAATACAAAGCTAGTCCAATATTAATAGAAATAAAAATCAAAGACATGATGATATACTAGATAAATGGGGGTGGTGATACGCTTGGTATTATTTAGCAGGGAATGTCGGGAGAAAGGGTATCTCAGCAGCACTGCTATGATCAAGACTGGATATCTAACTTCGTTCTAAAAATGACTTCATTTATAACATTCAGACAACAAAAAAATGTCAACCACAATCTAACAAAATCCTACACATTTCCATACATATGGGTGTGTGTATATACATGCATACACAGCTGATTCCCATTCATAGGTTTCAGATTTGTGAATGCACCTATGTGTTAAAATTTACTTAAACATCCAGATCAACATTCATATAATTTTCAGTCATTTGCAGACTTTAGAGAAATGAAAAATCTGGGTGCGTGTTCCCAGGCCAGGTGGAGCAAGGTGAAGCCTACAGCTTATGCTCCTCACTGCCCTGCTTGGAGTCTAATGCCTTGGTTTTTGCATTTCTGTGTTTTTTGGTTGGGATTTCAGGTGTTTTGCTGAAGTGTGTCTATTGTTCCTAAGCATAGAAGGCTCTGAGATGCCTTACAGAGAAAACAGGTAAGCCTCATCCAGGCACAAGTGGAATGTAAGTCATGAGTAATATGTATTAAATAAGGTGACTTTAAACAAACATGGCAACAGAGACCCACAGGATAAGCATGTATTTCCCCTGGACAAGTGTCCAGTATACACTACAAGGAACAATGAGAATCAATCGTGTATATCTACACCCACATTTAACCCTTACATCTATACATATACATCACAAATAAATATGTCCCTTTCTCAACTGCAACAATTTCTTAGTGTTCCCTAGTTTCCCAAGACCATGATAGTTCAAATAGTACTGGCCACTATTTGGCTTCTCAAATAGACACTAGGGGAACCTTACCTGTACATTGAAAAATTGTTTCCATACCTTATACTACCGATACTAGTAACATGGGTATCCAAATTACTGTCAATGCATAAATGATTAACAAAATCTTTCTCTCTTGTCCATAAGAATCTGAGTCTGTTAACTGTTAGCTCTTTTCCCCTAAAAACCTACTCTGTCACCATTGGTTATGGTTAAAAATAACCCTCACTGGTTAACTGTATCTAGAGTAGAATTACAAATATCTGCTAGGAACCCATAGTTTCAGTTATTCATTTTTCAGAAAAAGAAATGAATTAGCATAAGCATGCAGAAAATGGTTAACTCACCAATAATAAAATAATGCAAATTCAATAAATTTTGGTTTTTAATTGAAATTGTGCCCAGTGGGTTTTCTCATGGGCACCCTGGGACCTGATGGAGGTGTTGCATAAGGCTCTTAAGCGAGGCTCCTGCACTTGGTTCATGTGAGCCTTGCTTCCTTGCAACTGAACTGTCACACGGGGCCAAAGACAACAGTTCCTTGGGTAGGATGCACCCAGCCAGCAACTGGGATTTCTGCCCTATGTACTTCTAAGTTAATCTTACATCAAGGATGGCTTATGGCATTCTTGTGAGTCAAAGGTCTGGCTGGGCTTAGCCACTCCTGATGGCTCTTGTTATCAAAAACCTCATTCAACTGTGACCCAAATAAACAAATGATTAGATAAAAGATGTGAACAGAAATGACTTAAGAAATAAAATAAATGAACCTAAACATATAGAAAGTGATTAACATCAATAATAAAATTAATGCAAATTCAATATATTTTTGCTTTTTAATTGAACTTGTGCCTTGTGGGTTTCTAATAAGAGGCAGTGAGAAGAAGGGGTCAGCACTCAGACAAATACAGGTTCACACTCCAATTCTGTAAATTTGCAGCCTTATGACTTTAAGTCAATAATTTATCTGAGACCCAATTTCCTTATCTATAATGGAAAAAGAAAGAATAGTCCCCACAACTCAGTTATTATAAGGACTAAGTGAAAGACAGAGTCCAGGAAAAGCGTAAGTACTGTGTCTAGAGTAAAATAGTTACCCAGAAGATGGCAGCTTTGGTTAGGATCTCTGAGGTTTACAGCCTGCGCAGACATGGTGGGGTTTACGGTGCCGAGTCTGCCTTTACTGCTTATTCCTTAGGAGGCTTAAGTACCCTCTCTTCTCTTAAAAGGAAGTCATCAATTTTCTCAATTTTACTGGGTATGAAAAGCAATTCTGTGTTTGCCGAGTTCTGCAACAGTCTTCACATGGCAGGGTCTCTTTTTGGTAAAAGGCTTTCCAGTTCTAATCCCCAAATGAGTATAAGTCAATTGCAGACTCGGTCACCCTAGCTGCTTCTCTCACTGTCCTGATACCAAGAGAGGGGCTCATTACTGGGCTTAGAGGACCTTCTGACTAAAAGCTGCCAATTGATAAGCACTTTAAGAGTTGTTCAGGATGGGATTAGGTATTCTCTTACATCTGGAAAAGGAAAGCTCAAGTGGAAATGCAGAGAAGGGCACAACTGCAAGTTACCTGAACTTTCTGTCTCTCAAGGGCTCCACCACATTCTCAACACAAGAACTCAAGGGGACATGGGTACACTGCGTTGCTATCATGTTTTCTGAAATACACAAAAACGAGAGACACAAACATTTCATGCATGTATATGCACGCGCATACCATTTGACATGGTTACAATTCTAGAATTCCTTTATATGATGACTTTCATTATAATTTCAAAATAGTGTTCCATGGCAAAGTGC
The DNA here is from genome assembly GCF_045843805.1 of Urocitellus parryii. Taxonomy (NCBI): domain Eukaryota; kingdom Metazoa; phylum Chordata; class Mammalia; order Rodentia; family Sciuridae; genus Urocitellus; species Urocitellus parryii. Next base: position 17,687,705 of record NC_135542.1, read on the forward strand.
GATAAGGTGCGGAAAATCAAGATCACTCAACCCTCTCGTACAGGGGAGCACTTCAGTTTTGACATCTGATCTATAATGATCCTTCAAGAACAAAGAGTCCAGAGAGCAGCAGGTCCACTCCAGACAGGATGACCACACAGGTGGTCACTGGCATGGGTGACAGGTCACAGCCAGGTTCAGGAGATTAGTGAAGTGAAATTCCTTGGCAGTTATTTCATTATTGCTTTTAAGAAGTACCAGCAGTGACAGAGTTTGGCTGGTAAATTGGTAGTCACTGAAATGGTACCGAAGTCCCAGATCTCACAGTATGCATACTGTAGGTTGGTAATAAAAAACTAATAATTATCTGTGCTCAATGTAATGCCACATATCAGGGTTCAATTCAGAGATATATATCTCTTTTATATAGGGTGCTATATTTGGGATGCAGTAGAAATAAAAGACTATTTGTGAGTTTTGTCATTATTCCCTTGAAGCAAAACACTAAAAAACAAAATTATTTTATGTGTAATGTACCCTTGGCTGCATGTCTGAAATAATAAAAATTTATAGAAATGTATCAAGGACCAAAATTGGCTATTTTTTTATTCGTTAAAAACCATGTTTAGTATTTTTAGCATTCAAATAATTATCTGTAGTGCTCCCCTCTTGACTTTTGAAAAACATAATCATACTCCTGTACAAATGGTTTAGACTTTGTATATTTGCCTTTATATGCTTCTATAAGTTTCCCCCATTTCTACCTATGATCTGTTATTAAATTTTCAAAATATGTGGACTTTATGAAGTTAGTATGCCAAAGAAAAAAACAATTAATGGATTCCAAGCCCCTTTATGGTTTTTGAACGTCCCCCTTAGAATTGTCAAGAACACTATAATACTAATGAACCGACTAATACTAATGTTTGTAGAAGACAGACACTGAAAAAGTATGTCGCATACCTTTATCTTCCAGATTGTTCACTGCGTCTGCTGGAAGCTTGTGGAAGGGGGTAGATGCAAGCTGGGCAGCAGAGGTGAAGTCCCCTGTGCTCTTAGGACTGGGTGCCAGGGTTCTGTTGCAGCGAATACCCCAGATGGTTGAATCATCCAAAAACTCTTCAGAATGGGGCACTTCCTACAACAAAGGAGGAGCTGAAAAATAATCGCCATCTTCTTGTTTTGTCTGTGAAATTTAAGACATTAAGACTTCAAGCTGGGTGCAGTGGTACAGAATGTATCCCTGCCATTCAGGAGGCTGAAGTGAGAGGATCACGTGAAGTTTGAGACCAGTCTGAGCACCACAGTGAGATTTTGTCCCCAAAAAACATTTTACCCCTCATCTTTAATACATCTCAGTGGAACTACAACACAAGGGTCACATTTTTTATTTTAATTCTACATTTTTCTTTAAATTTGAAAAAAAAATTCCAGGTTTATAGAAAGATTACAAAGGTAGCACAGTCTCATATAACCTTCATTAAGCTCCCACTAATGTCAATTTCTTCTAGATCCTCGCACATTTCAAAAAGTTAAACACCACTTGTAGCTATCAGTCCTTATCCGGATTTCACAAGTCCCCTCCAATATCCCTTGGCTGTCCCAGATCCAGTCCAGGATGGCATGTGTGTGCCACTGTCCTGTTGACTTTGTTTCCTCTAGTTTATGACCATCTATCAGTCCTTCCTACTCTTTCCTTGCACTGAAATTTGTGAACACTAGTCAGGAACTGTGCAGAATGTCCCCCTAATTTGGGCTCGTTTTCTCACACGTGGACTAGAATTATAGGTTTTGGGGAAAACTTGGGGTAAAGGACCTTCTCATTATACAGTGGGGATGCATGCTAGTTAGCCACAAGGCTTGTTCCTGGTGAGGTTAAACCCAATCACTGAGAAGGCATCTGTGAGGTTTCCTCACAGGAAACCATTCTTCCCATTCTCTATTTGTTAGAGAATGGGAAAAATGTCTTACCCAAACTCAAGGGAGGTAAATTAAACTCCACCTTCTAGGATGTCATTAAAGCATTTGTGGACAAATGTTAAACCACCACAGAATCAACAGTGGTGAGATATTTGGAGGCTCCAGAAGTACCTGTTTCTTCCTGAAGTTTTACTCACCAATGTCTGTTCCTTAGTGGATCTTGCCTATAGCATTTATTTCATTGGGACTCTAATGATGCCTTCCACATCACTTGGAATTCTTCTCTAAGGAAGAATCATCCTTTGCTCCCTTTTATTTATATCAATATCTGTTTTATTTCTTGGGTTATAATTCAATATTACTTTATTCTACTTATTGTTCAAATTTTTCTAGGTTTAGCCATTGGCTCATTCAGGTTGGCATCTATATTCTTTTGATATGCCACATCTTTCTTGGTTTTCTTATAGGAAAAAACAACCCAAAATTCTTCCTTAATTTTCTAGCACAATATGCTTCTGACTTATCTTGTATTTTTCTTGCCCCAGCCCCTAGAATCAGGCACTTCTCCAAGAACAGAATTACGGGTCAAGTTTTTTAGAGTCTGTAGGGAAAGACAAATTGCTGAGTCAGGTCCATAGCTCATGACCCCCTTTGGTTGCCCTTACAATGCCACCCATGGTTTTTATTTTTTTAATTTGTTTAGATATGCATGACAGTAGACCGTATTTTGACATATTATACATACATGGTGTATGTATAGGATTCCATTCCTGTGGTTGTTCATGATGTGGAGTTATACTGGTTGTGTATTCATATATGAACATAGAAAAGTTATGTCGGATTCATTCTGTTGTCTTCCCTACTTCCATCCCTTCCCTTCATTCCTTTGTCTAATCCAATGAACTTCTGTTTGCCCCCCACCTTTATTGTGTATTAGCATCCACATATCAGAGAGAATATTTGGCCTTGGTTTTTTGGGATCGGCTTATTTCACTTAACATGATAGTTTCCAGTTCCATCCATTCACCAGCAAATGCCATAATTTCATTCTTCTTTATACCTGAGTAATGTTCCATTGTGTAAATATACCACATTTTCTTTATCCATTCACCCGTTGAAGGGCACTTAGGTTGGTTCCATAGCCTAGCTATTGTGAACTGATGTGGCTGTGTCACTGTAGTACTGTTTTTAAGTCCTTTAGGTATAAACTAAGGAATGGGATAACTGGGCCAAATGGTAGTTTAATTCAAAGTTTTCTAAGGGATCTCCACATTGCTTTCCAGAGTGGTTGCACCAATTTGCAGTCCCATAAGGAATGTATGTAGACCTTTTCCCTCACATCCTTGTCAACATTTATTGTTACTTGTATTCTTGATAATTGCTATTCTGACTAAAGTGAGATGGAATCTCAGTGTAGTTTTAATTTGCATTTCTCTAATTGCTGCAGATGTTGAGCATTTTTCCATATATGATTTGACCTTTCGTATTTCTTCTTCAGTGAAGTGCCTGTTGTGTTCCTTTAACTATTTACTGATTGGGTTATTTCATTTTTTGGTGTTATGTTTTTTGGGTTTTCTTTGCATATGCTGGAGAAATGCTCTACCTGAGTGGCAGGTGAAGAAGATTTTCTCTCATTCTGTAGGGGAGAGAATTCTCCCTCTCTCAATGTTTTCAATTGTTTCCTTTGCTAAACTTCTTAGTTTGGCACCATCTCATTTATTGATTCTTGATTTTGCTTCATGCATTTTAGTTGGTTCCTAAGTGAACATGATGAAGAGTTGGGCCTAGATTTTCTTCTAGTAGATATGAGTTCAATTTCATTCTGCTCTAGATGGATTTCCAGTTTTCCCAGCACCATTTGTTAAGAGGCTATCTTTTCTTCAATGTATGCTTATGGTGCCTTTATCTAGTATGAGATAACTGTACTTAAGTGGGTTTGGTTCTCACACATAATTTTTATATCTTCTGCATTGTCTTCATAAAATCCACCATCTCTTCCAGTGGAGGCGAAACTGGTAGATTGCTTCTTCAGATGATACAAGATAAATTACTGGCTTATGTTTAGCATCAGGATATGTGGAAAATGCATTGTGGGTTTGGTAAAAGTAATAGTTCAGCAAAATGTACCTTTAAAGTGATGGCGCTATGTCTGCAATTCACTTCATTATTTGTGAAAATTTTAAGCTCAAAAGATCAGAGGGATTAGGGAGCCAGGCAATAGTTCATCCAAACAACCCCCCAAGGGACTACAAATAGGAGCCAGGGCTTGGTGTCTTAGTAAGGTGCTTGGTAAGCCAGTGGCTCTCAATGGTGCCTCACTGCCATGGGGTCAGGCAGGGGCTGGGGATGGAGCACACTGTGGGGTACACTTAGGGCCAGGGTGGAAGTCAATGAGGACGGACACAAAGGCCACCGTAGTGGAATGTGGTGGGCTACTGGGCAGTGAAGGGTGCCTGCTGAGCTGTGCTGAGGATGGTCCATCTCAGCTGGATTCAGATTTGCTGGGTTTCTCACTGATATTCCACTTAGGCCTCACTTCCTCCGTCTAGGAAAAACAAATATCCCCAGGTGGCTTGTTCTTACTAGAGGGAAGGCTCTTTGAGGGCAAGGATCATATCAAATACATTTTTATTTCCTATACATATTAGATATCTGGCACATCACAGGTATTCAAATAATTGTCAAACAATATTCTAGCAATATTAGAACAATAACAAGTATTCTAACAAGTAGAATAACAATTTTCTACTTTGCACAATATATTGTGGTTTTATAGACATCACACCATTTGAGTGGCATAATCACTTGGCAGATCTGTGTCAGATGAAGTAGAGATTGGCTTACGTTTGGTTTTGAAGGAAGTCTGCTGCTAGAGCGTTCTCCAAAGGTCCTGGCTCCTGTGGGCTTGTTTTTAGGCTGTGGTAACCTAAGGAAAAGATTTATAAAATCAAAAACAGTAAAATATGGTGATGAAATAAATGCTACCACTTGATCTAATGTTAGAAAGATTCTCCCCTCATTTATTAAGGGGTTTCTTACTATTGCACTTCCAGAAAAAGTGAACTGACTATGTAAATATAAGTTGACTAACAGTTACCAAAGAGAGGGTAGAAAATGCAATTTTTGTTAGTTTTTAAATTGTTACAATTTTTTTTTTAGGAACAAAAGAACAATTAGAAGCATGGCCAATAAAATACCTTGGATGCCTTGAAACACCTTAGCTCTTTTCCCAGTGCCTGGCTGAGATAGGGAACTTCTCTCTGCATGCTGGTCATGCTTTCTCCATTCTGCCTGGGTGTGAATTTCCTCCATACCAAGACACTTGTAATTTACCCAGATATCTCTTTTTCCATAGTTTAAACTATTAACCACTCTCTAGTATCATGTGCCTCTGCCTTAAAACATTCTCTCTGCAGCGTTACCCAGTGTAAGCCGCCTCCTTTCCCACTTATCAATCCTGCAAATGTAAACAGCACAGTACGGACACCTGCACTGATTCCTCTACATTCTGAAACAATTTCAAACCAGAGAATCCTGTTCTTTGACAAATTCTAATGCTTTCCTTTTTCTACTATGCTTTCACTTGGAGCTCTGCCCTCCTGGAACTCATGCACAGCACTGTGGCTCTGCAGAACACTGGCAACAAGCTCCCAGCTGTTGGTGGAAAGGCTTATCAGTGCAGAGCTGGGCCAGAACCAGACCGTCCTGGCAGACAGTCCAAATTCCCTCCCTGCTGCCTCACCATCTTGAGTCCTGCAGGCACCTCCAGGCATCCTGTGGCACTATGACATGTGTCCCCCCAGTGATATATTAACTTGATGTTTCTTTACCCATAATTTTCTTTGTTTCCATCTTCAAAAATAGGAAAAGCAGATGTCAAAGCGACAACTTTATTGACTCCCCAAGCCCCAGAAGAATTTGCATTTTCTGCAAGAGAATAAAAAATGTATT